>NC_141877.1:385228728-385538439 GCF_056163025.1 Triticum urartu
AAATAAAGTTTCTACTATCTGATTGCAGAGGCGAATATTTGAGTTACGAGTTTGGTCTTCAATTAAAACAATGTGGAATAGTTTCGCAAACTCATGCCACCTGGAACACCACAGTGTAATGGTGTGTCCAAACGTCATAACCGTACTTTATTTGATATAGTGCAATCTATGATGTATCTTACCGATTTACCACTATCGTTTTGGGGTTATGCATTAGAGATAGCTGCATTCACATTAAAAAGGGCACCATCTAAATCCGTTGAGACGACACCATATGAACTGTGGTTTAGTAAGAAACCTAAGCTGTCGTTTCTTAAAGTTTGGGATTGCAATGCTTATGTGAAAAAGTTTCATCTTGATAAGCTCAAACCCAAGTCGGAGAAGTGCGTCTTCATAGGATACCCAAAAGTAACTGTTGGGTACACCTTCTATCACAGGTCCGAAGGCAAGATATTTGTTGCTGAGAATGGATCCTTTCTAGAGAAGGAGTTTCTCTCGAAAGAAGTGAGTGGGAGGAAAGTAGAACTTGATGAGGTAACTGTACCTGCTCCCTTATTGAAAAGTAGTTCACCACAGAAATCTGTTTCTGTGACTCCTACACCAATTAGTGAGGAAGCTAATGATGATGATCATGTAACTTCAGATCAAGTTACTACCAAACCTCGTAGTTCAACCAGAGTCAGATCCGCACCAAAGTGGTACGGTAATCCTGTTCTGGAGGTCATGTCAATTGACCATGACGAACCTACAAACTATGAGGAAGCGATGATGAGCCCAGATTCCGCGAAATGGTTTGAGGCCATGAAATCTGAGATGGGATCCATGTATGAGAACAAAGTGTGGACTTTGGTTGACTTGCCCGATGATCCGCAAGACATGGAAAATAAATGGATCTTCAAGATGAAGACGGACGCTGATAGTAGTGTTACTATCTACAAAGCTAGACTTGTCGAAAAAGTTTTTGACAAAGTCCAAGATGTTGACTACGATGAGATTTTCTCACTCGTAGCAATGCTTAAGTTTGTCCGAATCATGTTAGCAAATGCCACATTTTATGAAATCTGGCAAATGGATGTCAAAACTGCATTCCTTAATGGATTTCTTAAAGAAGAGTTGTATATGATGCAACTAGAAGGTTTTGTCAATCCTAAAGGTGCTAACAAAATGTGCAAGCTCTAGCGATCCATCTATGGACTGGTGCAAGCATCTCAGAGTTGGAATATACGCTTTGATGAGTTGATCAAAGCATATAGTTTTATACAGACTTGTGGTGAAGCCTGTATTTACAAGAAAGTGAGTGGGAGCACTACAACATTTCTGATAAATATATGTGAATGACATATTGTTGATCAGAAATAATGTAGAATTTTCTGGAAAGCATAAAGGAGTATTTGAAAGGAGTTTTTCAAATAAAGACCTCGGTGAAGCTACTTACATATTGAGCATCAAGATCTATAGAGATAGATCAAGACGCTTGATAAGTTTTTTTCAATGAGTACATACCTTGACAAGATTTTGAAGTAGTTCAAAATGGAACAGTTAAAGAAAGAGTTCTTACCTGTGTTACAAGGTGTGAAATTGAGTAAGACTCAAAGCCCAACCATGGCAAAAGATAGAAAGAGAATGAAAGTTATTCCCTATGCCTCAGCCATAGTTTCTATAAAGTAAGCCATGCTGTGTACCAGATCTATTGTATACCCTACACTGAGTTTAGCAAGGGAGTACAATAGTGATCTAGGAGTAGATCATTGGACAGCAGTCAAAATTTACCTTAGTGGAATAAGGATATGTTTCTCGATTATGGAGGTGACAAAAGGTTCATCGTAAAGGGTTACGTCGATACAAATTTTGACACTGATCCAGATGACTCTAAGTCTCAATCTGGATATATTTTGAAAGTGGGAGCAATTAGCTAGAGTAGCTCCGTGCAAAGCATTGTTGACATAGAATTTTGCAAAATAATACGAATCTGAATGTGGCAGACCTGTAGACTAAACTTCTCTCACAAGAAAAACATGATCACACCTTAGTACTCCTTGGGTGTTAATCACATAGCGATGTGAACTAGATTATTGACTCTAGTAAACCCTTTGGGTGTTAATCACATGGTGATGTGAACTATTGGTGTTAAATCATGCCCTAGAGGCAATAATAAAGTTATTATTTATTTCCTTATTTCATGATAAATGTTTATTATTCATGCTAGAATTGTATTAACCGGAAACATAATACATGTGTGAATACATAGACAAACATAGTGTCACTAGTATGCCTCTACTTGACTAGCTCATTAATCAAAGATGGTTAAGTTTCCTAACCATAGACATGAGTTGTCATTTGATTCACAGGATCACATCATTAGGAGAATGATGTGATTGACTTGACCCATTCCATTAGCTTAGCACTTGATCGTTTAGTATGTTGCTATTGCTTTCTTCATGACTTATACATGTTCCTATGACTATGAGATTATGCAAATCCCGTTTACCGGAGGAACACTTTGTGTGCTACCAAACGTCGCAATGTAACTAGGTGATTATAAAGATGCTCTACAGGTGTCTCCAAAGGTACTTGTTGAGTTGGCGTATTTCGAGATTAGGATTTGTCACTCCGATTGTCGGAGAGGTATCTCTGGGCCCTCTCGGTAATGCACATCACTATAAGCCTTGCAAGCAATGTGACTAATGAGTTAGTTGCGGGATGATGCATTACGGAACAAGTAAAGAGACTTGCCGGTAACGAGATTGAACTAGGTATTGAGATACCGATGATCGAATCTCGGGCAAGTAACATACCGATGAGAAAGGGAACAACGTATGTTGTTATGCGGTTTGGCCGATAAAGATCTTCTTAGAATATGTAGGAGCCAATATGAGCATCCAGGTTCCGCTATTGGTTATTGACTGAAGACGTGCCTCGGTCATGTCTACATAGTTCTCGAACCCGTAGGGTCCGCACGCTTAAAGTTCTGTGACGATCAGTTTTATGAGTTTATATGTTTTGATGCACCGAAGGTAGTTCGGAGTCCCGGATATGATCACGAACATGACGAGGAGTCTCGAAATGGTCGAGACATAAAGATTGATATATTGGAATCCTACATTTCGCCATCGAAAGAGTTCCAGGTGAAATCGGGATTTTACCGGAGTACCGGAGGGGTTACCGGAACCCCCCGGGGGATAATTGGACTTGTTGGGCCATAAGGGAAAGAGAGAGGGGCCGGCCTAGGGCAGGCAGCGCGCCCCCTCCCTCTGGTCCGAATTGGTCTAGGATAGGGGGAGCGCCCCCTTTTCGTTCTCTTTCTTCCCCTTCCTTTCCTCCTCCTAGTAGGAGTAGGAAAGGGAGGAATCCTACTCCTACTAGGAGGAGGGTTCCTCCTCCTGGCGCACCAACAAGGGCCGGTCGGCCTCCCCCTTACTCCTTTATATACAGGGGCAGGGGGCACCTCTAGACACACAAGTTGATCACAAAAATCTCTCCAAGCCGTGTGCGGTGCCCCCCTCCATCATAATCCACCTCGGTCATACTGTAGCGGTGTTTAGGCGAAGCCCTGCTGTGGTAGCTTCATCAACATCGTCACCACACCATCGTGCTGACGAAACTCTTCCCCGAGCTCTACTGGATCGTGAGTTTGCGGGACGTCACCGAGCTGAATGTGTGCTGAACGCGGAGGTGCCGTACGTTCGGTACTGAGGATCGGTCGATCGTGAAGATGTACGACTACATCAACCACGTTGTCATAACGCTAACGCTTAACGGTCTACGAGGGTACGTGGACGACACTCTCCCCTCTCGTTGCTATGCATCACCATGATCCTGCGTGTGCGTAGGAATTTTTTTGAAATTACTACGTTTCCCAACAGTGGCATCCGAGCCAGGTTTATGCGTAGATGCTATATGCATGAGTAGAACACAAGTGAGTTGTGGGCAATACAAGTCATACTGCTTACCAGCATGTCATACTTTGGTTCGGCGGTATTGTTGGATGAAGCGGCCCGGACCGACATTACGCGTACGCTTACGCAAGACTGGTTCTACCGACGTGCTTTGCACACAGGTGGCTGGCGGGTGTCAGTTTCTCCAACTTTAGTTGAACCAAGTGTGGCTACGCCCAGTCCTTGTGAAGGTTAAAACAGCACTAACTTGACGAACTATCGTTGTGGTTTTGATGCGTAGGTAAGAAAGGTTCTTGCTCGGCCCGTAGCAGCCACGTAAAACTTGCAACAACAAAGTAGAGGACGTCTAACTTGTTTTTGCAGGGCATGTTGTGATATGATATGGTCAAGACGTGATGAAATATAAATTGTTGTATGAGATGATCATGTTTTGTTGAAGTTATCGGCTACTGGCAGGAGCCTTATGGTTGTCTCTTTATTTGCATAAGATGCAAGTGCTATGTGATTGCTTTATTTTATCGCTATGCGATAGCAATAGTTGCAAAAGCAATAGCTGGTGAGATGACCATGTGACGGCACGTTGATAAAAGATCAAGATGATGGAGATCATAGTGTCATGCCGGTAGCAATGGAGATCATGACAGTACTTTGGAGATGGAGATCAAAAGCACAAGATGATGATGGCCATGTCATGTCACATATTATGATTGCATGTGATGTTTATCTTTTATACATCTTATTTTGCTTAGTTCGGCGGTAGCTTTATAAGATGATCCCTTACTAAATTTCCAGGTAAAAGTGTTCTCCCTGGGTATGCACCGTTGCCAAAGTTCATCGTGCCGAGACACCACGTGATGATCGGGTGTGATAAGCTCAACGTTCATCTACAACGGGTGTAAGACAGTTTTACACACACGGAATACTCGGGTTAAACTTGACGAGCCTAGCATATGCAGATATGGCCTCGGAACACTGAGACCGAAAGGTCGAGCGTGAATCATATAGTAGATATGATCAACATAGTGATGTTCACCACTGAAAACTACTCCATCTCACGTGATGATCGGACATGGTTTAGTTGATTTGGATCACGTAGATGATCAGAGGGATGTCTATCTAAGTGGGAATTCTTAAGTAATATGATTAATTGAACTTTAATTTATGATGAACTTAGTCCTGGTAGTACTAGCATATCTATGTTGTAGATCAATAGCTCGCGTTTAGCTCCCCTGTTTTATTTTTGATATGTTCCTAGAGAAAAATAAGTTGAAAGATGTTAGTAGCAAAGATGCGGACTAGCTCTGTGATCTGAGTATTATCCTCATTGCTGCACAGAAGTATTATGTACTTGATGCACCGCTAGGTGACAGAACTATTGCAGGAGCAGATGCAGACATTTTGAACGTTTTGACAAAAGCTCGGTATGATAACTACTTGATAGTTTAGTGCACCATGCTTTACGGCTTAGAACCGGGACTTCAAAAATGTTTTGAACGCCACGGAGCATATAAGATGTTCCAAGAGTTGAAATTGGTATTTCATACTCATGCCCGTGTTGAGAGGTATGAGACCTCTGACATTACTTTGCCTACAAGATGGAGGAGAATAGCTCAACCAGTAAGCATGTGCTCAGATTGTCTGAGTACTACAATCACTTGAATCAAGTGGGAGTTAATCTTCCAGATAAGATAGTGATTGACAGAGTTCTCTAGTCACTATCACCAAGTTGCTAGAACTTCGTGATGAACTATAATATGCAAGGGATAACGGAAACGATTCCCAAGCTCTTCGTGATGCTGAAATCGACGAAGGTAGAAATCAAGAAAAACATCAAGTGTTGATGGTTAACAAGACCACTAGTTTCAAGAAAAGGGCAAAGGGAAGAAGGGTAACTTCAAGAAGAACGACAAGAAAGTTGCTGCTCAAGTGAAGAAGCCCAAGTCTGGACCTAAGCCTGAGACTAAGTGCTTTTACTGCAAAGGGACTAGTCACTAGAAGCGGAACTGCCCCAAGTATTTGGCGGATAAGAAGGATGGCAAAGTGAACAAAGGTATATTGGATATACATGTTATTAATGTGTACTTTACTAGTGTTTATAGCAACCCCTCAGTATTTGATACTAGTTCAGTTGCTAAGAGTAGTAACTTGAAATGGGAGTTGCAGAATGAACAGAGCTAGTTAAGGGTGAAGTAATGATGTGTGTTGGAAATAGTTCCAAGAATGATATGATCATCATCGCACACTCTCTATACTTTCGGGATTAGTGTTGAACCTAAATAAGTGTTATTTGGTGTTTGTGTTGAGCATGAATATGATTTGATCATGTTTATTGCAATATGGTTATTCATTTAAGTTAGAGAATAATTGTTATTCTGTTTACATGAATAAAACCTTCTATGGTTATACACCCAAAGAAAATGGTTTGTTGAATATCGATCGTAGTGATACACATATTCATAATATTGAAGCCAAAAGATGCAAAGTTAATAATGATAGTGCAACTTATTTGTGGCACTGCCATTTAGGTCATATTGGTGTAAAGCGCATGAAGAAAATCCATGTTGATGGGCTTTTGGAATCACTTGATTATGAATCAGTTGATGCTTGCGAACCATGCCTCATGGGCAAAGATGACTAAGATTCCGTTCTCCAGAACATTGGATCGAGCAACTGACTTATTGGATATAATACATACTGATGTATGAGGTCCGATGAGTGTTGAGGCTCGCGGCGGGTATCGTTATTTTCTGACCTTCACAGATGATTTGAGCAGATATGGGTATATCTACTTGAAGAAACATAAGTCTGAAACATTTGAAAAGTTCAAAGAATTTCAGAGTGAAGTGGAAAATCATCGTAACAAGAAAATAAAGTTTCTACTATCTGATTGCAGAGGCGAATATTTGAGTTACGAGTTTGGTCTTCAATTAAAACAATGTGGAATAGTTTCGCAAACTCATGCCACCTGGAACACCACAGTGTAATGGTGTGTCCAAACGTCATAACCGTACTTTATTTGATATAGTGCAATCTATGATGCATCTTACCGATTTACCACTATCGTTTTGGGGTTATGCATTAGAGATAGCTGCATTCACATTAAAAAGGGCACCATCTAAATCCGTTGAGACGACACCATATGAACTGTGGTTTAGTAAGAAACCTAAGCTGTCGTTTCTTAAAGTTTGGGATTGCAATGCTTATGTGAAAAAGTTTCATCTTGATAAGCTCAAACCCAAGTCGGAGAAGTGCGTCTTCATAGGATACCCAAAAGTAACTGTTGGGTACACCTTCTATCACAGGTCCGAAGGCAAGATATTTGTTGCTGAGAATGGATCCTTTCTAGAGAAGGAGTTTCTCTCGAAAGAAGTGAGTGGGAGGAAAGTAGAACTTGATGAGGTAACTGTACCTGCTCCCTTATTGAAAAGTAGTTCACCACAGAAATCTGTTTCTGTGACTCCTACACCAATTAGTGAGGAAGCTAATGATGATGATCATGTAACTTCAGATCAAGTTACTACCAAACCTCGTAGTTCAACCAGAGTCAGATCCGCACCAAAGTGGTACGGTAATCCTGTTCTGGAGGTCATGTTAATTGACCATGACGAACCTACAAACTATGAGGAAGCGATGATGAGCCCAGATTCCGCGAAATGGTTTGAGGCCATGAAATCTGAGATGGGATCCATGTATGAGAACAAAGTGTGGACTTTGGTTGACTTGCCCGATGATCCGCAAGACATGGAAAATAAATGGATCTTCAAGATGAAGACGGACGCTGATAGTAGTGTTACTATCTACAAAGCTAGACTTGTCGAAAAAGTTTTTGACAAAGTCCAAGATGTTGACTACGATGAGATTTTCTCACTCGTAGCAATGCTTAAGTTTGTCCGAATCATGTTAGCAAATGCCACATTTTATGAAATCTGGCAAATGGATGTCAAAACTGCATTCCTTAATGGATTTCTTAAAGAAGAGTTGTATATGATGCAACTAGAAGGTTTTGTCAATCCTAAAGGTGCTAACAAAATGTGCAAGCTCTAGCGATCCATCTATGGACTGGTGCAAGCATCTCAGAGTTGGAATATACGCTTTGATGAGTTGATCAAAGCATATAGTTTTATACAGACTTGTGGTGAAGCCTGTATTTACAAGAAAGTGAGTGGGAGCACTACAACATTTCTGATAAATATATGTGAATGACATATTGTTGATCAGAAATAATGTAGAATTTTCTGGAAAGCATAAAGGAGTATTTGAAAGGAGTTTTTCAAATAAAGACCTCGGTGAAGCTACTTACATATTGAGCATCAAGATCTATAGAGATAGATCAAGACGCTTGATAAGTTTTTTTCAATGAGTACATACCTTGACAAGATTTTGAAGTAGTTCAAAATGGAACAGTTAAAGAAAGAGTTCTTACCTGTGTTACAAGGTGTGAAATTGAGTAAGACTCAAAGCCCGACCATGGCAAAAGATAGAAAGAGAATGAAAGTTATTCCCTATGCCTCAGCCATAGTTTCTATAAAGTAAGCCATGCTGTGTACCAGATCTATTGTATACCCTACACTGAGTTTAGCAAGGGAGTACAATAGTGATCTAGGAGTAGATCATTGGACAGCAGTCAAAATTTACCTTAGTGGAATAAGGATATGTTTCTCGATTATGGAGGTGACAAAAGGTTCATCGTAAAGGGTTACGTCGATACAAATTTTGACACTGATCCAGATGACTCTAAGTCTCAATCTGGATATATTTTGAAAGTGGGAGCAATTAGCTAGAGTAGCTCCGTGCAAAGCATTGTTGACATAGAATTTTGCAAAATAATACGAATCTGAATGTGGCAGACCTGTAGACTAAACTTCTCTCACAAGAAAAACATGATCACACCTTAGTACTCCTTGGGTGTTAATCACATAGCGATGTGAACTAGATTATTGACTCTAGTAAACCCTTTGGGTGTTAATCACATGGTGATGTGAACTATTGGTGTTAAATCATGCCCTAGAGGCAATAATAAAGTTATTATTTATTTCCTTATTTCATGATAAATGTTTATTATTCATGCTAGAATTGTATTAACCGGAAACATAATACATGTGTGAATACATAGACAAACATAGTGTCACTAGTATGCCTCTACTTGACTAGCTCATTAATCAAAGATGGTTAAGTTTCCTAACCATAGACATGAGTTGTCATTTGATTCACAGGATCACATCATTAGGAGAATGATGTGATTGACTTGACCCATTCCATTAGCTTAGCACTTGATCGTTTAGTATGTTGCTATTGCTTTCTTCATGACTTATACATGTTCCTATGACTATGAGATTATGCAAATCCCGTTTACCGGAGGAACACTTTGTGTGCTACCAAACGTCGCAATGTAACTAGGTGATTATAAAGATGCTCTACAGGTGTCTCCAAAGGTACTTGTTGAGTTGGCGTATTTCGAGATTAGGATTTGTCACTCCGATTGTCGGAGAGGTATCTCTGGGCCCTCTCGGTAATGCACATCACTATAAGCCTTGCAAGCAATGTGACTAATGAGTTAGTTGCGGGATGATGCATTACGGAACAAGTAAAGAGACTTGCCGGTAACGAGATTGAACTAGGTATTGAGATACCGATGATCGAATCTCGGGCAAGTAACATACCGATGAGAAAGGGAACAACGTATGTTGTTATGCGGTTTGGCCGATAAAGATCTTCTTAGAATATGTAGGAGCCAATATGAGCATCCAGGTTCCGCTATTGGTTATTGACTGAAGACGTGCCTCGGTCATGTCTACATAGTTCTCGAACCCGTAGGGTCCGCACGCTTAAAGTTCTGTGACGATCAGTTTTATGAGTTTATATGTTTTGATGCACCGAAGGTAGTTCGGAGTCCCGGATATGATCACGAACATGACGAGGAGTCTCGAAATGGTCGAGACATAAAGATTGATATATTGGAATCCTACATTTCGCCATCGAAAGAGTTCCAGGTGAAATCGGGATTTTACCGGAGTACCGGAGGGGTTACCGGAACCCCCCGGGGGATAATTGGACTTGTTGGGCCATAAGGGAAAGAGAGAGGGGCCGGCCTAGGGCAGGCAGCGCGCCCCCTCCCTCTGGTCCGAATTGGTCTAGGATAGGGGGAGCGCCCCCTTTTCGTTCTCTTTCTTCCCCTTCCTTTCCTCCTCCTAGTAGGAGTAGGAAAGGGAGGAATCCTACTCCTACTAGGAGGAGGGTTCCTCCTCCTGGCGCACCAACAAGGGCCGGTCGGCCTCCCCCTTACTCCTTTATATACAGGGGCAGGGGGCACCTCTAGACACACAAGTTGATCACAAAAATCTCTCCAAGCCGTGTGCGGTGCCCCCCTCCATCATAATCCACCTCGGTCATACTGTAGCGGTGTTTAGGCGAAGCCCTGCTGTGGTAGCTTCATCAACATCGTCACCACACCATCGTGCTGACGAAACTCTTCCCCGAGCTCTAGTGGATCGTGAGTTTGCGGGACGTCACCGAGCTGAATGTGTGCTGAACGCGGAGGTGCCGTACGTTCGGTACTGAGGATCGGTCGATCGTGAAGATGTACGACTACATCAACCACGTTGTCATAACGCTAACGCTTAACGGTCTACGAGGGTACGTGGACGACACTCTCCCCTCTCGTTGCTATGCATCACCATGATCCTGCGTGTGCGTAGGAATTTTTTTGAAATTACTACGTTTCCCAACAGTGGCATCCGAGCCAGGTTTATGCGTAGATGCTATATGCATGAGTAGAACACAAGTGAGTTGTGGGCAATACAAGTCATACTGCTTACCAGCATGTCATACTTTGGTTCGGCGGTATTGTTGGATGAAGCGGCCCGGACCGACATTACGCGTACGCTTACGCAAGACTGGTTCTACCGACGTGCTTTGCACACAGGTGGCTGGCGGGTGTCAGTTTCTCCAACTTTAGTTGAACCAAGTGTGGCTACGCCCAGTCCTTGTGAAGGTTAAAACAGCACTAACTTGACGAACTATCGTTGTGGTTTTGATGCGTAGGTAAGAAAGGTTCTTGCTCGGCCCGTAGCAGCCACGTAAAACTTGCAACAACAAAGTAGAGGACGTCTAACTTGTTTTTGCAGGGCATGTTGTGATATGATATGGTCAAGACGTGATGAAATATAAATTGTTGTATGAGATGATCATGTTTTGTTGAAGTTATCGGCTACTGGCAGGAGCCTTATGGTTGTCTCTTTATTTGCATAAGATGCAAGTGCTATGTGATTGCTTTATTTTATCGCTATGCGATAGCAATAGTTGCAAAAGCAATAGCTGGTGAGATGACCATGTGACGGCACGTTGATAAAAGATCAAGATGATGGAGATCATAGTGTCATGCCGGTAGCAATGGAGATCATGACAGTACTTTGGAGATGGAGATCAAAAGCACAAGATGATGATGGCCATGTCATGTCACATATTATGATTGCATGTGATGTTTATCTTTTATACATCTTATTTTGCTTAGTTCGGCGGTAGCTTTATAAGATGATCCCTTACTAAATTTCCAGGTAAAAGTGTTCTCCCTGGGTATGCACCGTTGCCAAAGTTCATCGTGCCGAGACACCACGTGATGATCGGGTGTGATAAGCTCAACGTTCATCTACAACGGGTGTAAGACAGTTTTACACACACGGAATACTCGGGTTAAACTTGACGAGCCTAGCATATGCAGATATGGCCTCAGAACACTGAGACCGAAAGGTCGAGCGTGAATCATATAGTAGATATGATCAACATAGTGATGTTCACCACTGAAAACTACTCCATCTCACGTGATGATCGGACATGGTTTAGTTGATTTGGATCACGTAGATGATCAGAGGGATGTCTATCTAAGTGGGAATTCTTAAGTAATATGATTAATTGAACTTTAATTTATCATGAACTTAGTCCTGGTAGTACTAGCATATCTATGTTGTAGATCAATAGCTCGCGTTTAGCTCCCCTGTTTTATTTTTGATATGTTCCTAGAGAAAAATAAGTTGAAAGATGTTAGTAGCAAAGATGCGGACTAGCTCTGTGATCTGAGTATTATCCTCATTGCTGCACAGAAGTATTATGTACTTGATGCACCGCTAGGTGACAGAACTATTGCAGGAGCAGATGCAGACATTTTGAACGTTTTGACAAAAGCTCGGTATGATAACTACTTGATAGTTTAGTGCACCATGCTTTACGGCTTAGAACCGAGACTTCAAAAATGTTTTGAACGCCACGGAGCATATAAGATGTTCCAAGAGTTGAAATTGGTATTTCATACTCATGCCCGTGTTGAGAGGTATGAGACCTCTGACATTACTTTGCCTACAAGATGGAGGAGAATAGCTCAACCAGTAAGCATGTGCTCAGATTGTCTGAGTACTACAATCACTTGAATCAAGTGGGAGTTAATCTTCCAGATAAGATAGTGATTGACAGAGTTCTCTAGTCACTATCACCAAGTTGCTAGAACTTCGTGATGAACTATAATATGCAAGGGATAACGGAAACGATTCCCAAGCTCTTCGTGATGCTGAAATCGACGAAGGTAGAAATCAAGAAAAACATCAAGTGTTGATGGTTAACAAGACCACTAGTTTCAAGAAAAGGGCAAAGGGAAGAAGGGTAACTTCAAGAAGAACGGCAAGAAAGTTGCTGCTCAAGTGAAGAAGCCCAAGTCTGGACCTAAGCCTGAGACTAAGTGCTTTTACTGCAAAGGGACTAGTCACTAGAAGCGGAACTGCCCCAAGTATTTGGCGGATAAGAAGGATGGCAAAGTGAACAAAGGTATATTGGATATACATGTTATTAATGTGTACTTTACTAGTGTTTATAGCAACCCCTCAGTATTTGATACTAGTTCAGTTGCTAAGAGTAGTAACTTGAAACGGGAGTTGCAGAATGAACAGAGACTAGTTAAGGGTGAAGTAATGATGTGTGTTGGAAATAGTTCCAAGAATGATATGATCATCATCGCACACTCCCTATACTTTCGGGATTAGTGTTGAACCTAAATAAGTGTTATTTGGTGTTTGTGTTGAGCATGAATATGATTTGATCATGTTTATTGCAATATGGTTATTCATTTAAGTTAGAGAATAATTGTTATTCTGTTTACATGAATAAAACCTTCTATGGTTATACACCCAAAGAAAATGGTTTGTTGAATATCGATCGTAGTGATACACATATTCATAATATTGAAGCCAAAAGATGCAAAGTTAATAATGATAGTGCAACTTATTTGTGGCACTGCCATTTAGGTCATATTGGTGTAAAGCGCATGAAGAAAATCCATGTTGATGGGCTTTTGGAATCACTTGATTATGAATCAGTTGATGCTTGCGAACCATGCCTCATGGGCAAAGATGACTAAGATTCCGTTCTCCAGAACAATGGATCGAGCAACTGACTTATTTGATATAATACATACTGATGTATGAGGTGCGATGAGTGTTGAGGCTCGCGGCGGGTATCGTTATTTTCTGACCTTCACAGATGATTTGAGCAGATATGGGTATATCTACTTGAAGAAACATAAGTCTGAAACATTTGAAAAGTTCAAAGAATTTCAGAGTGAAGTGGAAAATCATCGTAACAAGAAAATAAAGTTTCTACTATCTGATCGCAGAGGCGAATATTTGAGTTACGAGTTTGGTCCTCAATTAAAACAATGTGGAATAGTTTCGCAAACTCATGCCACCTGGAACACCATAGTGTAATGGTGTGTCCAAACGTCATAACCGTACTTTATTTGATATAGTGCAATCTATGATGTCTCTTACCGATTTACCACTATCGTTTTGGGGTTATGCATTAGAGATAGCTGCATTCACATTAAAAAGGGCACCATCTAAATCCGTTGAGACGACACCATATGAACTGTGGTTTAGTAAGAAACCTAAGCTGCCGTTTCTTAAAGTTTGGGATTGCAATGCTTATGTGAAAAAGTTTCATCTTGATAAGCTCAAACCCAAGTCGGAGAAGTGCGTCTTCATAGGATACCCAAAAGTAACTGTTGGGTACACCTTCTATCACAGGTCCGAAGGCAAGATATTTGTTGCTGAGAATGGATCCTTTCTAGAGAAGGAGTTTCTCTCGAAAGAAGTGAGTGGGAGGAAAGTAGAACTTGATGAGGTAACTGTACCTGCTCCCTTATTGAAAAGTAGTTCACCACAGAAATCTGTTTCTGTGACTCCTACACCAATTAGTGAGGAAGCTAATGATGATGATCATGTAACTTCAGATCAAGTTACTACCGAACCTCGTAGTTCAACCAGAGTGAGATCCGCACCAGAGTGGTACGGTAATCCTGTTCTGGAGGTCATGTTAATTGACCATGACGAACCTACAAACTATGAGGAAGCGATGATGAGCCCAGATTCCGCGAAATGGTTTGAGGCCATGAAATCTGAGATGGGATCCATGTATGAGAACAAAGTGTGGACTTTGGTTGACTTGCCCGATGATCGGCAAGCCATGGAAAATAAATGGATCTTCAAGATGAAGACGGACGCTGATAGTAGTGTTACTATCTACAAAGCTAGACTTGTCGAAAAAGTTTTTGACAAAGTTCAAGATGTTGACTACGATGAGATTTTCTCACTCGTAGCAATGCTTAAGTTTGTCCGAATCATGTTAGCAAATGCCACATTTTATGAAATCTGGCAAATGGATGTCAAAACTACATTCCTTAATGGATTTCTTAAAGAAGAGTTGTATATGATGCAACTAGAAGGTTTTGTCAATCCTAAAGGTGCTAACAAAATGTGCAAGCTCTAGCGATCCATCTATGGACTGGTGCAAGCATCTCAGAGTTGGAATATACGCTTTGATGAGTTGATCAAAGCATATAGTTTTATACAGACTTGTGGTGAAGCCTGTATTTACAAGAAAGTGAGTGGGAGCACTACAACATTTCTGATAAATATATGTGAATGACATATTGTTGATCAGAAATAATGTAGAATTTTCTGGAAAGCATAAAGGAGTATTTGAAAGGAGTTTTTCAAATAAAGACCTCGGTGAAGCTACTTACATATTGAGCATCAAGATCTATAGAGATAGATCAAGACACTTGATAAGTTTTTTTCAATGAGTACATACCTTGACAAGATTTTGAAGTAGTTCAAAATGGAACAGTTAAAGAAAGAGTTCTTACCTGTGTTACAAGGTGTGAAATTGAGTAAGACTCAAAGCCCGACCACGGCAAAAGATAGAAAGAGAATGAAAGTTATTCCCTATGCCTCAGCCATAGTTTCTATAAAGTAAGCCATGCTGTGTACCAGATCTATTGTATACCCTACACTGAGTTTAGCAAGGGAGTACAATAGTGATCTAGGAGTAGATCATTGGACAGCAGTCAAAATTTACCTTAGTGGAATAAGGATATGTTTCTCGATTATGGAGGTGACAAAAGGTTCATCGTAAAGGGTTACGTCGATACAAATTTTGACACTGATCCAGATGACTCTAAGTCTCAATCTGGATATATTTTGAAAGTGGGAGCAATTAGCTAGAGTAGCTCCGTGCAAAGCATTGTTGACATACAAATTTGCAAAATAATACGAATCTGAATGTGGCAGACCCGTAGACTAAACTTCTCTCACAAGCAAAACATGATCACACCTTAGTACTCTTTGGGTGTTAATCACATAGCGATGTGAACTAGATTATTGACTCTAGTAAACCCTTTGGGTGTTAATCACATGGTGATGTGAACTATTGGTGTTAAATCATGCCCTAGAGGCAATAATAAAGTTATTATTTATTTCCTTATTTCATGATAAATGTTTATTATTCATGCTAGAATTGTATTAACCGGAAACATAATACATGTGTGAATACATAGACAAACATAGTGTCACTAGTATGCCTCTACTTGACTAGCTCATTAATCAAAGATGGTTAAGTTTCCTAACCATAGACATGAGTTGTCATTTGATTCACAGGATCACATCATTAGGAGAATGATGTGATTGACTTGACCCATTCCATTAGCTTAGCACTTGATCGTTTAGTATGTTGCTATTGCTTTCTTCATGACTTATACATGTTCCTATGACTATGAGATTATGCAACTCCCGTTTACCGGAGGAACACTTTGTGTGCTACCAAACGTCGCAACGTAACTAGGTGATTATAAAGATGCTCTACAGGTGTCTCCGAAGGTACTTGTTGAGTTGGCGTATTTCGAGATTAGGATTTGTCACTCCGATTGTCGGAGAGGTATCTCTGGGCCCTCTCGGTAATGCACATCACTATAAGCCTTGCAAGCAATGTGACTAATGAGTTAGTTGCGGGATGATGCATTATGGAACAAGTAAAGAGACTTGCCGGTAACGAGATTGAACTAGGTATTGAGATACCGATGATCGAATCTCGGGCAAGTAACATACCGATGACAAAGGGAACAACGTATGTTGTTATGCGGTTTGGCCGATAAAGATCTTCTTAGAATATGTAGGAGCCAATATGAGCATCCAGGTTCCGCTATTGGTTATTGACCGAAGACGTGCCTCGGTCATGTCTACATAGTTCTCGAACCCGTAGGGTCCGCACGCTTAAAGTTCTGTGACGATCAGTTTTATGAGTTTATATGTTTTGATGCACCGAAGGTAGTTCGGAGTCCCGTATATGATCACGAACATGACGAGGAGTCTCGAAATGGTCGAGACATAAAGATTGATATATTGGAATCCTACATTTCGCCATCGGAAGAGTTCCAGGTGAAATCGGGATTTTACCGGAGTACCGGAGGGGTTACCGGAACCCCTCGGGGGCTAATTGGACTTGTTGGGCCATAAGGGAAAGAGAGAGGGGCCGGCCTAGGGCAGGCAGCGCGCCCCCTCCCTCTGGTCCGAATTGGACTAGGAGAGGGGGAGCGCCCCCTTTTCGTTCTCTTTCTTCCCCTTCCTTTCCTCCTCCTAGTAGGAGTAGGAAAGGGAGGAATCCTACTCCTACTAGGAGGAGGGTTCCTCCTCCTGGCGCACCAACAAGGGCCGGTCGGCCTCCCCCTTACTCCTTTATATACAGGGGCAGGGGGCACCTCTAGACACACAAGTTGATCACAAAAATCTCTCCAAGCCGTGTGCGGTGCCCCCCTCCATCATAATCCACCTCGGTCATACTGTAGCGGTGTTTAGGCGAAGCCCTGCTGTGGTAGCTTCATCAACATCGTCACCACACCATCGTGCTGACGAAACTCTTCCCCGAGCTCTACTGGATCGTGAGTTTGCGGGACGTCACCGAGCTGAACGTGTGCTGAACGCGGAGGTGTCGTACGTTCGGTACTGAGGATCGGTCGATCGTGAAGACGTACGACTACATCAACCACGTTGTCATAACGCTAACGCTTAACGGTCTACGAGGGTACGTGGACGACACTCTCCCCTCTCGTTGCTATGCATCACCATGATCCTGCGTGTGCATAGGATTTTTTTAAAATTACTACGTTCCCCAACATTACGGTCGAAGCAATGGCAATGCGAGATGGTTTAAATTTGGCGAACTTCTAGGGTTTTAATAGGGTAGAAGCAGAGTCAGATTCTTTGAGTGTCATCAACTCTTGCTGAGGACAAGACCAGTGTTGGGATGCAGCAGTGACTGTCTTTGTTGAGTGCATAGATAAGGCTACTTCTATAGGAAAGGTCATCTTTACTCATTGTTTTCGTGAAGCAAACTCGGTTGCTCATGAGCTAGCAAAGTTTAGTTTCTGTAACAAAGTTGAGGCCAGTTGGACTAATGAACCTCATGAGTTCTTAGTTAGCCAATTGGTGAACTATGTAATTATTATTTGAGTTTAATAAAGCTAGCCATGATGGCCTTTCCTAAAAAAACATCTCTGCACTTTTCTAGGATACAAGGGAAGTACTCCCTTTCTAAACCCATCTTATCTTTGGGTCAATTTTACATTGAAAGTCCACAATGTTAATTACCTTGTTTTCTTAATAGCATCTATTTCGCTAATTTTGAGATGGTTCTAGAAAAAACAATTGTGAATCACTTTATCATTATATATTGTTACTTGCTACGGTGGACAAGCGGGATTACAACTTTTGTAAATTAAATATCACTGCGGATGTTGACTCTATTTTCCTACTTTCTTATGTCATCAGTCATTTATCTCACCTAATATACTGATTTCTAATTTCTCTGCTATTAGATATTGTTACTTACTACGATGGACACATGTGGCTACAACTATTGTGAATTATATGTTACACAACAACTTGACTCCCTTGTAGGGGAACATATATAGTGCTCGCATAGCTCTAGCATGCCTCCAGACTATGGTACTACAATATTAATGATACGTCTCCGCCGTATCTACTTTTCCAAATACTTTTGCCCTTGTTTTGGACTCTAACTTGCATGATTTGAATGGAACTAACCCGGACTGACGCTGTCTTCAGCAGAATTACCATGGTGTTATTTATGTGCAGAAACAAATGTTCTCGGAATGACCTGAAACTTCACGGAGCAACTTTTTGGAAAATATAAAAAATACCTGCAAAAGATGAAGGCCAGGGGGACCACCACCTGTCCACGAGGGTGGGGGGCGCGCCCCCCTACCTCGTGGGCCCCCTGGAGCTCCTCCAACTCCAACTCCAACTCTATATATTGTGTTTCGGGGAGAAAAAAATAAGAGAGAAGAATTCATCGCGTTTTATGATATGGAGCCGCCGCTAAGCCCTAAAACCTCTCGGGAGGGCTGATCCGAAGTCCGTTCGGGGCTCCGGAGAGGGGAATCCGTCGCCATCGTATCATCAACCATCCTCCATCACCAATTTCATGATGCTCACCGCCGTGCGTGAGTAATTCCATCGTAGGCTTGCTGGACGGTGATGGGTTGGATGGATCTATCATGTAATCGAGTTAGTTTTGTTAGGGTTTGATCCCTAGTATCCACTATGTTCTGAGATTGATGTTGCTATGACTTTGCTATGCTTAATGCTTGTCACTAGGGCCCGAGTGCCATGATTTCAGATCCGAACCTATTATGTTTTCATCAATATATGAGAGTTCTTGATCCTATCTTGCAAGTCTATAGTCACCTATTATGTTTTATGATCCGTTAACCCCGAAGTGACAATAATCGATATACTTACCGGTGATGACCGTAGTTTGAGGAGTTCATGTATTCACTATGTGTTAATGCTTTGCTTCGATACTCTATTAAAAGGAGGCCTTAATATCCCTTAGTTTCCATAAGGACCCCGCTGCCACGGGAGGGTAGGACAAAAGATGTCATGCAAGTTCTTTTCCATAAGCACGTATGACTATATTCGGAATACATGCCTACATTACATTGATGAACTGGAGCTAGTTCTGTGTCACCCTAGGTTATGACTGTTACATGATGAACCGCATCCAGCATAATTCTCCATCACCGATCCATTGCCTACGAGCTTTCCATATATTGTTCTTCGCTTATTTACTTTTCCGTTGCTATTGCTATCATCA
Source organism: Triticum urartu (assembly GCF_056163025.1). NCBI lineage: Eukaryota > Viridiplantae > Streptophyta > Magnoliopsida > Poales > Poaceae > Triticum > Triticum urartu. The sequence goes on from NC_141877.1 coordinate 385,248,114, forward strand.
CTACAAAATACCAAAAACATTACTTTTGTTACTGTTACCTTTTGCTACCATTACCACTACTATCATATTACTTGCTACTAAATACTTTGCTACAGATACTAAGTTTCCAGGTGTGGTTGAATTGACAACTCAGCTGCTAATACTTGAGAATATTCTTTGGCTCCCCTTGTGTCAAATCAATAAATTTGGGTTGAATACTTTACCCTCGAAAACTGTTGCGATCCCGTATACTTGTGGGTTATCAATTAACATCTTCAAAATTTTAAATTTGTTGGAGTTCATTGGGACAATGTGTGATGAGGACATACCACCACGGTTACATACAAACCCCGGCGCTACACATGTTTGATAACCCACAAGTATAGGGGATCACAACAGTTTTTGAGGGTAGAGTATTCCCCAAATTTATTGATTCGACACAAGGGGAGCCAAAGAATATTCTCAAGTATTAGCAGCTGAGTTGTCAATTCAACCACACCTGGAAACTTAATATCTGCAGCAAGGTATTTAGTAGCAAAGTAATATGATCGTAATGGTAACGGTAGCAGTTTTGGTTTTGTAGTAATTGTAACAGTGGCAACGGAAAAGTAAATAAGCGAAGATCAATGTATGAAAAGCTCGTAGGCAATGGATCAGTGATTCACCTTCTGTTTTAAGTAAGCTTGCGACACCTAAACCTGCTTCTGTTATTCGTTCTGATATGTCGCATGTTATTGATGATGCCACTTCTGCTATGCATGATACTTATGATGAAACTACTTCTATGCTTGATACTACTGTGCCACTTGGTGAATTTCTTGATGAACAACTTGCTAGGGCTAGAGAGATTGAAAATATTGAATCTGATAATACTAATGAAATTGATGATGAAGATTTGCCTGTTATTCCTGAGGGTTATGTTTTTGATAAAGAAGCTTCTTTAGCTATTTTAGCTTGCAACGGTAGATACGAACTTAAGAGGTTATTAGCTAAATGGAACAAGCAATCTCTAAATGCTAGAATGAAACCTGACCCTGCTTTTGCTACTTCACCTATCTGTGTTACCGATAAGGATTATGAATTCTCTATTGATCCTGATATAATTACTTTGGTTGAATCTGATCCTTTTCATGGCTATGAATCTGAAACTGTTGTGGCACATCTTACTAAATTAAATGATATAGCAACACTATTCACTACTGATGAGAGAACTCGCTACTTTTATATCCGTAAAATATTTCTGTTCTCACTAAAGGGTGATGCTAAGATATGGTTTAATTCTCTTGATCCTGGTTGTGTGCGTAGTCCCCAGGATATGATTTATTACTTCTCTGCTAAATATTTCCCTGCTCATAAGAAACAAGCTGCTTTAAGGGATATATATAATTTTGTGCAAATTGAAGAAGAGAGTCTCCCACAAGCTTGGGGGAGGCTTCTCCAATTACTTAATGCTTTGCCTGATCATCCTCTTAAGAAAAATGAAATACTTGATATCTTTTATAATGGACTAACCGATGCCTCCAGAGATTACCTGGATAGTTGTGCTGGTTTTGTTTTCAAGGAAAGAACACCGGATGAAGATGAAATTCTATTGAATAATATGTTGACAAATGAAAATAATTGGACACCTCCGGAGCCAATTCCTGAGCCTATTCCTAAACCCACTCCGAAGAAGAGGGGTATTCTATTTCTTAGTCCTGAAGATATGCAAGAGGCAAAGAAATCTATGAAAGAAAAAGGTATTAAAGCTGAAGATATTAAGAATTTACCTCCCATTGAAGAAATACATGGTCTTAATCTACCGCATGTTGAAGAAACATATGATCTTAATCCTTTACCTATTGAAGAAACTCATGGTCTTGATAACCCGACATAGGTAGTAAAGGTAAATTCTCTCTATAGATATGATAAAGCTGAAATCCCATTTACTAAGTTTGCTAGCCCATGCTTAGATGAGTTTGATAAATTTATGGTTAAGCAAGAAGATTTTAATGCTTATTTTGGTAGACAATTGAAATACAATTCAAATATGCTTGAACACTTGGGTGATTATATGGCTAATGTCAAAGGTGAACTTAAACTTATTAGTAAACATGCTTCTGTGGTTACCACTCAAGTAGAACAAGTACTTAAAGCTCAAAATGATTTGCTCAATGAATTTAATAGTAAGAATAATGATAATGTTGTTATAGTGGCTACTAGAACTGGCAGAATGACTCAGGAACCTTTGTATCCTGAAGGCCACCCTAAGAGAATTGAGCAAGATTCTCAGAGAAATAATGTAGATGCACCTAGTCCTTCTAAAAGGAAGAAAAAGAAAAATGATAGGACTTTGCATGCTTCTAGTGAACCTATTACTGAAACACCTGAGAATCCAAATGATATTTCTATTTCTGATGCTGAAACTCAATCTGGTAATGAACCTGAAACTAGTGATAATGTTAATGATAATGTTCATGATGATGCTCAACCTAGTAATGATAATGATATAGAAATTGAACCTGCTGTTGATCTTGATAACCCACAATCAAAGAATCAACGTTATGATAAGAAAGACTTTGTTGCTAGGAAACATGGTAAAGAAAGAGAACCATGGGTTCAGAAACCCATGCCTTTTCCTCCCAAACCATCCAAGAAAAAGGATGATGAGGATTTTGAGCGCTTTGCTGAAATGATTAGACCTATCTTTTTGCGTATGCGATTAACTGATATGCTCAAAATGAATCCTTATGCTAAGTATATGAAAGAAATTGTTACAAATAAAAGAAAGATACCGGAAGCTGAAATTTCCACCATGCTTGCTAATTATACCTTTAAGGGTGGAATACCAAAGAAACTTGGAGATCCATGAGTACCAACTATACCATGATCCATTAAAAGAAACTATGTTAAAACTGCTTTATGTGATCTTGGAGCCGGTGTTAGTGTTATGCCTCTCTATTTATATTGTAGACTTGATTTGAATAAGTTGACGCCTATTGAAATATCTTTGCAAATGGCTGATAAATCAACTGCTATACCTGTCGGTATTTGTGAGGATGTGCCTGTTGTAGTTGCAAACGTTACTATTTTAACGGACTTTGTTATTCTTGATATTCCCGAGGATGATAGTATGTCTATTATTCTTGGAAGACCCTTTTTGAATACTGTAGGAGCCGTTATTGATTGCACTAAAGGCAATGTCACTTTTCATGTTAATGGTAATGAGCATACGGTACACTTTTCGAGGAAACAACCTCAAGTTCATAGTATCAACTCTATTGGAAAAATCCCATCGATTATATTTGGAGGTTTTGAATTTCCTCTTCCTACTGTCAAGAAGAAATATGATATTCTTATTATTGGGGACATGCATATCCCTATTGAGGTAACATAGTGTTATTCGAAATTTCTCCGGTTCCATGTTATTCGGAATGAGTTCGTTAACAAGACTTGATCAACCTTGTTAGTGGATTCCTTTTGATGAGCATGAGATGGATGAAACTGGAAGGCACAACCTTATGTACCCTCCTTTTACTTTCTTTTATTTATATAAATAATATAAAAATAGTATTTTTCTGTCTGTTAACTGATTATCCGTGCAATATAAAAATGCCCCGAAAATAAAAGTTCTCCAAATGCCCTGAAATTTAAATATGAATTTTTCTAGAATATTTGAGAATATTAGGCACTGAGAACACAGCATGGGGGGTCAACCACCTGCCCACGAGGGTGGAGGGCGCGCCCTACCCCCCTGGGCGCGCCCCCCTGCCTCATGGGCCCACGGTGGCCCTCCTCCACTTATCCTTTCACCCACACACTCCTTCTTCCTCCCCCAAACACGAATAACCAGCTCAAACCCGAGTCCAAGCTCATTTTGCTGCCATTTTCGATCTCATTGCTAAAAGCACCTCTCACAAAACTGCTTGGGGAGATTGTTCCTTGATATGTGACTCCTCCATTGGTCCAATTAGTTTTTGTTCTAGTGCTTTATTCATTGCAAATTTTGGCTGCCTAGGTGACCATGTTCTTGAGCTTGCATGTCAAATTTGTATGGTTCCAAGTAGTTTTGATGCATGATATAGGCCCTAGGCACTTGTAGGAGTAGTTGCTATCAATATTATTGAGTTTGGTTTACTTTTATTTTGAAGTTACTAAAAATTTACAGAATTTTTCAGAGGAAGAAAAATTCTTAGTAAAATGTTCCAAGGTGGTTCCTCAAGGAAGCAAGGACCCAGGCTTGCAATGCGTGATGCTGATGAAGAGCCACCAAGAGACGCTCCAGTGCGTCCTTGTGAGTGGCCTTCTAAAAATTTTATGGATCGAGCAGGAATTAAAGAAGAATTCAACGCATATTTGCGTCATGCCGATCTTGTCAGCTTTGAGGAAGAGAAGTGCAGCCAGTATCACAATCTCACTAGTACCTTTGTGAGGAGGTTTGAATTTTCATCTTCACGTAATTCTCCAACTGTCTTGTTTGATCTTTATGAAAATTCTTATACTATGGACTTAGAGGATTTTACCACTGCTTGCAAACTTCCACAATGGGGTAGTATAAGGGATCCTCGCAAATCTGAATTTAGAGATTTTTTTGCTAGCATAACTGTGGGAGAATCTAGAGATATAACACAAGCTACCATAGGGAGCATTCACTTTCCTGCTATACATTATTTTGCTCTCTTCATAGGTAGATGCATTAATGGTAAAGATGAGGCATGTCACATGTGTGTCCCTGACCTCAGTATTCTTAGGAGTGCTGTGTTAGGAGACAAATCTTATAATTTGGGAGCCATTGTTGCACGTAGGTTGCATCTTAATAGATTTAATGGAGATTTCTTTGGAGGAATTTATGCAACCCGCATAGCTAATTTTCTTGGTGTAGCCATACGCGAAGATGATATTGAATTACCACCTGCTTACCTAGACTTTAATGCTATGGTTCACCACCAGTTTGTCGAGAGAAATGAATCACCTCTCCAGTATCGACTAATCTTTGACAGACGCTGTGTTGTCCATATTACTCTCCCTGCTCCTGCCTTCTTTGATCATTAGGCAAAAGGCAAATATGTTATTACCAGAGAGGAGGCAGATGAGTATGAGAGGAGAGCGGAGGCCGCTCGTCGCCACGCTGCATCTCAGGAGGTGATAGCCGCTGCATCTCAGTACGACCCCAACTACTATTATGGATATCCGCCAGGCCAGCCGTGGCCATAGACCAACTTAGGCCAAAAGCCTAAGCTTGGGGGAGTATGTATTTCTCACCGACATTACATTTATGTTCACACACTTATTGCTAGATGTCGGTGCTCATACTTTTTCATTGTATCATCCATGCTAGTTTAATTTCCTTTTTATGCTTTCTTCTTGTGCATTTGATAAACCTTAAGAAAAACCAAAAAAAATAGTTGTAGATTTTAATTAGTTTACTTTCCATGCCTGTAGTAGTAATTAAAAAGAAAACCCAAAAAGATTTCCTGTTCTTCTTTTACTTGTTGGGAGCTCTCCCATGTAAATAGTTTTATTTCTTTTCTTTTCTTTGGGGGTCGATAGGAGAAGAGCATAATTAAATTGTTGAAGTTGCTCTTGTATGCATACTTGTTGATCTGACAAAGGAGCCCATATTGCCTTGTCTTCTCCTGTTTATTGAATTCTTGCAGATTCCAGCTTAGTCCAATGCACATGCACTATTATTATTATTCACATCGTTCGGTCGTGCAAGTGAAAGGTGTAAGTGCATCTAGTGCCACCCCTAGTTGGTTTTGGAGTATTGACGACAAACCTAGTTGAGGGACTAACATGTTTGTGAGAATTGCAGGAAAACACAGGTAGAAGTCCCTCATTGATTCGGTTTTATTACCAGAGATGACCCCTAAAAGTGTACGAAGACATTGAAGACAATGGTGGTTTATGAAGATATTCATATTGAAGACAATGACATGAGAAGACTCCCTATGAAGCTTATGGAACTCGAAGACTTAGAACCTTCTTAGTTTTATTTCATTTATGTTGTGTCATAGGAATCACCGTACTGTTAAATGGGGTCCAAAAGAACCAGTCAGAATGACTGTAGTGATGGCTAATTCAAATCCTATATCTTCAAGCGAAGACTTTGAGAGAAAATCTTGTCCAAAGTCAGACAAGTCAGCTTTACTTGTAGCCCAAGTAAAGTTGCCATGTGAGTTCAAAATTCGACCGTTGGTACACGTGTCAGTTCCTTAGTGACCCAGGGTCATTTCGGACAGATCAGGTCGGGTTGCCAAGTGGCTATAAATAGTCCACCCCCCACAACCTTAAACGGTTGGCTGCTCAGATTTCAGTGCACGGCTTTTGTCGTTTGAGAGCAACCCACCTCGAAGCCTTTGAGAGAAAAATTCCTAGTGAGGAGAAAATCCCTAACCACCCAGAGCCAGAGTAAATTGGGCATCACTTAAGTCTTTGTGTCTGTGTGACTTGAAGACTTATTACACTTGAGGACTGTGCATCCTCCAGACAGTTAGGCGTCGCGTTCTGAGCATCCAAGAGAAATTGTGGATTGCCAGTGAACGAAGTCTGTGAAGGTTTGGGAGTCTACCTTGAAGACTTACCTGAGTGATTGAGCGAGGTCTGTGTGGCCTTAGCTCAAGGAGAAAACGGTGAGGACTGGGTGTCTTGGACTAAGTGTCCTTGACTGGGTGTCCGGGACTGTGTGTCCTTTGGTTTAAATACCTAGCCGCTCCAACCAGACGTACAGTTGTCACAGCAACTGGAACTGGTCCAACAAATCATTGTCTTCAACGTGTCACTAGTTTCATCTTCACTTCCTTTTACTTACAGTTATTCATTGTGAAGCCATTGCATGCTTGCTTTATCTTTTGTCTTCACAGCATGAATGTATGATCTGTTTGGCTTCATAACTTCTTCCTACCTGATCCTTATTACACTGAAGCTGGTTGTGATTGCGCTTTCACTCTATTGAATACATGACCATGGCTGGCCTAGTGTAATCTAACTTCCGCTGCATAGTAATAGGCATAATCCTCACTATTTGTCTTCATAACTCTCACATTTTGAAGACTTTCATAAAAATCGCCTATTCACCCCCCCTCTAGTCGATATAACGCACTTTCAATTGGTATCAGAGCGAGGTGCTCCCTTGTTCTGTGTGATTCGGTTTAACCACCTGGAGTTTTAGCTATGTCGACTGCAGGGATAATCAAAGTCTCCGCTGCTTGCCCCGTCTTCGATGGAACTGAATATCCCTACTGGAAGAATAAGATGCGCATGCATCTTGAAGCCATTGATGTCGACCTATGGTATGTCGTCGAGAACGGCGTTCCCAAGGCTGGAGAAGGTGTCATTGCTACTGATGTCAAGAAGTTCGTTCAACTGGACTCTACTGCCAAGAATATCATCTGTGGTCATCTGACCAAAGGACAGTATGGCCGTGTGAGTGCCTTGAAGACATCAAAGCTAGTCTGGGACTGGCTCTCCAAGGTCAATGAAGGCATCTCAACCCAGAGAGATCAAAGAATCAGTGTTCTTCGCAACCTCTTCAACCGCTTCAAGCGAAATGACAATGAGAATGTCCAGCACACATTTGACCGGCTCACTGACATCACAAATGAGCTTCAAGCCCTCGGCGCCACTGAGATCACCAAACATGAAATCGTCAAGACGCTGCTGAGATCACTTGATAGTTCGTTTGACATCCTGGCCCTGATGATTCAAGAACGTCCTGATTTCAAGACACTCGATCCGTCTGACATACTTGAGAGGCTCAACACACATGAGTTTCAGCTTTCTGAGAAAAGAGATATCTACGGTCCAAACTATGGGCGAACTCGTGCCTTGAAGGCAAAAGCTGTCTCCTCATCTGAAGAAGAATCTGACTGCAGTTCTGATGATCCTGAAGACATTGGAAGAGAACTTGCAATGCTAGTGAAGAAGTTTCAAAAATTCACCAAGAAGAAAGGCTTCAGAAAATCTTCACGATCAAGCTCAAGGAACGATGAAGCTTCTGCTCATGACTACAAGAAGAAAACATGTCACAAGTGCAAGAAAACTGGGCACTTCATCTCTGAGTGTCCACAGTGGGACAATGAGAACAGAAGGAAGAAGAACAGCAAGGAATATGATTCTGACGACAAGAAGAAGAAGAAACACTCAAAGTCTTCTTCCAAGTCTTCATCAAAGTCTTCATCACACAAGAAGAGCTCATCTGGCAAGGCACGTGCGTTTGTTGGAAAGGAGATGGATTCAGAAGAGGAGTCCGCATCTGAGGAGGCAGAGGTGGAGTCTGAGGAGGAGTCTGATTCTGGCATTGCGAGTCTGGCTACAGCATACGTCGCCAAGTCCATCTTCAACACTGAAGACAATAACTGCATCACCGACACCGACGCAAATGACAAGAACGACTCCACTCCTACCTACTGCTTCATGGCACGCGGTGCCAAGGTAAACACACGCACCACTCGCTATGAAACATCCAGTGACGATGACTCTGAATGTGATTCAAAACCTAGCTACAAAACACTTGCTAAAATTGCAACTGAACAACAGAAAGCTATGGAACATATTCAAAAACTGTTAGACAGAAGCGATGATCTGTTGGGTGCTGAAATGACTCGATCTGAATCCTTAATTGAAGACATAAAAAACCTTCATGTTAAGTATCAGGAACTTGAAGATTGTCATGATACTCTCTCAACAACTCATGAAAAGCTTTCCTATGACTATCTTCAAAGGAAGCAAGAACTTGAGAAATTGAGGGTGGCTCATGAAGATCTTCAAAAGGAAAACGAGTCACTTCACGCCGAACAGATCAGTCCCGCTCAGGAAGGATTTGAACCACCATGTCTTAACTGCATTGAGCGTAATAATGCTAATTCTGTTGCTGAATGTTCCACTGCTACTACTGTTCCAATATCTTCAACTGTTGATATGGCAACTAACCCCTCTGCTGAGGATACCACTGCTATTGCTGATGAGAATGCTAGGTTGAAGACATTGCTTGAAACAGGGATGTACAAAAGTCTGAAAGGGCATCAAACATTATGTGATGTCCTTAAGAAGCAGATTCTGAACCGAAACCCTAGGAAAGAGGGTGTTGGGTTCGTGAGGAAAATCAATGCAGATGGCTCTTACTGGAAACCTGAGCAGTACCCCAAAACTACATGGGTTGCTGCAAAGGAACTTTCAGCAGATCCATCCAATTTATCTAGCTTCACTTGTGCTAACCCAATTATCATTGATGAATCCTTTGATGCAAACTATAAACTGTTTAAGAATCAGAATGGTGAAGTGTTTGCCAGGTACATTGGTACTAACTGCAGGAATGGACCGCCTATGAAGAAGATCTGGGTTCCGAAAACATGTCTGGAAAATCTTCCTGTGAATGTCTTCATGACACCTCACTTGAAGAAGACAAACCTCGGTCCAAAGGCTTCATACAGACAGAGGACTCACCTAAGTCACACTAACGCAAATGTTTTGCAGGGAAACCATACTCAGGCATATGAATATGAGAGCGGTTCATCGAACCGTCATATTCATATGACCAAAAATTATTCTGCTTATGCCTATGAGTACTATTGTCCCCCTGCTAGGCTGTTTGCTAAGGCTTCAAAGCCAAAATTCTCAGATGTTGCACTTAGACTCATAGCTTCTAAGCCACCCTTGAAGATGTGGGTGGTTAAGAAAGCTTAACTCTGTTTTGCAGGGAAAGGTCTCCAGCACAAAAACAAAATCTTCTGATGCTATTGCTGGGGACCATAAAAATCTTGTGGGGCGCAAGATAAACTGCCCAAATGGCATCATTATGTACTTCGTTCCTGAATCGCATGCTACTCTCCCCATTAGTCCTAATCTGGATCTAAGTTTTCATAACCCACTGGTTCGTCAAATGTTTATGCTTCACAACACTCTTCGTGAAGCCTATCCCCCTAACTGCATTGTAGGGTACAACAACAGCGACTTCAAAGTCTTCAGAATGGATTATTGACAGTGGGTGTACAAATCACATGACTGGCAGAAGAAGCCTTCTTATGGACTCAACTTTACGTCCATCCGACAAGAGCCACATTACATTCGCTGACACTGGTAAAAGTAAGGTATTGGGTCTAGGTAGAGTTGCAATCTCAAAGGATCAACACATGGATAAAGTCATGCTTGTTGAATCCCTTGGCTTCAACTTAATGTCTGTCTCAATGCTTTGCGATTTGAATATGATTGTAATGTTTGGCAAATATCGCTGCCTGGTGCTAATGGAATCTGACAAATCTCTAGTGTTTGAAGGGTATAGGAAAGGTGATTTGTATGTGGTAGATTTCTCAGCAGGACCACAACTTGCAGTATGTCTTCTTGCAAAAGCTTCAGAATGCTGGCTTTGGCATCGAAGGCTTGGGCATGCTGGCATGAGGAACCTCCACACCCTTGCGAAGAAAAAGCACGTCATAGGCATCGAGGGCGTCAAGTTCAAGAAAGATCACTTATGCGGTGCCTGTGAAGCAGGGAAGATGACAAGGGCAAAATATCCTTCGAAGACAATCATGACCACTACTCAACCCTTCGAACTGCTTCACATGGATCTTTTCGGTCCCACTCACTACTCAACTTTTACTACTTCAGCATGCCTCTATGGCTTCGTAATTGTTGATGATTATTCTAGATATACTTGGGTGCACATAATCCTTTACAAGACTGAAGTGCAGGATGTCTTCAGACGCTTCGCAAATCGAGCTATGAACAATTTTGGCGCCAAGATAAAGCACATCAGAAGTGACAATGGCACTGAATTCAAGAACACTGGCCTTGATACATATCTGGATACCTTGGGCATCACACATGAATTCTCAGCTCCATACACGCCACAGCAGAATGGCGTCGTCGAACGCAAGAACAGAACACTCATTGAGATGGACAGAACAATGCTAGATGAATACAAGACTCCAAGAAAATTCTGGACTGAAGCCATTGATACTGCATGCCATACAATCAATCGTGTTTATCTTCATAAGCTTCTGAACAAGACATCTTATGAACTCCTAACTGGCAAGAAGCCAAATGTCAGTTACTTCAGAGTATTTGGCGCAAAATGCTGGATCAAGGACCCACACCACACCTCAAAGTTTGCACCAAAAGCACATGAAGGCTTCATGCTTGGATATGGAAAGGATTCGCACTCCTACAGAGTCTTCAATCTCTTCCACTACAAAGTGGTTGAAACAGTGGATGTGCGATTTGATGAAACCAATGGATCACAAAGAGAGCAATTGCCAAATGTGCTAGATGAAGTTCCAGCAAATGAATCAATCAAGCTTATGGGAACTGGAGAAATTGTACCTTCTGAAGCTCATCCTGAAGAAGAACTTATCATCTCAGCACCTGATCCACTTGAAGACAATGCTCAGCCTGAAGATATACCTTCAAATGACCACATAGATCAGCAAGAGCAAAGTCTTCGCCCCACACACCCTCGTGTTGCAAATGAAGTACAAATTGACAAAATACTTGACAGCATCAATGCACCTGGTCCACTCACTCGTTCAAGGGCAACTCAGCTAACAAACTTCTGTGGGCATTTCGCATTCGTCCCAATATCAGAACCCAAGAAAGTTGAAGAAGCCTTCATGGAACCTGAATGGATTCAAGCTATGCAAGAAGAGCTTCAACAGTTTGAGCTGAATAATGTATGGGAACTGGTTAAGCGTCCTGATCCACGGAAGCACAACATAATAGGCACCAAATGGATATACCGCAACAAGCAAGATGAGCATGGTCAAGTTGTCAGAAACAAAGCTCGTCTCGTTGCTCAAGGATATACTCAAGTGGAGGGCATTGACTTCGATGAAACATTTTCTCCTGTGGCTAGGCTTGAAGCCATACGCATATTGCTGGCCTATGCAAATCATCATAACATACTTCTCTATCAGATGGATGTGAAAAGTGCCTTTCTCAATGGCAAGATTGAAGAAGAAGTGTATGTTGCACAACCACCTGGCTTTGAAAATCCAAAACATCCTGATATGGTATACAAGCTCAACAAGGCACTGTATGGCCTCAAACAAGCCCCTAGGGCCTGGTATGATACACTCAAGTACTTTCTGAAAAGCAAAGGCTTCATACCTGGTTCCCTGGATCTCACTCTTTTCACGAAGACATATGATGGTGAACTGTTTGTGTGCCAAATATATGTGGATGACATTATCTTCGGCTGCACCAATCAGAAGTATAGTGAAGAGTTTGGATATATGATGCAAGAGCAATATCAGATGTCCATGATGGGGGAGCTGAAGTTCTTCCTCGGTCTTCAAATACGGCAACAACGCAACGGCATCTTCATATCTCAAGAGAAATATCTTAAAGAGTGCCTGAAGAAGTTCGGTATGCAAGACTGCAAAGGCTTCACAACATCAATGCCAGCCAAGCATCATCTGGGTCCCGACGACAATGGTAAAGAGTTCGATCAAAAAGTATACCGCTCCATGATTGGGTCTTTGCTTTATTTATGTGCATCTAGGCCAGATATCATGCTTAGTGTTTGCATGTGTGCTCGATTTCAAGCGACACCAAAGGAGTCGCATCACTTAGCTGTGAAGCGAATTCTTCGATATTTGGCTCACACCCCAACTCTAGGATTATGGTATCCAAAGGGCTCAGAGTTTGATTTGGTTGGATTTTTGGATGCTGATTATGCTGGTGACAAGGTTGATCGCAAGTCTACATCAGGCACATGTCACTTTCTGGGACGATCACTTGTATGTTGGTCTTCAAAGAAGCAGAACTGTGTATCACTCTCCACTGCTGAATCTGAATACATTGCTGCTGGATCTTGCTGCGCTCAGCTTCTGTGGATGAAGCAAACACTCAAGGATTATGGCATTCATCTGAAGCAAGTGCCACTTTACTGCGACAACGAAAGTGCCATCAAGATTGCCAACAACCCAGTTCAGCACTCGAAGACAAAGCACATTGAAATTCGTCATCACTTTCTCAGAGATCATGTTGTGAAGGAAGACATTGATATCATACACGTCAACACTGAAGAGCAATTGGCAGATATCTTCACCAAGCCCTTGGATGAGAAGAGATTTTGCAAGTTACGGTGTGAGCTAAATATCTTGGAATCCTCAAATGTCCTGTGATCAGGCACACATCCTAACACTTAAGCATATTGATGACTTAGATGTGCAACACACGAAGTAGCGTATATCTTCAAACAATGAAGACATACATTCTAAGTGTGAATACATTAATGTGGAATTTGACTTCGGAGCGCCACGATAATTGTGCGCCGTGTCTGGGTCTAATACTTCCTATACGGTGGGTAACGCCACCACCAAACGTTCTATTTTGAAGTGTTTCACTCATGGCGTTACCTTGCAATATCTTCACATTTGGTTTGGCTTCAAACTTAACATGTCTTCATGATTATCTTCACTACGTTGATTATATAGATATATACATACTAGTGTTCTGTCCTCTACAGCATTCACTTATAGCTATGTCTTCTTGGTTGAATCTTTTGAACTAAGTGAATGTGATCGGACCCTAATCTCTCTATGCTTTATATCTCAAATTCTATCTCTCCAAGTCATATGCATTCTATTGAAACTGTCGAATGTCTTCACTGCGTCCTTGTCAGCAGAAGATATAGAGACAACCATAAAGTCCGTTTTCAATGCTTATTCCTCCACATAAAATCCGGAGAAGCAGGAACGACCGCCCGACAATCCAGGCGTGCGTGGGACGTGGAACAAACCCCAAACTTCCGCAAACTGGCCACGCGTTTCTCAGATGCGAATCGCCAGGGGTACCTGTGTAATAGCGCAGTGCCGCCTCTATCCCTATAAATACACGATTCACTGCGGTCATTATCTCCTTCTTCCATCCTCGCACGAACCCTAGCGCCACCGCTAGCACTCGACGACGCCGGCGACGAAGCGCTTCACTGCCGCAACCTCTCCGACGCCGTTTTCACGCCGACAGTGGACATCGCTCTCTCCGCCGTCGCCGTAGGTGTCTTCCGTCGCCAAGTTAGGGCACAGAGGATCGAACTGCTCGGCCTCAACTCTCACTTCGTCTAGCAGTTCCAAGTGTGGTAAATAAAACCTCTTTTTTACAGCCTCTTTTGATCCCGTAGCTCAGTCACTTTCTGCCATAAGGAGTTTCTCTTCACATCAGTTAGTTATCTCGCTACATCTCATGACATGCCTAGTATATTCACTTGTGCTTCATAAGGTAGTTAGATTCCTCACTTGTACTGATCTGTGGGTTCGTACAAATCTGGAACCAACTTCTTATCTGTGAGTGAATGTCTTCGCACAATGAGGTCTATGTCTTCTAAACCAATTTATCTTCAAAATCTTCTGAGAATGCATATGACCTCTTCCCCTTCCCTCGCACCTTAATGCTGTCACAGGTACATGTCCGTGGGAGAATCCTTTGGTTCTCATAGTCTGCATTCATTTGCAGAATACTTGCAGCATCACATCAACTCTCCTGAAGCCAGTTCTTGCAAAAGGAAGCCTTTGAACATCTTGAAGCCTTCCAAGTTATTCATGGCTTCAGAAACAGCAGCAAGGAAGGGAGGCAGACAGCGACGTGGTGAAACGTCCAAAGATCTGCCTGATGAATTGGCAGAGATGTACAAAACTGATCCTGAAGAAAGCTATGGTCAGCGCAAGACACGAATCCAATGGATTCGAAGATATTGGGCAGAGCAATGGTTCCACTACCGCTTCGTCACTCAAGAATATGCGGAGAAGTGCGCCATCAAGAGACCGTGGGGAGACGTACTATACAAAAATCTCGTACCCAGGTCCAGAGTCGAAGCCATTGCTCAAGGCTTCTATCCATGCATGGTGAGAGGACCACAGCCAGCTGAAGCACATCCGTCATCACTTCTCTGGTGCCGCGATGATAATCTCTTCAAGCGCAACTTTCAGTTTGCACAACAATCAGCGAAGATAAATAAGAAGAAATTTGGGCTTGACTTCAACCCTGGTCCCTCCTCACCAAGGGCAGATGGCACACGCAACGCCGATCCCAATATCATCGGGCCGTATGCCAATCTTGCAGGCCTCATCACTCGCATCCTAGTTCAAGGGACTGCTGTGAATGACCCTCCAGCAGATACTGAGTCAGATGACGCCCCTGCTGCGCCGAAGCTGAAGCAGAAGAAGCCAAAAGCTTCAAAGCCAGTCGCTTCTCCCAAAATCGCAAGAGTGAAGCCTTTAGCAATTGCACCTCCTGAAGCCAGTGTGCAGTCAGAAGGCTTATCACGAGTGTCCAAGCCCCAAGAAGCCAAGAAGCCTCAGCCACACACAGGCAAAGAGCTCACAGCTGCTGACATTCTGCGCTGCGAAGCCATTGATCTCTCAAGCGATGAAGATCTTGGAGATGATGCTCTTGAGCAGCTCATCAAGAGCAAGGAGGAGGCTGAAATCTTCAACAATCTGCCTCTGTTTGATGTCGCCATCATCCACAACTTCATCGATGAATGGTTTGCCTCACCGGACATCAGCTTCAACGATCTGCAGCTGCCCGTAGGCCTCAGCGTTGCTTTTCAAGGCGCAATTGCTTCAGAACTTGCAATAGCCCAGCGCATTGTAGAACTGAAGCAGAAAATTGATTATGAAAAGGATCAGTTCAAGAAGCACGTGGCCAAGCTCAGTGTGCAAGAAGTGAGAAACTTCAAGATCATGTTGCACGAGCTGAAAGAGAACTTCCTGAAGACGCGTGCCAAAGCTCAAGGCTCGCGAGAACGCATGAAGACTTTGGCTGATCGCTGCGTGCAGGCCTACAATGAGGCAGAGAAACGCAAGGCACTTGGGCGTCCCGGCATTGACCCCAGGATGGCCGCGAAGAAAAAAAAGAAGGCTGTTGTGCCTGAACCTGAAGCGCCAAGGTCAGAAACTGCTCCGATTGTCTTCCCCGCTGCAACGGCTGGCTCGAAGCCAAAGAGTCGATCAACCGCCTCACAGCACAAGAAGACACGGACTGCAGAGGCTGAAGCTAAGAAAAGAAAACATTCTGAAGCCTCTCCTTCTGAACCCATCATCAAGAAGCGCAAGACCAAGAAATCTCGGGCTGCTCCCACAGAGCCCTTGACAGTTGAACCCCTCTCCGTCCGCTATCCTGACGCAGATCGTCAGTTGACTGTGCATGAACCCAACACTGAAGACATTCCAGCAGACGAACCCTACGCTGCTGAAGACATTGGTCTCTAGGACAATGTGCAAGGTGATGCAGCCCTTCCTCAGCCTGAGACAAGCGAACTGATCAGTATTGGTCGTCCATTGACGCCAATCACACAAGATGCATCGTGGGCAGATCGCCCACAGGAGGAAGATGAGACACAGCCCACTGCAACTCCACAAGCGTCGCCCAAATTCTGTAGGCTTCGCAAAGGGCCAAGGGCTCAGGCTGCTGACGACATTCCGGCTGCATCAGCCGAAGAGCATGCAGAGACACCACAAGCTCCAACTCCCCCACACCAACAAGAAGCAGTTCTCCAGGAGAACGTGCCTGAGTCTGCAAATCTTGAGGCTGGCACAAACAACGCCGAAGCAAATGTGGATCCCAACCCAACAATAGCTTCAGAAGCTACTGCTCCTGAACATTCTGTGCCTGAGTCTGCTGCAGGACCACAATTCAACTATCATATTGCGTACAGACCCCAGGTCCAGAAGCCGATCCCACGACTGCCAAGGTTCCCAGGTCCTGCATCAGCTCCTGGTTCCTTCAACATCAACGGCTTCAGGGCAGATAACACGTTTTTCGACCGCTCCAAGAACCCTTATTCAAGGGAACGGATTGTATCAGATAGGTTCTGGAGCCATCAATAGCGCAGCTATTATTCATGCATCCTATACAACCAAGGCCGCATCTTTCCTCACAAGCGCCTTGAGGTTGAAGCTGTTGCTGGTCTGCCTGGTATGGAAGAAGCACTGGATTGCTTCAAGCAAGTGGGTTTGCTGCCATTTATCACTGATGAAGAGCACTGGAACGAAGAGCTTCTACTCCAGTTCTATGCCACTTTGCATATCAAAGGCTATAACAGAGATCCGAAGACATGGATTCTGGAGTGGATGACAGGCAATATCCATCATGAAGCCAATGCTTTCGACCTAATTGAGCTTACCGGCCTTCCCACTCCTGGCGAATTCTTTGAAGAAGGGTGCCAACTCCATGCTGAAGCAATTGAGAGCATATTTCAGCGTCCTGAGCCAGATATGAGTCAGATGCTCTCAATGATGAAGCCACTGCCTCCTAATGCACCCTATCCAACTAGGTTCTTCGTTGAAGACTTAGAGTACCTGCCCAGAACAATATATCATATCATAAGGCGGACTCTATGGCCTGTAAAGGGACACTCTCGATATGCGACAATTGATGGTGCAATAAAGACTCTCATCTTCTGCATTCTACATGGCAAATGCTTCAATGCACAGGATCTCTTCATCCGTCACTTTGCAGCATCTGCCTCAGAACTGTTTGGATTAAAGTTCTATGCTCCTTGGGTTATGAGGCTGATCAAGCTTCACTCTGCAATCTCCTATCAACCCTCAGCCCGCAACCATAGGATATTTTTGCCAGATGTGGACACATCTGCTGAAGCAATATATCCAGAGCCTGGCAAGCAACCATTAAGTCTTCAAAATGCAGAACACCAGAGCTTCACTCAAAATATTGAAGGTGTTGAAGCTCTCTCCCAAGTGTATCCAATGGCTGGCACCACACGTGCCCCTGCATCAACTGAAGCCACTGACAGCACAGCTGCCAAGAGACCCAAGAAGCGCGCTTGAACACTCAATGACCGAGAGCTTCTTATGGCTCTTCACCAAAAGCAAGATAGGCATCACGACTGGCTCAAACGGCAGATGAGAAGCATCATGCAAGACGTCAATCGCATCAGAAATCTGGCAACCAAGAATGCGTTTGTCGCACACGAGACCTGTCGCCGCACTTGGAAAGGCCTCACCATGATGAGCAATGAAGCTGAACTGCAAGAGGATGGCTTCAGAGAGAGATTCCAATTTGACTCCACGCCTCCAAGAAGAGTTGTGATGCGAAGCACACCATCACTTGAAGAGTCAGAATTCCCTTCTTCTGCTGCCACCGTGTCTGCCCGGATTATTGAAGAAGACGACGACGCGACATCATCTCCACCTGCTTCAACACACGTCGAATCTGCACCAAGCTCATCTGCACCGCCACCAAACAACTCCACCGACCCTGCTGCGCCTGGGAACGCGTAGAAAACTCTATGTCTTCAAACCTTTTTGGTCATCACTGACAAAAGGGGGAGAAGCATGATGTTTATAGTCTTCAAGCGGGTCACTTTGGGCGGGTGCCTCTATATTTTGCTACATTTTGCTTCATGCTTACAACTCCCGTTTTTGCTACATTTGCTTCTTTGAGTTGTAACACTTAGCCTTGATGGCCGTCTGCTACCTACTTGTCACTCCGTTATGCGAAGATAAATTCCGCATGTGCGACGATAAATTCCGCACTCATCTCTTACTGCAGACGTCCATTTTCCATTATGCATGTCATTATCTTCATATACTTTCACATGCATAGTGGATTGTCATCATAAGTTGAAGTGGATCTCCACAAGTACAACCTGCCATGTGCATTTGCATTCAAAAGGCAAATTACTTATATGCACATCTTCAGGGGGAGCCCTTGCAACTTATGAAGACAAATTCCTTTACTATTTCACAAATTATGTTCCCCGTTGAAAACTTCAACTAGTTTGTCATCAATCACCAAAAAGGGGGAGATTGTAAGTGCATCTAGTGCCACCCCTAGTTGGTTTTGGAGTATTGACGACAAACCTAGTTGAGGGACTAACGTGTTTGTGAGAATTGCAGGAAAACACAGGTAGAAGTCCCTCATTGATTCGGTTTTATTACCAGAGATGACCCCTAAAAGTGTACGAAGACATTGAAGACAATGGTGGTTTATGAAGATATTCATATTGAAGACAATGACATGAGAAGACTCCCTATGAAGCTTATGGAACTCGAAGACTTAGAACCTTCGTAGTTTTATTTCATTTATGTTGTGTCATAGGAATCACCGTACTGTTAAGTGGGGTCCAAAAGAACCAGTCAGAATGACTGTAGTGATGCCTAATTCAAATCCTATATCTTCGAGCGAAGACTTTGAGAGAAAATCTTGTCCAGAGTCAGACAAGTCAGCTTTACTTGTAGCCCAAGTAAAGTTGCCATGTGAGTTCAAAATTCGACTGTTGGTACACGTGTCAGTTCCTTAGTGACCCAGGGTCATTTCGGACAGATCAGGTCGGGTTGCCAAGTGGCTATAAATAGTCCACCCCCCACAACCTTAAACGGTTGGCTGCTCAGATTTCAGTGCACGGCTTTTGTCGTTTGAGAGCAACCCACCTCGAAGCCTTTGAGAGAAAAATTCCTAGTGAGGAGAAAAGCCCTAACCACCCAGAGCCAGATTAAATTGGGCATCACTTAAGTCTTCGTGTCTGTGTGACTTGAAGACTTATTACACTTGAGGACTGTGCATCCTCCAGACGGTTAGGCGTCGCGTTCTGAGCATCCAAGAGAAATTGTGGATTGCCAGTGAACGAAGTCTGTGAAGGTTTGGGAGTCTACCTTGAAGACTTACCTGAGTGATTGAGCAAGGTCTGTGTGGCCTTAGCTCAAGGAGAAAACGGTGAGGACTGGGTGTCTTGGACTAAGTGTCCTTGACTGGGTGTCCGGGACTGTGTGTCCTTTGGTTTAAATACCTAGCCGCTCCAACCAGACGTACAGTTGTCACAGCAACTGGAACTGGTCCAACAAATCATTGTCTTCAACGTGTCACTAGTTTCATCTTCACTTCCTTTTACTTACAGTTATTCATTGTGAAGCCATTGCATGCTTGCTTTATCTTTTGTCTTCACAGCATGAATGTATGATCTGTTTGGCTTCATAACTTCTTCCTACCTGATCCTTATTACACTGAAGCTGGTTGTGATTGCGCTTTCACTCTATTGA
The DNA here is from genome assembly GCF_056163025.1 of Triticum urartu. NCBI lineage: Eukaryota > Viridiplantae > Streptophyta > Magnoliopsida > Poales > Poaceae > Triticum > Triticum urartu. The sequence continues at coordinate 385,268,069 of NC_141877.1, forward strand.
ATACATGACCATGGCTGGCCTAGTGTAATCTAACTTCCGCTGCATAGTAATAGGCATAATCCTCACTATTTGTCTTCATAACTCTCACGTTTTGAAGACTTTCATAAAAATCGCCTATTCACCCCCCCTCTAGTCGATATAACGCACTTTCAAAAGGCAATTATGACGATATATGATGGACTGACTGAGATAAGAAAGGCTGGTATGAACTCGACCTCTTTTGTTTTTGTAAATATGATTAGTTCATCGTTCTTGATTCAGCCTATTATGAATAAACCTGTTTTCAATGAAAACTAGAGATCATAGTTTCTTGTGCCATGCTTGATTAGCTATGAGTTATAATGGTTTACCTTGCGTGCCAACATGCTATTAAAATGGTTATGATGTGGTATGATAGGGTTGTATCCTCCTCTGAATGATTTAAGTGACTTGACTTGGCGCATGTTCACGCATGTAGTTGAAACAAAATCAACATAGCCTTCACGATATTTATGTTCATGGTGGATTATATCCTACTCATGCTTGCATTCAGTGTTGATTACTTTTAATGCATGTTCATGACTGTTGTCACTCTCTAGCTGGTCGCTTCCCAGTCTTTTGCTAGCCTTCATCTGTACTTAGAGGGAATATTGCTTGTGCATCCAATCCCTTAAACCCCAAAGTTATTCCACATGAGTCCACTATACCTACCTATATATGGTATCTACCTACCGTTCCAAGTAAATTTGTATGTGCCAAACTCTAAACCTTCAAATAAATATCATGTTTTGTATGCTCGAATAGCTCATGTATCAACTAGGGTTGTCCGTATCTTCCATGTTAGGCGGGTTATTCTCAAGAGGAGTGGACTCCGCTCCTCACTCACGAGAAAGTGGCTGGTCACCGGGATGCCCAGTCCCATGCTTTATGCAAACTAAATCAAAATAATTGCAAACAAAACACCCCCTCGGACTCTTGTTAGTTGGAGGCACTCATTGTTTCGAGCAAGCCATGGATTGATGCTTGTTGGTGGAAGGGAGAGTATAAACTTTACCATTCTGTTTGGGAACCGCCTATAATGTGTGTAGCATGGAAGATATTGCCATCTCTTGGTTGTTATGTTGATAATGAAAGTATACCGCTCAAAATATTATTCATATCTATTTCAAAACCGAGCTCTGGCACCTCTACAAATCCCTGCTTCCCTCTGCGAAGGGCCTATCTATTTACTTTTATGTTGAGTCATCATCCTCTTATTAAAAAGCACTAGTTGGAGAGCACCGCTGTCATTTGCATGTATTATTGTTAGTTTACATTGAGTATGACTTGACTGGATCTCTTTTACCATGAATTGCAATGTCTAGCCAGTCCTTGATCATACCACATCACAACCATTTTAATAGCATGTTGGCACGCAAGGTAAACCATTATAAACTCCTAGCAAATTAAGCATGGCATAAGCAACTATAATCTCTAATTGTCATTGCAAACATGTTTCATTCATAATAGGCTGAATCAGGAACGATGGACTAATCATATTTATAAAAATAAGAGAGGTCGAGTTCATACCAGCTTTTCTCATCTCAATCAGTTCATCATATATCGTCATTATTGCCTTTCACTTGCACGACCGAACGGTGTGGATAATAATAATATTGCACATGCATTGGACTAAGCTGGAATCTGCAAGCATTCAATTCAAGGGAGAAGACAAGGTAATATGGGCTCTTTGTTAGATCAACAATAATGCATAAGAGAGTCACTCAACATTTTCATCATGGTCTTCTCCTCTCGACCCCCAAAGAAAATAAAAGAAACAAAACTATTTACATGGGAAAGCTCCCAACAAGCAAAAGAAGAATGAGAAATCTTTTTGAGTTTTGTTTTTAATTACTACTACTATAGGCATGGAAAGTAAACTAGCTAAAAGCTACAACTACTTTTTTATTTTTCTTAAGGTTTTTCAAACACACAAGAAAGCTTAAAAAAACTAGCATGGATGATACAATGAAAAAGTATGAGCACCGACAACTGGCATGAGTGTGTGAACATAAATGTAACGTCGGTGAGAAATACATACTCCCCCAAGCTTAGGCTTTTGGCCTAAGTTGGTCTATGCCCATGGATGGCCTAGTGGATATCTGTAACACCCACGATGCGGCTGTATCTCCCACGTGTCGGGGCACGACTTAGAGGCATAACCGCATAGTAGGCATGTCGCAAGAGGGGTAATCTTTACACATCCCATGTACTGGATAAGAAGGGATAAAGAGTTGGCTTACAATCGCCACTTCACACAATACATAAATATAGCATTACATCATCCAGATACAATCAAGGTCCGACTACGGAACCAAATAAAGAAGGACAACTCCTAATGCAAAAGATCCCCGATCGCCCCAACTGGGCTCCACTACTGATCGAAAGGAAAATGAAACAACACAACGAACACGATCTTCATCGAGCTCCCATATGAGCTGGGTTGCGTCATCTGCACTGGTATCAACGGCACCTGCAACTGGTTTTGGAAGTAATCTGTGAGTCACGGGGACTCAGCAATCTCACACCCTCGCGATCAAGACTATTTAAGCTTATGGGTCGGAAAAGGTAGTGAGGTGGAGCTGCAGCAAGCACTAGCATATATGGTGGCTAACTTACGCAAATGAGAGCGAGAAGAGGAGCAAAGCACGGTCGTGAACTAGAAGTGATCAAGAAGTGATCCTGAAACTACATACGTTCAAACATAACACGAGACCGTGTTCTCCTCCCGGACTCCGCCGAAAAGAGACCATCACGGCTACACATGCGGTTGATTCATTTTAAATTAAATTGTCAGGTTTTCTACAACCGGATATTAACAAATTCCCATCTTCCCATAACCGCGGGCACGGCTTTCGAAAGTTCAAAACCCTGCAGGGGTATCCCAACTTAGCCCATCACAAGCTCTCACAGTCAACGAAGGATATTCCTTCTCCCAGGAAGACCCGATCAGACTCGGAATCCCAGTTACAAGACATTTCGACAATGGTAAAACAAGACCAGCAAAGCCGCCCGAATGTGCCAACAAATCCCGATAGGAGCTGCACATATCTCGTTCTCAGGGCACACCAGATGAGCAAGACGTCGGGTTGGCATAGACCCTGGTTGCCCAGGGGGCGTCGGACATCGCTCAGGTTGGACCAACACTTAGAGAAGCACTGGCCCGGGGGGGTTAAAATAAAGATGACCCTTGAGTCTGCAGAACCCAAGGGAAGGTGATAGGTTGTTAGTGCAAATGTAAAACCAAGGTTGGGCCTTGCTGGAGGAGTTTTATTCAAAGCGAACTGTCAAGGGATTCCCATTATAACCCAACCACGTAAGGAACGCAAAATCAAGGAACTAACACCGGTATGACGGAAACTAGGGCGGCAAGAGTGGAACAAAACACCAGGCATAAGGCCGAGCCTTCCACCCTTTACCAAGTATATAGATGCATTAAAGTAAACAAGATATAATAATGATATCCCAACAATAATCATGTTCCAACAAGGAACAAACTTCATCTTCACCTGCAACTAGCAACGCTATAAGAGGGGCTGAGCAAAGCGGTAACATAGCCAAACAACTGTTTGCTAGGAAAGGTGGGTTAGAGGCTTGGCATGGCAATATGGGAGGCATGATAAAGCATGTGGTAGGTATCGCGGCATAGCAATAGAGCGAACAACTAGCAAGCAAAGATAGAAGTGATTTCGAGGGTATGGTCATCTTGCCTGAGATCCCACAAGGAAGCAGAACGAGTCCATGAAGAAGATAAACGGACGAAGTCGAACGAATCCTCACAAACGCGACGTTATCGGAACTAATCCGAAGAAGCAACACCGGAAAGAAGCAAACAACATAGTAAACAACCACGACATAATCATGGCATGATGCACAACCAAGTATGATGCATGTCCGGTTTAAAGAGGCATGGCATGGCAAAGTGCTCAAACAAAACTACAAGTTAAGTGGAGCTCAATATGCAACGAGTTCATATTGCCGGAGGACCACATCAATTATTTAGTTCTCTCCGGTTTAAGTACTCAACAAAATTAAATGTTGGTTAGCATGGCAAGAGGTGAAGCATATGAAAACTACCTATATAGGCAAGTTTAAATGAGGCCGGAACAACAAAACAACAAGTCCGGAAACTCCTCATGTGCATATTTTAGGTTTGGCACTGATCTGCCCTAAACACAATTTTAGAGTTGTTAAACATGCAAAGCAAGTACATCATGTTAAACTAGGCAATTTTCTACCCCATTTACATATAAAGATTAATTAAATCTGAGCTACGGTTAATTAGTTATAAATTAAAACATTTTAGCATGTTATTTAAGCAAATTAAAGAAAACATCATTTTAAACATGTCAAACATGATTGAAAGTTGGATATTGTGGAACTAGATGAAAAACTAAGCATTTTTCATATATAATGTTTTTACAAAAGATGCACGGTTGGTGAGTTATGATATGCATGGAGCTTAGGGGTTTTTCTGCAAATCTGTAATTCCTGGGAAAAGAACAAATTCGCTGATAGAGAAAAAATAAAGCGGGCCGAATCTGCTGGACTGGGCCAACAGAGGAGGAGCTGCGGGGAGCTCACCCATGGGCCAAGGCCCAGTCGCTGGAGCTGGCTGCAGGCTGCGAGAGCGCCAGGTCGAAGGAGAGGAGAAGATGGGCCGGCTTGGTTCGGTGGAGGTTGTAGCTGGGCTTGCAAGCTGCTGGCCCATGCGCTCAACGAGACCACGATGAGGAGAGGCGCGGTCAACGCGCACATCGCGCGGGCGTTCGTCGACGAGCAGGAGGCAGACGAGGCAGGGATTCGCGGGGAGATTGGCCGGATCTCGTCGTGGGCGCTGAGAAGAACCAGATCCGGCGAGGGGGATCTCAGATCCGGCCGGCGGCGTAGCAAAATGAGGCCAGCGGCGACGAGGACTCCTGCGGCGACGGCGGCGAGCTCTTGGAGACAAAAGGAGACGAGAGCTCGTGAGGCCAGGGAAGAATAGGGGAAACGGGGCAAGCAGCGATGATGAAGGCGACCTGGCGACAGAGGCGGCCTGGTGAAGGTGCTCGCCGGCGGGGAGGCAGCTCCGGCGAGGCAGGGCAGGACCCTCCGTTTCCTCGATCCAGCGGGGTAGAGGAGAGAGCGGCTCGGGCATGCGGGGAGCCTGCGGGCATGGGAGGAGTTCGTCCGGGCCCAGATGGGCTCGGGCGGGCCGCGGATGGGCCTGGCGTGGTAGAGGAAAGGACCGGGGCGACGTGGCGGCTTGGTACTGGCCACGGTCGGCGCTGGGTGGTGGCGCAGCCAATGGCTACGTGCCAAGTGGCAGGGACGAGGTGGAGGGCGCCGGAAAACAAGGAGGATGGCGGCGGCGGCTGGTTAGGATGGCACGGGAAACGAGGAAGGAGAGGGATGACCGGATTTGGAAGGGGGAGGTGGTTTAAATAGGCAGGTTTAGGGTTAGGGGGATTAGCTCCGTTTCGGATCCGTTCGATCACCATCGAACGGTACGGAGCGGAGGGGTAGGTAGGTAGGCAGGCTAGATAATGGGTTGTGCAGAAAGCCTTGGGCTGAGAGAAGAGAAAAGAAGGCAGCCCGACAACGGTTTCGGGAGACCGAAAACGTCTAACGAAAAGACCGGCTATACTGTCGCTATAGTTTAACGGTTGGGCTAACAAACGGACTCCGAACGCGATGAAATTTGACAGGCGGTCTTCCTACACTAAAATAAGACCGCACGCCAACTTTCATCCCAATCCGAGAACATTTTCCGGCCACTTATAAAATACTATTTCGGACGTGCCACGGGCGCGTGCAAGTGTGTCTGGGCTCAGAACGGACAATGGAAGGAACGGGGATACCGGGACGGATGCAAGTTTTGAAAACATGATGATGCAATGCGGATGATGACATGGCAAGATGCAACACGCAAGAAAATGACAAGGCAACAACAACGAATAACTGGAAGACACCTGGCGCATCGGTCTCGGGGCGTTACAATATTCGAAGTTGAACCTGGTGTCGTACTGAGATGCGTCTGCTACTGCCTGAAGGGCTGCAGCTTGGAGGCAGGCTGCCTCCGTCCTCCTCTCGTACTCGTTCGCCTCCTTCCTGGTTATAACATATCTCCCTTTTGCCTGAAAGTCAAAGAAAGCAGGAGCAGGGAGAGCAACGTGGAAGGTGCGCCGTCTGTCAAAGATTAGTCGGTACTGGAGGAATTGATCGTTCCTCTCAACAAACTGATGACGAACCATAGCATTATAATCTAGATAAGAATGAGGCAATTCAATATCATCCCCACGTATGGGTATACCAAGAAAATCAGCTAAACGGGTTGCATAAATTCCACCGAAGAAATCTCCATTAATACTATTGTTATGCAACCTACGTGCAACAATGGCCCCCAAGTTATATTGTCTACCTCCTAATATAGCACTCTTGAGAACACTAAGATCTGGAACGCACGTGTGATAAGCCTCATCCTTACCATTAATGCATCTACCTATAAAGAGCGCAAAATATTGTATGACAGGAAAATGAATGCTCCCTATAGTAGCTTGTATTATTTATCTGGATTCCCCCATAGTGATACTAGCAAGAGATTCTTTAAATTCAGATTTGCGAGGTTCACTAGCACTACCCCACTGCGGGAGTTTACAAGTAGTATTAAAATCTTCTAAGTCCATAGTATAAGATTTATCATAAAGATCAAATAGGACAGTGTGAGGATTGCGCGAGGATGTAAATTTAAACCTTCTCACAAATTAATCAATTAAGTAGAGGTGTCGGCACTTATCTGCCTCGAAGCTCTCCAGATCGGCGTTACGCACATATGCGTCAAATTCTTCCTTGATGCCTGCCCGAACCATGAAATCCTCTGACGGCCATTCACAAGGCCGCACTTGAGCCTCCCTTGGTAGGTCATTGTCCGGCTCGCGTATTGCAGGCCTTGGGACTTGCTTCCTTGAGGAACCACCTTGGTACATTTTCTTAAACATATTTCTTCCTCTGAATTTTTTTTGAAATTTTTAGTGACTCGAAATAAAAATGAACCAAACTCAACAAAATTGATAGCAACTACTCCTACAAGTGCCTAGAGGCTATATCATGCATTAAAACTACTTTTGACCACATAAATTTGACATGCAAGCCCAAGAACAGGGTCACCTAAGCAACAAAAATTTGCAATAAATAAAGCACTAGAACAAAAACTAATTGGACCATTGGAGGAGTCACATACCGAAGAACAATCCCCCAAAGAAGTTTTGTGAATGAAGCTTTGAGCAAGGAGATCGAAAATGGCAGCAAGATGAGCAAGAACTCGGGTTTGAGCTGGTGGATGATTTTTTTGGAGCAAGACGAAGTGTGTGGGTGCAAGGATAAGTGGAGGGGACCCAAGTGGGGTCCACGAGGCAGGGGGCGTGCCCAGGGGGTGGGCACGCCCTCCACCCTCGTGGGCACATGGTGGGTTCCCCTGGTGTGTTCTCATGCCAATAATTTTTAAATATTCTAGAAAAAATCATATTTCATTTTCAGGGCATTTGGAGAACTTTTATTTTTTGGGGTATTTTTTTATTACAAGGATAATTCAGAAAACAGAGAGAAAAATACTATTTTTACTTTATTTAATATAAATATCAGAAAGTAAAAGGAGGGTATAGAAAGTTGTGCTTTCTAACTTCATCCATCTCATGCTCATCAAAAGGTATCCACTAATAAGGTTGATCAGGTCTTGTTAACAAACTCATTTTGAATAACATGAAACCAGAGAAATTTCAAATAACACTAGGTTACCTCAACGGGGATATGCACATCCCCAATAATAAGAATATCATATTTCTTCTTGACAGTAGGAAGAGGAAATTCAAAACCTCCAATAGTGATTGTTGAAATTTTTCAAATAGAATTGATACTATGGACTTGAGGTTGTTTCCTCGGAAAGTGTATCGTATGCTCATTACCATTAAAATGAAAAGTGACATTGCCTTTGTTGCAATCAATAACAGCCCCTGCAGTATTCAAAAAGGATCTACCAAGGATAATCAACATACTATCGTCCTCGGGAATATCAAGAATAATAAAGTCTGTTAAAATAGTAACGTTTGCAACCACAACAGGCACATCCTCACAAATACCGACAGGTATAGCAGTTAATTTATCAGCCATTTGCAAAGATATTTCAGTAGGTGTCAACTTATTCAAATCAAGTCTACGATATAAAGAGAGAGGCATAACACTAACACCGACTCCAAGATCATGTAAAGCAGTTTTAACATAGTTTCTTTTAATGGAGCATGGTATAGTTGGTACCCCTGGATCTCCAAGTTTCTTTGGTATTCCATCCTTAAAAGTGTAATTAGCAAGCATGGTGGAAATTCCAGCTTCCAGTATCTTTCTTTTATTAGTAACAATATCTTTCATATACTTAGCATAAGGATTCATTTTAAGCATATCAGTCAAACGCATACGCAAAAAGATAGGTCTAATCATTTCAGCAAAGCGCTCAAAATCCTCATCATCCTTTTTCTTGGATGGTTTAGGAGGAAAAGGCATGGGTTTCTGAACCCATGGTTCTCTTTCTTTACCGTGCTTCCTAGCAACAAAATCTCTCTTATCATAATGTTGATTCTTTGATTGTGGGTTATCAAGATCAATAGCAGATTCAATCTCTACATCATTGTCATTGCTAGGTTGAGCATCAACATGAACATCATCATTAACATTATCACTAGGTTCATGTTCATTACCAGATTGTGTTTCAGCATCAGAAATAGAAATATCATTGGGATTCTCTGGTGTGTCAACAACAGGTTCACAAGAAGCATGCAAAGTCCTATCATTTTTCTTCCTCTTCTTCTTCTTAGAAGAACTAGGTGCACCAATATTAGTTCTCTGAGAATCTTGCTCAATTCTCTTAGGGTGGCCCTCGGGATACAAAGGTTCCTGAGTCATTTTACCCCCTCTAGTCATAACTCTAACAACATTATCATTTTTCTTATTGTTTAATTCATTGAGCAAATCATTCTGAGCCTTAAGTGCTTGTTATACTTGAGTGGTAACCATAGAAGCATGTTTACTAATAAGTTTAAGTTCACCTTTAACACTAGCCATATAATCACTCAAGTGTTCAAGCATATAAGCATTATGTTTCAATTGTGTACCGACATAAGCATTGAATTCTTCTTGTTTAACCATAAAGTCATCAAACTCATCTAAGCATTGGCTAGCAAACTTAGTAAATGGGATTTCACATTTATCAAATCTATAGAGAGAATTTACCTTTACTACCTGTGTCGGGTTATCAAGACCATGTATCTCTTCAATAGGTGGTAAATTCTTAACATCTTCAGCTTTAATACCTTTTTTCTTTCATAGATTTCTTTGCCTCTTGCATATCATCAGGACTGAGAAATAGAATACCCCTTTTCTTTGGAGTTGGCTTAGGAGTTGGTTTAGGAAGTGTCCAATCATTTTCATTACTCAACATATTATTCAATAGCAATTCAGCATGATCAACAGTTCTTTCCCTGAAAACACAACCAGCACAACTATCCAGGTGGTCTCTGGAAGCATCGGTTAGTCCATTATAAAAGATATCAAGTATTTCATTTTTCTTGAGAGGATGATCAGGCAAAGCATTAAGTAACCGGAGAAGCCTCCCCCAAGCTTGTGGGAGACTCTCTTCTTCAATTTGCACAAAATTATATATTTCCCTTAAGGCAGCTTGTTTCTTATAAGCGGGGAAATATTTAGCAGAGAAGTAATAAATCAAATCCTGGGGACTACGCACACAACCAGGATCAAGAGAATTAAACCATGTCTTAGCATCACCCTTTAATGAGAACGGAAACAACTTAAGGATAAAGTAATAGCGAGTTTTCTCATCATGAGTAAACATCGTGGCTATATCATTTAATTTAGTAAGATGTGCCACAACAGTTTCAGATTCATAGCCATAAAAGGGATCAGATTCAACCAAAGTAATTAACACAGGATCGACCGAGAAATCATAATCCTTATCAGTAATAAAGATAGGTGAAGTAGCAAAAGCGGGGTCATATTTCATTCTAGCATTCAAGGATTTTTCTTTAAGCTTAGCTAATAATTTCTTAAGATCAGATCTATCATTGCAAGCTAAGAAGTCTCTAGCGGTTTTTTCATCCATAACATAACCCTCAGGAACAACAGGCAATTCATATCTAGGGGAGAATCTTCATCATCACTTTCATCAATATTATCAGTTTCAATAATTTCATTCTCTCTAACACTAGCAAGTTGTTCATCAAGAAATTCACCTAGTGGCATCGTATTATCAAGCATAGAAGTAGTTTCATCATAAGTATCATGTAAAGCAGAAGTGGCAACATCAATAACATGCGACCTATCAGAATCAATAGCATGTGTAGGTGTCGCAAGTTTACTCAAAACAGAAGGTGAATCAAGTGCAGAGCTAGATGGAAGTTCCTTGCTGCAGATATAAATCTCAACTAACGGCGCCAGAAAATTGTTGGAAATATGCCCTAGAGGCAATAATAAAAGGATTATTATTATATTTCCCTGTTCATGATAATTGTCTTTTATTCATGCTATAATTGGGTTATCTGGAAATCGTAATACATGTGTGAATGCATAGACACCAACATGTTCCTAGTAAGCCTCTAGTTGACTAGCTCGTTGATCAATAGATAGTCATGGTTTCCTGACTATGGACATTGGATGTCATTGATAACGAGATCACATAATTAGGAGAATGATGTGATGGACAAGACCCAATCCTAAACATAGCACAAGATCGTATAGTTCGTTTGCTAGAGTTTTTCCAATGTCAAGTGTCTTTTCCTTAGACCATGAGATCGTGTAACTCCTGGATACCGTAGGAGTGCTTTGGGTGTACCAAACGTCACAACGTAACTGGGTGACTATAAAGGTATACTACGGGTATCTCCGAAAGTGTCTGTTGGGTTGACACGGATCAAGACTGGGATTTGTCACTCCATATGATGGAGAGGTATCTCTGGGCCCACTCGGTAATGCATCATCATAATGAGCTCAAAGTGACCAAGTGTCTGGTCACGGGATCATGCATTACGGTACGAGTAAAGTGACTTGCCGGTAACGAGATTGAACGAGGTATTGGGATACCGATGATCGAATCTCGGGCAAGTAACGTACCGATTGACAAAGGGAATTGTATACGGGGTTGCTTGAATCCTCGACATCGTGGTTCATCCGATGAGATTATCGAGGAGCATGTGGGAGCCAACATGGGTATCCAGATCCCGTTGTTGGTTATTGACCGGAGAGTCATCTCGGTCATGTCTACATGTCTCCCGAACCCGTAGGGTCTACACACTTAAGGTTCGGTGACGCTAGGGTTGTAGAGATATGAGTATGCAGTAACCCAAAAGTTGTTCGGAGTCCCGAATGAGATCCCAGACGTCACGAGGAGTTCCGGAATGGTCCGGAGGTGAAGAATTATATATAGGAAGTGCAGTTTCGGCCATCTGGAGAGTTTCGGGGGTCAACGGTATTGTACCGGGACACCGGAAGGGTCCCGGGGGTCCACCGGGTGGGGCCACCCATCCCGGAGGGCCCCATGGGCTGAAGTGGGGAGGGAACCAGCCCATAGTGGGCTGGTGCGCCCCCCCCCTTGGGCCCCCCATGCGCCTAGGGTTGGGAACCCTAGGGGAGGGGGCGCCTCCACTTGCCTTGGGGGGCACTCCACCCCCTTGGCCCCCCCAGGAGATCCCATCTCCTAGGGCCGGCGTACCCCCTAGGGGGGCCTATATAAAGGGGGGAGGGAGGGCAGCCGCACCCCTGAAGCCTTGGCGCCTCCCTCTCCCCTGCTACACCTCTCCCTCTCGCAGAAGCTCGGCGAAGCCCTGCTGCGGTGACTGCTGCATCCACCACCACGCCGTCGTGCTGCTGGATCTTCATCAACCTCTCCTTTCCCCTTGCTGGATCAAGAAGGAGGAGACGTCACGCTGACCGTACGTGCGTTGAACGCGGAGGTGCCGTCCGTTCGGCGCTAGGATCTCCGGTGATTTGGATCACGACGAGTACGACTCCCTCATCCCCGTTCTTTGAATGCTTCCGCTCGCGATCTACAAAGGTATGTAGATGCATTCGATCACTCGTTGCTAGATGAACTCATAGATGGATCTTGGTGAAAACGTAGGAAATTTTTTTGTTTTCTGCAACGTTCCCCAACAGTGGCATCATGAGCTAGGTCTATGCGTAGTTCTCTTTGCACGAGTAGAACACAATTTGTTGTGGGCGTAGATGTTGTCAACTTTCTTGCCGCTACTAGTCTTATTTTTCTTCAGCGGTATTGTGGGATGAAGCGGCCCGGACCAACTTTACACGTACGCTTACGTGAGACCGGTTCCACCGACTAACATGCACTAGTTGCATAAGGTGGCTGGCGGGAGTCTGTCTCTCCCACTTTAGTTGGAGCGGATTCGACGAAAAGGGTCCTTATGAAGGGTAAATAGAAGTTGACAAATCACGTTGTGGCTTTAACGTAGGTAAGAAAACGTTCTTGCTAGAACCCTCTTGCAGCCACGAAAAACTTGCAACAACAATTAGAGGACGTCTAACTTGTTTTTGCAGCAAGTGTTTTGTGATGTGTTATGGCCAAAGTTGTGATGAATGATGAATGATATATGTGATGTATGAGATCATGTTCTTGTAATAGGAATCATGACTTGCATGTCGATGAGTATGACAACCGGCAGGAGCCATAGGAGTTGTCTTTATTTTTGTATGACATGCGTGTCATTGAGAAACGCCATGTAAATTACTTTGCTTTATTGCTAAACGTGTTAGCCATAGTAGTAGAAGTAATAGTTGGCGAGCAACTTCATGGAGACACGATGATGGAGATCATGATGATGGAGATCATGGTGTCATGCCGGTGACAAGACGATCATGGAGCCCCAAGATGGAGATCAAAGGAAGCTATATGATACTGGCCATATCATGTCACTATTATTTGATTGCATGTGATGTTTATCATGTTTTTGCATATTGTTTACTTAGAACAACGGTAGTAAATAAGATGATCCCTCATAATAATTTCAAGAAAGTGTTCCCCCTAACTGTGCACCGTTGTGACAGTTCGTTGTTTCGAAGCACCACGTGATGATCAGGTGTGATAGATTCCAACGTTCATATACAACAGGTGTAAGACAGATTTACACATGCAAACACTTAGGTTGACTTGACGAGCCTAGCATGTACAGACATGGCCTCGGAACACAGAAGACCGAAAGGTCGAGCATGAGTCGTATAGAAGATACGATCAACATGAAGATGTTCACCGATGTTGACTAGTCCGTCTCACGTGATGATCGGACACGGCCTAGTTAACTCGGATCATGTTATACTTAGATGACTGGAGGGATGTCTATCTGAGTGGGAGTTCATTGAATAATTTGATTAGATGAACTTAATTATCATGAACTTAGTCTAAAATCTTTACAACATGTCTTGTAGATCAAATGGCCAACGTTGTCCTCAACTTCAACGCGTTCCTAGAGAAAACCAAGCTGAAAGACGATGGCAGCAACTATACGGACTGGGTCCGGAACCTGAGGATCATCCTCATAGCTACCAAGAAAGATTATGTCCTACAAGCACCACTAGGTGAAGCACCTGCTCTCCCTGCAGAACAAGACGTTATGAACGCTTGGCAGACACGTGCTGATGATTACTCCCTCGTTCAGTGCGGCATGCTTTACAGCTTAGAACCGGGGCTCCAAAAGCGTTTTGAGAGACACGGAGCATATGAGATGTTCGAAGAGCTGAAAATGGTTTTTCAAGCTCATGCCCGGGTCGAGAGATATGAAGTCTCCGACAAGTTCTTCAGCTGTAAGATGGAGGAAAACAGTTCTGTCAGTGAGCACATACTCACTATGTCTGGGTTACATAACTGCTTGACTCAGCTGGGAGTTAATCCCCGGATGACGCGGTCATTGATAGAATCCTTCAGTCGCTTCCACCGAGCTACAAGAGCTTTGTGATGAACTTCAATATGCAGGGGATGGAAACGACCATTCCTGAAGTATTTGCAATGCTGAAATCAGCAGAGGTAGAAGTCAAAAAGGAACATCAAGTGTTGATGGTGAATAAAACCACTAAGTTCAAGAAAGGAAAGGGTAAGAAGAACTTCAAGAAGGACGGCAAGGGAGTTGCCGCGCCCGATAAGAAAGCTGCCGGGAAGAAGCCAAAGAATGGACCCAAGCCTGAGACTGAGTGTTTTTATTGTAAGGGAAGTGGTCACTGGAAGCAGAACTGCCCCAAATACTTAGCGGACAAGAAGGCTGGCATCACGAAAGGTATATATGATATACATGTAATTGATGTGTACCTTACCAGTACTCGTAATAGCTCCTGGGTATTTGATACCGGTGCGGTTGCTCACATTTGTAACTCAAAGCAGGAGCTGCGGAATAAGCGGAGACTGGCGAAGGACGACGTGACGATGCGCGTTGGGAATGGTTCCAAGGTCGATGTGATCGCCGTCGGCACGCTACCTCTACATTTACCTATGGGATTAGTTTTAAACCTCAATAATTGTTATTTAGTGCCAGCTTTGAGCATGAACATTGTATCAGGATCTCGTTTAATACGAGATGGCTACTCATTTAAATCCGAGAATAATGGTTGTTCTATTTATATGAGAGATATGTTTTATGGTCATGCTCCGATGGTGAATGGTTTATTCTTAATGAATCACAAGCGTAATGCTACACATATTCATAGTGTGAATACCAAAAGATGTAGGGTTGATAATGATAGTCCCACATACTTGTGGCACTGCCGCCTTGGTCACATAGGTGTCAAACGCATGAAGAAGCTCCATGCAGATGGACTTTTAGAGTCTCTTGATTACGAATCATTTGACACGTGCGAACCATGCCTCATGGGTAAAATGACCAAGACTCCGTTCTCAGGAACAATGGAGCGAGCAACCAACTTGTTGGAAATCATACATACTGATGTGTGCGGTCCAATGAGTGTTGAGGCTCGCGGTGGCTATCGTTATGTTCTCACCCTCACTGATGACTTGAGTAGATATTGGTATGTCTATTTAATGAAAAACAAGTCTGAGACCTTTGAAAAGTTCAAGGAATTTTAGAGTGAGGTTGAGAAACAACGTGACAGGAAAATCAAGTTCTTGCGATCAGATCGTGGGGGAGAATATTTGAGTCACGAATTTGGCACACACTTAAGAAAATGTGGAATAGTTTCACAACTCACGCCGCCTGGAACACCTCAGCGTAATGGTGTGTCCGAACGTCGTAATCGCACTCTATTAGATATGGTGCGATCTATGATGTCTCTTTCTGATTAACCGCTATCATTTTGGGGATATGCTTTAGAGACTGCCGCATTCACTTTAAATAGGGCTCCGTCGAAATCCGTTGAGACGACACCGTATGAATTATGGTTTGAGAAGAAACCTAAGCTGTCGTTTCTAAAAGTTTGGGGATGCGATGCTTATGTCAAGAAACTTCAACCTGAAAAGCTCGAACCCAAGTCGGAAAAATGCGTCTTCATAGGATACCCTAAAGAAACTGTTGGGTATACCTTCTACCTCAGATCTGACGGCAAGATCTTTGTTGCCAAGAATGGATCCTTTATAGAGAAAGAGTTTCTCTCAAAAGAAGTAAGTGGGAGGAAAGTAGAACTTGATGAAGTATTACCTCTTGAACCGGAAAGTGGCGCAACTCAAGAAAATGTTCCTGAGGTGCCTGCACCGACTAGAGAGGAAGTTAATGATGATGATCATGAAACTTCAGATCAAGTTGCTACTGAACTTCGTAGGTCCACAAGGACACGTTCTGCACCAGAGTGGTACGGCAACCATGTCTTGGAAATCATGTTATTAGACAACGGTGAACCTTCGAACTATGAAGAAGCGATGTCGGGCCCGGATTCCGACAAATGGCTGGAAGCCATGAAATCCGAGATAGGATCCATGTATGAAAACAAAGTATGGACTTTGACTGACTTGCCCGATGATCGGCGAGCCATAGAAAATAAATGGATCTTTAAGAAGAAGACAGACGCGGATGGTAATGTGACCATCTATAAACCTCGGCTTGTCGCCAAGGGTTATCAACAAGTTCAAGGGGTTGACTACGATGAGACTTCCTCACCTGTAGCGAAGCTGAAGTCCGTCCGAATCATGTTAGAAATTGTCACATTCTATGATTATGAGATATGGCAAATGGACGTCAAAACGGCATTCCTTAATGGTTTCCTTAAGGAAGAATTGTATATGATGCAGCCGGAAGGTTTTGTCAATCCTAAGAATGCTGACAAGGTGTGCAAGCTCCAACGCTCGATTTATGTGTTGGTACAAGCATCTCGGAGTTGGAACATTCACTTTGATGAGATGATCAAAGCGTTTGGGTTTATGCAGACTTATGGAGAAGCCTGTGTTTACAAGAAAGTGAGTGGGAGCTCTGTAGCATTTCTCATATTATATGTAGATGACATACTTTTGATGGGAAATGATATAGAACTTTTGGACAGCATTAAGGCCTACTTGAATAAAAGTTTTTCAATGAAGGACCTTGGAGAAGCTGCTTATATATTAGGCATCAAGATCTATAGAGATAGATCAAGACGCCTCATAGGTCTTTCACAAAGCACATACCTTGATAAGATATTTAAGAAGTTCAATATGGATCAGTCTAAGAAGGGGTTCTTGCCTGTGTTGCAAGATGTGAAATTGAGCTCAGCTTAATGTCCGACCACGGCAGAAGATATAGAAGAGATGAGTGTCATCCCCTATGCCTCAGCCATAGGGTCTATTATGTATGCCATGATGTGTACCAGGCCTGATGTAAACCTCGCCGTAAGTTTGGTAGGAAGGTACCAAAGTAATCCCGGCAAGGAACACTGGACAGCGGTCAAGAATATCCTGAAGTACCTGAAAAGGACTAAGGACATGTTTCTCGTTTATGGAGGTGACGAAGAGCTCGTCGTAAAGGGTTACGTCGACGCTAGCTTCGACACAGATCTGGATGACTCTAAGTCACAAACCGGATACGTGTATATGTTGAATGGTGGAGCAGTAAGCTGGTGCGGCTGCAAGCAGAGCGTCGTGGCGGGATCTACATGTGAAGCGGAGTACATGGCAGCCTCGGAGGCAGCGCATGAAGCAATTTGGGTGAAGGAGTTCATCACCGACCTAGGAGTCATACCCAATGCGTCGGGGCCGATCAAACTCTTCTGTGACAACACTGGAGCTATTGCACTTGCCAAGGAGCCCAGGTTTCACAAGAAGACCAGGCACATCAAGCGTCGCTTCAACTCCATTCGTGAAAATGTTCAAGATGGAGACATAGATATTTGTAAAGTACATACGGATCTGAATGTCGCAGATCCGTTGACTAAACCTCTCCCTAGGGCAAAACATGATCAACACCAGAACTCTATGGGTGTTCGACTCATCACAATGTAACTAGATTATTGACTCTAGTGCAAGTGGGAGACTGTTGGAAATATGCCCTAGAGGCAATAATAAAAGGATTATTATTATATTTCCTTGTTCATGATAATTGTCTTTTATTCATGCTATAATTATGTTATCTGGAAATCGTAATACATGTGTGAATGCATAGACACCAACATGTCCCTAGTAAGCCTCTAGTTGACTAGCTCGTTGATCAATAGATAGTCATGGTTTCCTGACTATGGACATTGGATGTCATTGATAACGAGATCACATAATTAGGAGAATGATGTGATGGACAAGACCCAATCCTAAACATAGCACAAGATCGTATAGTTCGTTTGCTAGAGTTTTTCCAATGTCAAGTGTCTTTTCCTTAGACCATGAGATCGTGTAACTCCCGGATACCGTAGGAGTGCTTTGGGTGTACCAAACGTCACAACGTAACTGGGTGACTATAAAGGTACACTACGGGTATCTCCGAAAGTGTCTGTTGGGTTGACACGGATCAAGACTGGGATTTGTCACTCCATATGACGGAGAGGTATCTCTGGGCCCACTCGGTAATGCATCATCATAATGAGCTCAAAGTGACCAAGTGTCTGGTCACGGGATCATGCATTACGGTACGAGTAAAGTGACTTGCCGGTAACGAGATTGAACGAGGTATTGGGATACCGACGATCGAATCTCGGGCAAGTAACGTACCGATTGACAAAGGGAATTGTATACGGGGTTGCTTGAATCCTCGACATCGTGGTTCATCCGATGAGATCATCGAGGAGCATGTGGGAGCCAACATGGGTATCCAGATCCCGCTGTTGGTTATTGACCGGAGAGTCGTCTCGATCATGTCTACATGTCTCCCGAACCTGTAGGGTCCACACACTTAAGGTTCGGTGACGCTAGGGTTGTAGAGATATGAGTATGCAGTAACCCGAAAGTTGTTCGGAGTTCCGGATGAGATCCCGGACGTCACGAGGAGTTCCAGAATGGTCCGGAGGTGAAGAATTATATATAGGAAGTGCAGTTTCGGCCATCGGGAGAGTTTCGGGGGTCAACGGTATTGTACCGGGACCACCGGAAGGGTCCCGGGGGTCCACCGGGTGGGGCCACCCATCCCGGAGGGCCCCATGGGCTGAAGTGGGGAGGGAACCAGCCCATAGTGGGCTGGTGCGCCCCCCCCCTTGGGCCCCCATGCGCCTAGGGTTGGGAACCCTAGGGGAGGGGGCGCCTCCACTTGCCTTGGGGGGCACTCCACCCCCTTGGCCGCCGCCCCTCCCCTAGGAGATCCCATCTCCTAGGTCCGGTGCACCCCCTAGGGGGGCCTATATAAAGGGGGGGAGGGAGGGCAGCCGCACCCCTGAAGCCTTGGCGCCTCCCTCTCCCCTGCTACACCTCTCCCTCTCGCAGAAGCTCGGCGAAGCCCTACTGCGGTGACTGCTGCATCCACCACCACGCCGTCATGCTGCTGGATCTTCATCAACCTCTCATTTCCCCTTGTTGGATCAAGAAGGAGGAGACGTCACGCTGACCGTACGTGTGTTGAACGCGGAGGTGCCGTCCGTTCGGCGCTAGGATCTCCGGTGATTTGGATCACGACGAGTACGACTCCCTCATCCCCATTCTTTGAACGCTTCCGCTCGCGATCTAGAAAGGTATGTAGATGCATTCGATCACTCGTTGCTAGATGAACTCATAGATGGATCTTGGTGAAAACGTAGGAAATTTTTTTGTTTTCTGCAACGTTCCCCAACAAAAATAGTCTTGATAACCCACAAGTATAGGGGATCACAACAGTTTTTGAGGGTAGAGTATTCAACCCAAATTTATTGATTCAACACAAGGGGAGCCAAAGAATATTCTCAAGTATTAGCAGCTGAGTTGTCAATTCAACCACACCTGGAAACTTAATATCTGCAGCAAGGTTAGTAGCAAAGTAATATGATAGTAATGATAACGGTAGCAGTATTGGTTTTGTAGTAATTGTAACAGTGGCAACGGAAAAGTAAATAAGCGAAGATCAATATGTGAAAAGCTCGTAGGCAATGGATCAGTGATGGATAATTATGTCGGATGCGATCAATCATGCAACAGTTATAACATAGGGTGACACAGAACTAGCTCCAGTTCATCAATGTAATGTAGGCATGTATTCCGAATATAGTCATACGTGCTTATGAAAAAGAACTTGCATGACATCTTTTGTCCTACCCTCCCGTGGCAGCGGGGTCCTATTGTAAACTAAGGGATATTAAGGCCTCCTTTTAATAGAGTACCGGACCAAAGCATTAACACATAGTGAATACATGAACTCCTAAAACTACAGTCATCACCGGGAGTGGTCCCGGTTATTGTCACTTCGGGGTTACCGGATCATAACACATAGTAGGTGACTATTGACTTGCAAGATAGGATCAAGAACTCACATATAGTCATGAAAACATAATAGGTTCAGATTTGAAATCATGGCACTCGGGCCCTAGTGACAAGCATTAAGCATAGCAAAGTCATAGCAACATCAATCTCAGAACATAGTGAATACTAGGGATCAAACCCTAACAAAACTAACTCAATTACGTGATAAATCTCATCTAACCCATCATCGTCTAACAAGCCTACGATGGAATTACTCACGCACGGCGGTGAGCATCATGAAATTGGCGATGGAGGAAGGTTGATGATGACGATGACGACGGATTCCCCTCTCCGGAGCCCCGAATGGACTCCAGATCAGCCCTCCCGAGATAGTTTAGGGCTTGGCGGTGGCTTCGTATCATAAAAGGTGATGAATCCTTCTCTCTGATTTTTTTTCTCCCCGAAAGTAAATATATGGAGTTGGAGTTGAGGTCGGTGGAGCGTCAGGGGGGCCCACGAGGCAGGGGCGCGCCCCCACCCTCGTGGACAGGGTGTGGGCCCCCTGACGTGGATCTTTTCGCCAGCATTTTTTATATATTCCAAAAATAATCTCCGTTGATTTTCAAGTCATTCCGAGAACTCTTATTTCTGCATAAAAATAACACCATGGCAATTCTGCTGAAAACAGCGTCAGTCCGGGTTAGTTCCATTCAAATCATGCAAGTTAGAGTCCAAAATAAGGGCAAAAGTGTTTGGAAAAGTAGATACATTGGAGACGTATCAATGTATCACACTCACCAATTAACCAGGTACTTTTGTTTTCCAAGGTTATTTTTCATTGTTCATGATACAATGATGTTGCTTAAAATAGATATGTTTGAATTGCTCAAGAATATATGACCTAAAATGGACAGGAGGGGTGAGCACTGAAGCATGATTGAGCACGGAGATGAAGGCAAACACACAAGGGACGACAATGAAGCTTCAAGTGGAGATTTTAGGACTTTTAAGCCACCATAATGACCGAGGACATGGAAAAAATATACAAGATAATACTTCATATATTCGTCCATAGCCTTTCATAAGTGTTCGCCACTTTATTATTTTTGGATCGGACCATATAATTTTGAAATGCAAGACCATTGGTGTTTTTTTATAGACTGTATTAGTGGAAGAAACTGACTTAAGGTGGATTCAGCACCCCCTCCCTACAACGGGCCAGCGGAATTCCTCTCTTTCCCTCCATATATACAACCCCTATGGCATCGGTTAGACTCGGGTTTTGTCTAGTTAAAAGTTCAACATGGCTGCAACTTCATGTACTTCATTTGTGTCTTGCCAAGACAGCTTATAAAACTCCAACTTTTATCAACACTTTATCTATATTCCAGGATGGAGCAAGGGGGGCCAAACACAAATTGCCAAGCAGGGGGGGCACAGCTTGTTAGTTGTTTTACATGAATTTTTAAGGGTGTATACATTTTATTTTTTGCAATCTTGGAGGGGGGCCCAGGGGCATAGCCAGGCCCAGGGTCTGGAGCCTGCTTTCTTTGTTGATTGTAGCTATAGTGCTTCTATACATATAAGGTTGACTCGGGGCGTTGGCTACGGCACTGCCATGTCCTCCCCCCCCCCCGGCGGCCCCACTAGCTTTGTTACTGTCTATATTCACAATATTCAGATCGCAAATCATATTTCTTGCTTGTTCTTCGATTACTCATAGAAACTAGCCCTTCATGAACTAGTTGATCGTGCTTCGGTGTGGTCAATAATAACTATAAAGTTTGTTTAGCGGTTGCACAAGGTGACATCATCACACACTATAGTTAGATAGTTAAAGTTGACTCCAACCAAATCGACGCGTGTTTCTCATCAAAAGATCATGACACCCTTGTGCCTATCAATGTGTATTTACCATGTCACAAAAATTGAAACCCGAATTCCACACATAGGTTGTGTAGTTTTGGACCTCCATTCGATCTTCAAAAGTCCCTTTTAATCACTAATTCAGATTAGAACGCCATTATAAATATAGAAAAGTTAAGTATGGTGAAAGTCTCTTCATGAAAAAAATTAGGAATACAATATCCACAAAGAAATTATCTGATGTAAATATTTTTGGAGATGGAGTATTCTTAAAAAAAAGGACACACCTAAACCTGATAGAAGTACATATTATGGTGTAAGGGGTCTGCATGACAAATTTAGGAATACGATTTGCATGAAGAAATTATCTAATGTAAATATTTTTGATGATTTAGTTTTTCTTTCAAAAAAGAAATGACACACCTAAACCAGATAGTGATACATATTATGGTGAAAGCGGTTCGCATGACAAGTTTTGAAATGTGATTTCCATGAAGAAATTATCTAATGTAAATACTTTCGATGATTTAGTTTTTTTCAAAAAGAAATAACATGCCTAAATCAGTTGTACTCTACATATCATGGTGAAAGCAGTTTGCAAAAAAAATATCACCCAAATAAGATAGCTGTACGCTCTACTATCCTGATAGAAGTACATATTATGGTGTAAGGGGTCTGCATGACAAATTTAGGAATACGATTTGCATGAAGAAATTATCTAATGTAAATATTTTTGATGATTTAGTTTTTCTTTCAAAAAGAAATGACACACCTAAACTAGATAGTAGTACATATTATGGTGAAAGCAGTTCACATGTCAAGTTTTGAAATGTGATTTCCATGAAGAAATTATCTAATGTAAATACTTTCGATGATTTAGTTTTTTTCAAAAAGAAATAACATGCCTAAATCAGTTGTACTCTACATATCATGGTGAAAGCAGTTTGCAAAAAAAATATCACCCAAATAAGATAGCTGTACGCTCTACTATCCTGATAGAAGTACATATTATGGTGTAAGGGGTCTGCATGACAAATTTAGGAATACGATTTGCATGAAGAAATTATCTAATGTAAATATTTTTGATGATTTAGTTTTTCTTTCAAAAAGAAATGACACACCTAAACCAGATAGTAGTACATATTATGGTGAAAGCACTTCACATGTCAAGTTTTGAAATGTGATTTCCATGAAGAAATTATGTAATGTAAATACTTCCGATGATTTAGTTTTTTTTCAAAAAGAAATAACATGCCTAAATCAGTTGTACTCTACATATCATGGTGAAAGCAGTTTGCAAAAAAATATCACCCAAATAAGATAACTGTACGCTCTACTATCCTGATAGAAGTACATATTATGGTGTAAGGGGTCTGCATGACAAATTTAGGAATACGATTTGCATGAAGAAATTATCTAATGTAAATATTTTTGATGATTTAGTTTTTCTTTCAAAAAGAAATGACACACCTAAACCAGATAGTAGTACATATTATGGTGAAAGCAGTTCACATGTCAAGTTTTGAAATGTGATTTCCATGAAGAAATTATGTAATGTAAATACTTCCGATGATTTAGTTTTTTTTCAAAAAGAAATAACATGCCTAAATCAGTTGTACTCTACATATCATGGTGAAAGCAGTTTGCAAAAAAATATCACCCAAATAAGATAACTGTACGCTTAACTACCCTCTATCTGGAGAGAGTGACAACGCCCACCGTGGGGTTCGAACCCACGACCACAAGGTTAAGAGCCTTGCGCTCTACCAACTGAGCTAGACGGGCTGGTGGACTGCTACCATATCTAGGCATTTATATTCAGAGAGGAATGTAGCATTTCGCGGACTGCTCCTCTACCTCAAAGAGCAGAGCAGGAGACCAAATCAGCGGCTATAATCACCAAACTAGATACTGTATGTCTGTATCGAGACTGAACGCTTAAAACCAGGTGTGCAGAAGCAGAAGCAAATCGCCCCAAGAGGTTCAGAACGGCAAACACTGACATAATGGCATGGTAATCTGCTCCCAACACATCAGTTAAAATCCGGCTCTCCACCCCGCTTTGGCACCAACTTTCTCGTGTGTGTGCAAAAATTGGCTATCACGGAGCCTACTCATAGCCGTTACAGCAGCTATGTGCCAAAGAGGGGGCTTAACTACTCTCCCGGGTGTTTTACTACTAGACACAGTACATCAATAAAAACAAACAATCAGAGTGCGGCAGTCTCAACTAAGATTCGAGGGCTCCCGTTAGTATGACACAAGCTCGGATAGCAGCAGGAAGCAGATCCATGGTAGCAGAAGCCATCAAAGGTATCTTGGCCGCCTGGAGATTCTCTTGAGGTTCACCATCTCCTGGAAAAGAAAATCGGGAACTGTCTGAAGATCTGGCGAGATTAAGTCTATAGTGCGAGCATTGAAATTCATGGCTCAAAGAAAAGAGCAGTATAAACACCAAGTATGACAAAACAATTGAAGATTTCATGGCTTGGTACGAGATATTCCGAAAGAAACAATGACCGCGCTAGTTGAACATACCTGGCTTTGATCATGATCATATTCAACATGGAAGAGGCATCTGCATCCCCTTATATCATGCTGTTTCCGCTGGACATCCACAACATGTGCATCGAAATGCAGTGCTTCATCATTACTCTCCTGATGTAAAAATTGCGACAAGAACATAAATAACTCGAGAGCTCTACTTAACAGTAAGAAGCCGCGGCAGGATAGAACAAAACACAATGTTCTCAGTTCATACGAAATGCTTCTCGAGGTTAATCATTAGCCACTACCTTGAAACACAGGACAAGATCTCCTTTGACAATGCTTCGGCATTCGGACGACTCCAGCGGAATGGATTGCTGGCGGACAGCCTTCCTGACATTCACCCACTCATCTTCTTCAGCCCCATATCCGATAAACCTCACCCGGACTTCCTAGAACAGCAATGCAGAGAAGATATAACTCTGGAACGAAATTACAAATTGAAATAAAAGAGGATTCCCTACTCAGCTGTCAAACAAATCATGGAAATAACATATAAAAATGCTCTTATATACAACATCAGTTATTTAGCTAAAAAAACATCAGTTATTCTCCTTACAACTTCTCCCAAACTTGTCTTCCTGTGTGCCAAGAAAAGGGCGACGTCATACCTGCATGTCACAATTGAATATGAAAAATTTAGTGTCGCTGCCAAATTTAAGGAAAAAAAAAGGAAGATGAAAACTTGTAGATAGACATACCCAACCAAAGCATGCTAGCACATTTTTTCTGGCTACATGCACAACGATTAAGATTTCTGCTCCATGGTATAACACTAACAAACATTACACAGAAGTGCAAGCTATCCTAATCAGACAGCTAGAAGAAAGGTATAACATCCAGGTTTACAATTGACAATGCTGTCTTGGATCACTACATTATTATTAGCATTATTAGGAGAGGTGGAAATAAACTGTTATGGTCAAAGCCTCTTGTGCTCATTAGCTAGAAATTAATTAAAACAAGTAGATATTATGCAGAGTTGATCAATATAATTCACCACTATAGTCATGCTCAATGGCACTCCTAATAAAAGAAACCGAGGTACAACAGGAATTAAGTGCCTTGCTTTCATCTTATGGTCACTTGATTCCTCAGAAGACAATAGAATGGGGCAAAGGAAACAAGAATGGAATTGTTGCAAACAAAAGGGAGAAAGGGGAAACGGAAAGAGGAGAGAAAATAGCTCTTGCAAGTAAAAGGATCCTCACCATGCAGAATCCTTTGATGACTTGGCCTCAAACTGCAAGTCTTCAAATTCAGGAACCTTATCTGTAGTCTCTGAAAACAAGCCAGCACATAAGAAATTTAGTAAATGGTTTCAAGCACCAAGCATAAAGTTTCAACGGACAAGTACTCGCGACTACCTTTGGGTAAATCTGGAGAAAGTGCATCCTCATTGTTTGAAATACTTGTATCAAGAGCTAAAGCTTTTTCTTCAGAAGCTGAAGTCTTTATCTCAGAAACTAACGCATCTGGTTCTGAGGCTAAAGGCTTTTCTTCAGAAGTAGTAGGCAAGGAAGCAGGTTTAGGAGTTGATGCAGGGAGCTTATCAAGGAACCATCCTCGAACCTGTTGAAAGAGATGTCATGCAAACACACTCGGTGAAACATGGACAATGTAAAAAGGCATCATCACCTGTGTAGCCTGTAGAGCTCTGCTTCCGACTCGAGCTGGAGAACGACTACACAGAGGAGCAGAAAATGAGACCAAATATCAGAAGTGTCACTTACACTATCATAAATACAGTCAAGCAACAACATGACACGTATGCTTAAAAGGTAACATAATATAACTTCAGTCCTCCAAAAAAGTTCTCTTAGGAATTGCGATTGAAGTATATGTTCCGTATGTTAAGGCACTCACTTAAATTCTTCTACAAGCTTCTGGCAGAAACTATCAACCAAGACTTGCTCTTTTCTGTCTGATGAAACCAACTTCTCCATCCTCGCAATCTGTACCAAGAAATACTTCTAGTTAGCACTAGTTAGCATGGCCAAAACAAGTAGACATAGGTATGAGGCATGACATGGTAAGCAAAAAGCAATTCACCAATTCCCAAAATACAGACACACTAATTGCACTATATCTGTTTGCACATCAAGTCATCAAAACTAGGCCCGAAAACATAAAATAGACATCCAGGTAGTAGCGTTAAGTTACACAACAAACTAAATAATACAATAATGCTCGGACATGTATAAAAGCCATGCCAACTCTCAAAAATAGTATTCAGCATTTAGCCATGAACGCAGCACCCGAGTTAAGGATATAAGCGACATAGCACAATAATAACTCCATCCATAGTAATATTTATATTGTTTAGATGATCCATATCAAACTCTGAAACCAGGTGAACCGATCTATGAAGCACTTCATCTATACCAATATAAAAAGACCCTAAGGAGCAGATCCAACTAATCTCAGCCATCAAACCAGGTCAATTTAACGACCTAGACTGCTCCGATGGGAGCGCTCAACATATTTAGCGTCCAATTAATATCATACCAAATATAGCGCTAATCATATAATTAACACGCAAATAATATCCTACCTAATATCCACGTGCAACTAATATACTGCCTAATATAAACGTGCATTGCACGTACACACTTACTAGTGATAGTATTATCCCACCCTCGCTCCAAAATGGATAAGCAAGTACAAAACAATAATGCATTTACAATGTTTGCCCGCCTTGTGTCAAATGACTTGAAGTTCTTTCGGAGGAAGCTATTAAGGAACAGATTGAGTGGTTTTCCATCAGGAGTAAACATAATAGTTGTATGCCTATTGCTCTTATACTAGAAGGTGAGTGTTCAGAAATATTTTTCAATCGAAATCGAGCTGCAACCGATTGTTTTCACTGGTCCGAAGGTGATGGATCCCCTTACCTCATGAAAGCACCAAATTAAACTTATGCATGAGCAGATGCTCACATCTAGGGGGCAAACGGAAAACAGTAAGTTTTGGTGTCCATTTACAAATAGGCGCAGCTTAACGCATATGCTACATATTGCATACTAACAAACCCTTTAGACTGGAATAACCTCCAACCATTTTAAATTATCACCACAACTAAAGATTAGGTCTCAAATGCTATCTACAAACTGAATAATATAATGCAGTGCTCCACTAATTCCATCCCTACAGTTGCTTGGACTATCAACTGACATTTTGGTCCAACGTTTGGGAATCATCAGCCCCACCAAACAAAACCCTAGTGATTTCCCCCCATCAGATACCATTATTACACGCCAGCACAGAACAATGTGCCGCGGAAGTACACAACGTATTGAAACCAGAGCAGGAGAATCGCGATATCGACAATAATCAGCATCCGCATGCAAGGGGAAAAATGGTCAGTACCCACAACACCGACAAATACGGAAAAAAGTGTATATTATCAAAATAAGGGCACTGGAGCAACACAAATCCAATAAGATTTCCCCCTTCCAAGAGGAGCTTCCCCTTCACGGAGAGCACCCCCGGATGAAACCTAATAAAAACGAGGGCGAAGGAACATCCGCAGCAGAAACCGCCGCGAACTCAAAACCCAATGGATGGGGCGGCATCGAAACGACTGGATCGCGTCGGACGGCAAGCGTCCTCTTCCTATCGAACCGGAGGGGAAGCTCCTAACCATATCCGACGCCGCAGATACAGCGAATACCGGGGAGGGGTGGCGCCCGTGAAGCAGCGAAGAGCAGCGGGCCACTGCATCGGGGCAGCGAGGATGGGGGGAGAGGGGGAGGGGGCGAATGGCGCTGTACCTCGGATGGCGAGAAGCGGGTGGTGGATCGCCGCTCCATCGCTGGCCGGCGGCGAGGTCGAGGACGGGCAGGGGGAGGACAGGGGGGGGAGGGAGGCGGCTTCCAGTCCAACAACCAGTGGCACAGGCAATTATGGGGGGAGCTGCCTGTGCTGTCTCCGGATGCGCCGAGCGTGGAAAAAAAGAGGAATAAACCGAGTGAGAGAGGGGGGGAGGAGGGGGATCAGGGGAAGCAGGAATCCCGGAAAGTGGGTTGCGCCCCACCGGAAACGGCGTGGACCCCGCTGTCCAGTAGGGGTTGGGAGTTCGGGCTCGGGTAATGCGGTCCGGTTTCTTCGTTTTCTCTCGCCGAATTTCTCAGATTATTAATCACCGATCAAACCTAAATCGCGGACACACCACCAAGGTTTTTCTAATTAAAAAGCCTAGGCCAGCTCACTGACGCATTTCGTCCGTCCGCACCCGTTTGTTTCCGCACGGACAAAAACTCAATCCAATGCGTCGACGCAAATGGATGGGTACATGTTTTCATGTCCGCTTCAACCCATTATTGGTCCTTTTGGTCTGAGTTTGCATCCGCATGGACATGCCACGAATGTCGACGACGTCCTCCCCTTATCCTCCCTTGGACCGCCCTTCTGTGGCACATAGGGCACCCCCCTTCACACACACCCTGGTTTCTTCGTCCTTGCTGCCGCCACTCAACTTCCGGCCTCTTTACCACCACCGCAACCCCCGCTGCCGCATCCACGCGCCCACACTGCCGGCGTTGTGACCGCTTCTTGCAGCGGACGGAGTAGTTCAAGGCCCGCCTTCCGAAGGTCATCGGCAGCCTTCGGCATACCACTGCTACCTCCACGGTCGCCGCCAGAGGACGTAGGGTTCGACAACCGCGACTCATCCACGCCCGCCTCCATCGCTGCCCACATGGTGTTCAGCTGTTTGCTTGGCCCGGCCAAGGCTCGTCCATGCCTGTCGCTGCCTAGTGAGGTACGTTTTCATCACTCCGAAGGATCATGGCGGGTAGCTCGGATGAGTTTTGTAAAATAACACCATATGTTCATCATCGTCCAAAGAATCGTCCGAAGATGATGATGTTGTGGTTGCTACTTTCATCGTCAATGAGCACATTTCAAGGCAGAGACCATTGTTTAGGGGATCGACCCCGGGCCATACTCCTGGGTTGAATCATAACAAAGAAAATGGCCATGTCCTACTCTACAATGATTATTTCAATCTCACAAAACCATTGTTCTTTACCAGGCTTTTCCGGCGACACTTCCGAATTGTGAGACCATTTTCCAACCGTATTCGGGAGGGAGTGATGGGGTATGATGATTACTTCAAATGCAATTATGATGCTCTTGGAAATGTTTGACTCTCCTCTTATCAGAAATGTACTACAACTGTTCAGATGCTTGCATATGGAGTTTCGTCGATTATGAGTGAGTCCACATACCTTGAGTCATTGTACATGTTCTACAAAGTTGTGGTTACAGTGTTTGGCTCGGAGTATTTGAGAGAACCAAATGATGTGGATACAACCTGGTTGTTAGCGGTCAATGAATCGAGAGGCTTTCCGAGGATACTTGGAAGTATAGATTGTATGAACTGGGAGTGAAGAACTATCTATTTGCTTGGCATGGGAAAGATAAGGGACATGTTGAAACTTGCACCGTCATATTTGAAGTTGTGGCGACACAACATCTATGAATTTGACACTTTTTTGGCATGGCAGGTTCTCACAATCTCGGGGTTCGCGAGGCTTTCAAAAGATAATTCCCCAAAAGTCAACTTTAAGATCGATGACCACCAGTACAAAAAGGGATAATATCTAGCTGATGGTATCTATCCTCGATGGAGAGAAGAAGGCAAGTTTCCCCAAAACAAGAGTGTGTTAGGAAGGACGTGGAGTGTGGTTTTGGTGTGCTCCTCTCGATGAGCTATTGTTCGGCACCCTGCTAGAACATGAAGCATCCAGACTATGTGAGATGTGAAGACTGCTTGTGTGATCATACACATCATGATCGTAGAGGATGAGCGTGATGACATCATATATAACTAGGGGGGTTACGAGGGTGAAAACGTTGAGCATGAGACTGAAGTGACAACATATGCATGGTTCATCCAATTTTATCATGAAATGCATGATTGAACAACTCACGTTCAACTTCGACATGACTTGGTTGAGCATATGTGGAATCACATGAGAAACCAATAGTTGTATCTACTTTTTTCTTCCAATGTATTATAGTGATCTAAAAGGTACTTATATTATTTATAGAGAGAGTATTATTACAATTTTAAATTAATTTGGTTGTAAACTATGTGATTTTTATTTATTTCGTTGTAAACTACGTGACTCTGTTTGTTTAATAATTTGTAATGTTTCATTCAGTTGTTATTTGGTTGTGAATGACAATTTGAGTAAAAAATGAATGGGTGGACCAAATGAGTCACCCCGTTGGATGCACTACCCTCCTGGCAACCCAAACGGACAAACAATTGATAAAATATGCATTCATGTGGGTCGGGAGTTAGAGTTGGCCTTAGTACTCAGCACCACCCAAAGAAACGACATTTTCTCTTTTCTTACAGGAAGTGAAATGAGATCAGAACCAATTTCGATGTGGCTGCCTACGGCCAAAAGAGCGGTGACGCCTTGGTTGCTTCCCCAAATCAAACCGTTGCAGGTCGCTCTTTCTTTTTAGTTCTGGTGCTTTCCGCAATAGCCGCTTCTGCTAGGAACCGGAGGAGGGCAAAGGTTGGCTGCCGACACACGATCAAACGGGCTGGAAGGGGCAATTTTTTCGAACTTTATTAATACTCAATCATTATGGATGCATTACTTTGGACTCACGATCTAAGAGACCACAAAATCTCTTGTAAAGATCTTTTTCATAGTATTGATCTTTGCAAGACAAAAAACTACCAAGACTACAGTTGAATTGAAGCAGCAATATTGCGACTCGTCCAACACGAACTTGATTGTCGATGAAGTGGTTTCTAAAATCTCTTGAACCGTTCATCCAAAAAGATGGAATGTTGTGAGCTATGAACGTTAGGAGGATCCTCTAGAAATCTTGACCATAACACCAAGAAAAGAACCAAACCAACAGAAACAACATGGCACATAAATTCATCAAATTTGAATAATCAAATCCGTAAGGACGATACCTCTGTGGATCCATGACACTGCCACAGAGAACCGGAGTAAATTTATTCGTAAAACACCACGACTATCATTAGATGTTGACGAAGTCTTCAAGAATGAAGGCGCCCACCTCTAAACACCAAGATGGCAACCAGAGGCAAGTGGACAAGAAATTTGTCCATGATGGCGGCTAGGGCCAACTCTTTGGCAAATGTGATTTGGAAGTATGTGTTTACTTGCATATTCCATTGTCATCCCTGGTGTCCGGTCTTGGGAGACACTCACACCTTGGGGCTATGTGGTTGCCATCGTGCAATCGACTCTTCTTGTAATGGTAGCATGAAGCGACATCGATATTTAGGAGCTTTCTTTTGTACACATAGGCTGGCTTAGAATTGGGTAAACATGAAATTTGTAAGATGCCTTGATATATATTTAATCCTCAGCATCTTGACATACTTTTTCAGTCTACACATAAGTTATCTTTATGATCTCCAGTTTCGGGAATGTTTGACAACCCCAAGTAACCATTCAGTAGGGAGTTCTATGGTATTTTCATGATCTAAGAACGTATGTAAATGTAAAAATATGATAATACCGACAACTTCTAGGGCAAAACCTCGGTAAACCTACTGTGTGCTCGTCCTAACTCCTTGATCGCTCATCGTTCGCCCCTGCCAACAAATAGTCGTCCTCCGACGCCACTGTTGCACCAAACCCCGATAGGTAGGGTAATACTCCCTCCGTTCCTAAATATTTGTCTTTCTAGATATTTCAAATGAACTACCACATACGGATGTATGTAGACATATTTTAGAGTGTAGATTCACTCATTTTGCTTCGTATGTAGTCATTTGTTGAAATATCTAGAAAGACAAATATTTATGAACGGAGGGAGTATAAGGCAATTTTCAGGCCTTCAAAACGTTTAGTATAGTTAAGCATCTGTTTTCCTCGGGAGAAAAACAGTGGTGTAAGCTGGCTGTCAAAACTTTTGGAGCTATAAGTTTTATTATTGTTCTGAGATGAAAATTTCACACAGCGGGGATAGCTCAGTTGGGAGAGCGTCAGACTGAAGATCTGAAGGTCGCGTGTTCGATCCACGCTCACCGCAAAATACCCAAACATTTTTGCTTAGGGCCTAATTAAACCGGCTTCTTATGAAGATTTGGACATGATAATGTTCAGCAATAGTATGCTTGATTTGCAAAAGATCGTTGCGAGATGAGCTACAGTCAAACTCAAACCTCCATCTGCTATGTTCCTACTGAGCACACGAATTTAACAGCGCAATAACTTTTGCTTCAGATAATGGCCAACATAATACACACAGGGATCATGAGCCTCTTTCTGAATGATACACTCAGGGAGTACTATCTTTCGCTTTCTTCCCTGTTATCTTTCAGGCAAACAGTCTTTCAGGTTTCCAAGCCAATACGCATATTCCGGCATCCGGCTGAAGGAGTGAGATACGAGGTCGCCGTTGATCCTTCCTTCCCTCTTCTTAGAAGCGGTACTCTGTTTGGATTCGACCACGGCTGCAGCACGCGGCAGCAGGGACCTCCGCACGGTTTGCATCCCCCTCACCTACAACCCTGGCACAGTCAGATCCCTCTGCTAGGTGGTACTACTGGTCAATTTGCGCACAATTATAAATTCACACATAGAGGTTAGGCCAAGTGTTGGAGCTGAGGATAGTATGCATAAAAGATCTGAGGACAGAACTGCAAAGAAGAACAGAAACGGTGAAACTGATGTGGGGCCGAGTTCTAGAAGTATGCAGGATGTTGACATGACTGCTCAGGGGGACAGAGAGAAACAGCAGCAACATGTTAGTTTGTCAGAGCTAGAGAAGGAGATGCAACTCAAGGAGGAGATGTTAGAAAAGCAGAAAATGGAGAAAGAGAACAATGAATTGCAAATTTCTAAAGGACTTGTAGAAAGCAATGAGAAACATGCTGAAGATGCTGCTATGATGGATTTTCAGAACGATGGATACTCACAAGAGCAAGTTAACTTTACTAATGAACTAATGATGAGTTGGAAAGGCAGAGGGAAGAGGAGTAGCTGGGCCCTGAAACACAAGCAATGATGAAGAAGAGGATCGAGGAGGAGTACAAAAATCCTGAAGAAGTGCCTGATAAGAAAATAGGCAGTTTTCCGATTAAATTAATTCATGAATAAATTATGAGCATGACATTGACAGTATTGATAACACACTGGTTACGATCTAACAGAGCACGTACTACACATATAGTAGAAACATCTACGCATATCGCTAGTATTGCTACAATAGAAAGAAACATGAGAGGGATAAACGATGTATACCCTCCAATCGGCCATGCGGCGGCGGTGACGGCGGCAGTAGCCGCAGCATCCTCGGCGGCCTTCTTGTCGGCCTCGGCCTTCTCAGCGGCGGCACGGTCGGCGTCGGTCGACATGGTGATGACGAAGGTGATGTGGACGTAGATGAACAGAAGTGAGCAGTCGCGTAGTCGCTACCCAAAAACCTAATCGCCCCTCTCCCGTACAGGATCTGGAGAGGCGGGGTTTCAGAGGCCTGCTCTCCCGTCAACTGTGTACGCGGTGAACGGGACGGAGTCGCCGGCGGCAGCAGCAGCAGAGGAACGACGTGGGCGTGGAGGCGGAGATGCGTTCTGTTTCGTGGCGGCTAGGGTTGGCAGCTCCCCACATATATATGTGCGGCTGCGCGTGGAGAGACGTGGGCTGAACCCACGTCCAAGTCGGTAGCCCACGATCCGACGTCTCAGATCGTGGCTCCACCTGTCAAAGACTCTCCGTTCCCGACCGGCAAAAAGAAGCGCATAGGAGTGAGCTCGGCTCGGCTCAATCCCGCAACCCGCGGCGCGTCATGACGAGGCGTGGCGTGGCGTGGCGAGGCGAGCGGAGGAGGAGGAGTGCGCGAGGGCCTCATCTCTTCTCAAGCTCCAATAGCATGAGGAAGAGAATCCCTTATAAACCACTCCAACTCTCCTTCCACTTCCGGGATGGGATTAAATTTCCCACCACCTTGTCATGCCACCTACATGGGCCCTTAGAGATCAAATCTGAAATTGTCATATGGGCTCTAGGCCCATCTCATATTTCAACAATCCCCCACCAGATCTCAGGGGCCCAGTTTGTCCTTTGTTCCAAACGCTGTTTTGATATACCAGCATCTCAGTGGAGACCGATTAAGGTTGAGCTCCACCTAGACCAAGTAGTTACACTCCTTCACAACTGAACAATGGATTATGCCTTGAATTGTCAGTTTGGCGTCAAGAAGTTTCATCACAAGTCTCACTGATACGAGGCTGCCGAAGGCCGACCCCTCGGGTGGAGCATATTAGTTACACTCCTGGCCTGTTCATGAGCTTGCTAGAGATCACCCCAATCTCATAGACTATGACCAGCAGTCGGGCTCATATAGGTGTGTTCCTCCAAAGATTGCTCTATAGGATAGCATCTTGCTTATGCATATAAGCCTTGGAACACATTAAGACAGTAGTCATCCTTCCATACAGTTTCCGAGAGTATTGCATCTCCAACGGAGTGGGTTAGTAAAGTTACTCTCCTCAGTTCACCACTGGCTTGTTTTCCCAGGTCCTACTTCACGGGATCTCCGATCACATAGGTTGGGTTACTACCATGGCAACTCATGTGGGTCTCATACCCATCTCCCTTGATGCGTTATCTATCACAACACGTGATAGCCCTTTAGTAAAGGGATCTGCCAGATTCTTAGCCGTTTGAATATAATCCAACGCTATCACTCCGGAGTTCCTCAATTTTCTGACAGCTTTCAATCTCATTCTTATGTGTTTGTTGGACTTCATGTTGTCCTTTGAACTCTTCACCTTCACAATAACTGTTTGATTGTCACAGTTCATAAGGATGGCCGGAACCGGCTTCTCAACCACTGGCAAGTCCATTAACAGATCTCGAAGCCATTCTGCTTCACCACCCGATGTGTCTAATGCTGTTAATTCTGCTTCCATTGTCGATCTTGTTAAGATCGTCTGCTTGCAAGACTTCCAGGAAATAGCACCACCTCCAAGAGTAAATATATACCCAGTTGTGGCCTTCATCTCATCAGCATCAGAGATCCAATTCGCATCACTATACCCTTCAAGTACCGACGGGTATCCGGTATAGTGAAGTCCATAGTTCATAGTACCTTTCAGATAGCGCATAACTCCCTCAAGAGCATGCCAATGTACATCACCCGGTTTGGAAACAAATTGGCTTAGTTTGCTAATAGCAAATGCGATGTCAGGCCTCGTTGCGGTCGCTAGATACTGTAGTGAACCAACAATCTGAGAGTATCTCAATTGATCTATAGTTGTGCCTTTAGACTTTCGAATCAGCACATTAGAATCATATGGTGTTTGAGATGGTTTACAGTCCGAATATCCAAAACGACTCAACACCTTCTCAACATAATGGGATTGCAAAAGTGTAATCTCACCCTCATCATCTCTCAATAGCTTGATGTTCAAGATAACATCAGCCACTCCAAGATCCTTCATCTAAAGTTCTGAGATAGAAAGACTTAACTTCCTCGATCAACTTGAGATTAGTCCCAAATATCAGTATGTCATCAACATACAAACACAGTATAACTCCTTCGCCCCCACCATAGCGATAGTATACACATTTGTCAGCCTCATTAACAACAAAGCCAACATATGTCAACGTTTCATTAAACTTGTCATGCCATTGCTTAGGCGCTTGTCTCAGGCCATACAAAGATTTCACCAACTTACACACCTTTCCTTCCCGACCATCCATCACAAAACCATCAGGCCGTTGCATATAGATTTCCTCCTTTAGCTCTCCGTTCAGGAAAGCCGTCTTAACATCCATCTGATGAATGAGAAGACCATGCGAGGCCGCCAACGAGAGTAATACTCGAATGGTGGTCAGTCTGGCCACAGGTGAATAAGTGTCGAAGAAATCTTCTTCTTCTTTCTGGGCGTAGCCCTTGGCCACAAGCCTAGCCTTGTACTTTTCTATCGTACCATCGGGCCTAAGCTTCTTCTTGAACACCCACTTGCACCCCAATGGTTTGCAACCATAAGGACGTTCAGTAAGCTCCCAAGTCCCGTTAGCCATGATGGAATCCATCTCGCTACGGGCCGCATCCTTCCAGTAGTCAGCTTCTGGAGATGCATATGCTTCTGAAATAGAAGTGGAATTATCCTCCACGAGGTATAGAAGAAATCATCACCAAAGGTCTTTACAGTCCTTTGTCTCTTGCCCCTACCAAGGGATTCCTCATTATCCTCCTCAGGATTTTCATCATGTGTTTGATTATAATATTCCATCGGAATGGCAAGTTCAGGAGTCTCCTCAGATTCCTGTCTAGAAGTGCTTTGTACATCTCTCATGGGAAAAATGTCCTCAAAGAATGTAGCATCTTTAGACTCCATAATTGTACCGACTTTCATGTCAGGTACCTCAGATTTCACTACTAGAAATCTATAGCCAACACTATTCATAGCGTAGCCCAAATTAACACAGTCCACAGTCTTTGGTCCAAGCTTACGCTTTTTGGGGATCGGCACATTAACTTTCGCCAAGCAGCCCCAGGTACGTAAGTACGAGAGTGTTGTCCTTCTCTTGGTCCACTTCTCGTAAGGAGTGATCTCGTTATCCTTTGTCGGAACTTTATTCAGGACATGACAGGATGTCATTATAGCCTCCCCCACCATGCCTTGGATAAACCCGACGTATCTAACATGGCGTTAACCAAATCAGTTAGAGTACAGTTTTTCCGCTCGGCAACCCCGTTTGACTGGGGTGAGTAGGGAGGCGTCCTCTCGTGAATAATGTCGTGTTCCGCATAAAAGGCATCAAACTCTTTCGAGAAGTACTCTCCACCACGATCTGACCGAACTCGTTTAATTTTCTTTTCAAGTTGATTCTCAACTTCTGCCTTATAGATTTTGAAGTAGTGTAGAGCCTCATCTTTAGTATTTAACAGATACACGTAGCAATATCTAGTGGAATCATCTATCAAAGTCATGAAATATTTCTTTCCACCTTTAGTCAACACACCATTCATCTCACAAAGATCAGAATGTATGAGTTCCAGTGGCGCCAAGTGTCTCTCCTCTGCTGCCTTGTGAGGCTTGCGAGGTTGCTTAAATTGCACACACGAATGGCACTTAGAACCTTTGGCTAAAGTGAAACTCGGGATTAAATTCGATTTTGCTAGCCGCGTCATAACACCGAAACTAATGTGACAAAGACGTGAATGCCATACTTCAGATTCATTAACACTCAAATGAATATTGTTCACGACTTTATTACATAGATCTGCAAGAGAAAGGCGGAACATGCCTCCGCATTCATAACCCTTTCCAACAAATAGTCCATATTTCATAACAACTAATTTATTAGACTCGAATACCAACTTAAACCCTTCTCTACATAGAAGGGAGCCACTAACGAGGTTCTTCTTGATGGCGGGGACATGCTGCACGTTCTTCAGCTGCACGATCCTTCCCGAAGTAAACTTCAGATCGACCGTGTCAACACCAAGAACAGAAGCACTCGCACCATTCCCCATCAGTACGGACCCGTGACCTGTGGCCTGGTAAGAAGAAAACAATGAAATGTCAGCACACACATGAACACCTGCACCTTTGTCGACCCACCAATCGGTGGACGGCCAAACTGAAAATACAACAAATAAATTACCGTACCCAGATGCACCACTCTCATTGTTGCTCACAATCATATTGACAGACTTGGAGTCCTGCCCTTGCTTCTTATACTTGTTTGGGCACTTGTTGGCCCAATGTTCAATCGAACCACAAGTAAAGCAGCCCTCATCCTTCTTGTTCTTCTTGAAGGTCTTCTTACCCTTCTTATTAAAGTTGGCACTCTGTTGGACACCGTTATTTCCCTTGGGCTTGTGGGAATTGGGGTTCTTCTGATGCACCATGTTGGCCACAGAAGTTTCTTCGACCCCTTTTCCGTGCGAGTCCTTTGCCCTTGAATTCTGCTCAACACTCAGATTGCCAATGCCATCCTCCATAGAGAATTCACGCCTCTGATGTTTCAGAGTGGTGGCAAAGTTCCTCCAGGAATTGGGAAGCTTAGCGATTATGCAGCCCGCGACAAACTTGCCCGGTAACTCGCACTTAAGAAGCTCAAGCTCCTTAACAATGCATATTATCTCATGAGCCTGCTCCAATACATGACGGTTTTCAACCATCTTGTAATCATGGAACTGCTCTATAATATACATCTCGCTCCCTGCATCGGTAGCCCCGAACTTAGATTCGAGCGCCTCCCACAAGTCCTTGGCAGACCGCACATGAAAATATGCGTCAACCAGCTTATCTCCAATCATGCTCAGAACTGCCCCGAGGAACACGACAGTGGCCTCCTTGAACGCCTTCTCCTGATCAGGAGCGATCGTTCCTGTGGGAGTCACACCGGCAACCCAGAACACGTTCATGGAATTGAGCCATAAAATGGTTTTAGTCTGCCAACGCTTAAAGTACGTCCCCGTAAACGACGACGGTTTCAGTGCAGCAGCAAAACCAGAATTCGAAAAACTCCTACACATATTAGGTTTTTGGATTGATAAGAAAATAGGCAGTTTTTCGATTAAATTAATCCATGAATAAATCATGAGCATGACATTGACAGTATTGATAACACACTGGTTACGATCTAACAGAGCACGTACTACGCATATAGTAGAAACATCTACGCATATCGCTAGTACTGCTACAATAGAAAGAAACATGAGAGGGATAAACGATGTATACCCTCCAATCGGCCATGCGGCGGCGGCGGTAGCCGCGGCATCCTCGGCAGCCTTCTTGTCGGCCTCGGCCTTCTCAGCGGCGGCACGGTCGGCGTCGGTCGACATGGTGATGACGAAGGTGATGTGGACGTAGATGAACAGAAGCGAGCAGTCGCGTAGTCGCTACCCAAAAACCTAATCGCCCCTCTCCCGTACAGGATCCGGAGAGGCGGGGTTTTGGAGGTCTGCTCTCCCGTCAACCGTGTACGCGGTGAACGGGACGGAGTCGCCGGCGGCAGCGGCAGCAGAGGAACGACGTGGGCGTGGAGGCGGAGATGCGTTCTGTTTCGTGGCGGCTAGGGTTGGCAGCTCCCCACATATATATGTGCGGCTGCGCGTGGAGAGACGTGGGCTGAACCCACGTCCAAGTCGGTAGCCCACGATCCGACGTCTCAGATCGTGGCCCCACCTGTCAAAGACTCTCCGTTCCTGTGGCATGGCGTGGCGTGGCGTGGCGTGGCGTGGCGTGGCGAGGCGAGCGGAGGAGGAGGAGTGCGCGAGGGCCTCATCTCTTCTCAAGCTCCAATAGTATGAGGAAGAGAATCCCTTATAAACCACTCCAACTCTCCTTCCACTTCCGGGGTGGGACTAAACTTCCCACCACCTTGTCATGCCACCTACGTGGGCCCTTAGAGATCAAATTTGAAATTGTCATATGGGCTCTAGGCTCATCTCATATTTCAACAGTGCCTGACTCACAACCTGAGATGCAATCATATGAATGTACTAGCGTGCATTTTGGCATAGAGAATGTTGTTAGGATGGGGAAGGAAACAGTGAGGATTAAGGACAATGTGGTGGATGAAGATAGGAGGAGAACCCTAAAGGCGGTGTTGAAGAATCTGGAGGTGCTCCCAGGTAATGAGATTACACCTTCTGTTCTAAATACTGCTAGAGATAAATTGGAAAGTACACTATAGCTGCTGGTGTAGGGATTAAATTAGGACAAAACGCAGTGGGGGTAGATGATAATGTGCAAGTGATTAAACATTTATAAAAAAAGCTAGATTTGACATTTTTAGAAGTAAAGCATTAGATGAGCAGAAACACAGTAAAGAAGTAGATGCTGCTGATGTGCAAGATAAAGAGGCTGAGCATGCTTTTTGCACTGATAATGACGATAGTGAACAAGATAATGACAATATAGAGAAGGTGGTTAGTAATATAGTAGGATTGGGTAGTTTCTTACATAAAAAGGAATTTGGTAATTTTTTCAGTAAAGGTATTGTTTTAGGAAAAAGTAGAAGTAGAATTTCTAGTGATATTAATGCCAAAAAGCTTTTCTAATGGCTGATCTTTTCAGGAATGCCAGAAGGCCGGGGGATCTGGAGAAGAAGTATTTCCTTAGAGATGCTATTCTTGAGCATAAACTGAGATTTGTTGCTGTACAGGAAACTAAGAACCATTTTTTTCTCACTTGATTTGGTTAATTGATTTGCTTAACAGCATCAGTGGTAGTCATAATTTTTCCGGGGCTTATGTTCCATCTAGAGGTCTCTCTGGTGGCATGTTACTCGGTGTAGATAGTGGTTTTTATAATGTGATATATACGAAATTAGGAGTTTTTTCATCAAAATGCTGGTAGAGGATAAGCAGTCTGGGAATTTGATTAATATTTATGGTGCTCCTCATAACAAGATAAAGAGATTTTTTAGTAGAACTTGTTTATGTTTTGAGAAATAAAGATTTCCCTGTTATTATCGGAGGGTACTTTAATATTATTAGGAAAAGTAATGAGATTAATAGGAAGAAAGTTTTATCTAAATGGTCTAGCCTTTTTGATACTGTTATCTGGAATTGTGAATTAAAAGAGGTAGAACTCTCGGGTTGGAGATTTACTTGGTGTAATGGTCATGAGGACCCACCTTTGAAAAGTTGGACAGGATTTAGTTAGTGCAGATTGGGAGGCTATGTTCCCTTTATTATATCTTAATGATTTGCCTATGACACTGTCTGAACATGCTCCTCTACTACTAGATTTCGGTTTAAATCAACCAAAGATTGCTAGGCCATTTAAGTTTGAATTATATTCGTTGATTTCTCGAAATAGACTTTCGCCCCGCTTTATTATAAATAAAGCAACAGTCCATACAACCAACATCCATAGTCCGAAACAAGAACGACGGCTGGGGCAACAGCACAATCATGCCCAAAAGACAAGAGAGAAATAAGAAAAAAAGCCACCTGGTGCCAGTCGTCAGGCCGTCCTACGACGATGATAAACGACGTGCCGAA
This sequence comes from Triticum urartu, assembly GCF_056163025.1. Lineage (NCBI taxonomy): Eukaryota > Viridiplantae > Streptophyta > Magnoliopsida > Poales > Poaceae > Triticum > Triticum urartu. The sequence continues at coordinate 385,309,296 of NC_141877.1, forward strand.
TCCAGAAGCGCATCCAGCATGAGGCCGAGGCGATCACGGGCGCGCTGTCTAGAGAGCAGGTGCTAATGCTGCAGAAAAGCAAGGAATTTGAAAAAGGAATCAGACACCTACAAACCGGTCGAATCAACCACCACATTTAGAGGAGAGAATTCCTTATTTGGCCCTTTCTTAAATTTTGGTTCCCTTTTTGGCCCTAAAAATTTATGTTTTCCTTTTTTGACACCCTAACTTTATTTTCTTCCTTTCATGACACTTCCGTCGATTTTTGCCGTTAACACCATCAACTATGACAGGAAAAGTCGTTTTACCCCTTCTTTATAGCACGCTAAAAAAATAATAACAACCCCCCCCTTCTGCCCCCGATTCCCCTTCTCCTCCCCGAGACCTAAACCTAGCACAGCGGCGGCACGAGCGAGGAGCGAGGCACCCAGCGGCGGTGGCGCGAGCAAGGCACCCAGCGGCGGCACATGGAGGAGGGCGAGGTGGACGAGGGCCATGGGCGAGGCGGCCATGGTGGGGAGGCAGGGGGCGGCCAACTCTTGGAGGACGGGCAAGGCGGCCATGGTGGGGAGGCGGGGGGCGGCCAACTCCTGGAGGATGGGCGAGGCAGCCATGGTGGGGAGGCAACCCAAAAAAGGCTAGAAAGGATATCAAATGCTTCTGTTTTGATAAGGTTATTGATTCCGACTTAACAAATTATAAGGACTTGGTTGAATCAATCGTAGAGCAGTACTCGCCTCGTTATTTGGAAGTTGCACATGTTCAGTATTATGATGATGTTCTTAAAATCTACCCCGAAGTAACATCTGACCAAGAATTGGTGTCGATGTTTGAGAAACACTCTAAGACAAAGGTTGTGCACATGTTTGTTGCATATTGTGATCCATCAGAACCATATGAGCCTATAACGGAGTGGCATAGTGATGCGCATAGCCAACCTAACAACATAAAACAAGATGATGATGATGATGATTATCTTCGCAACCTAGTACCTGAGAATGAGCATGTTGGTGTTGATGAGGAAAATATTTATTTAGAGGATGAACATGTACCTCTTATCATGGTTCCTTGTTCCAACAAAGAAAAGGACAAAGACTATGTTCCTGATCATGAGAGCGAGGCTGAGAGCGAGGTTGAGAGCGAGGATGAGAGCATGTCAGAGGTTGAAGTAGAGGAAGATGAGGAATATCACGAGGCAGATCATGCACCACACATTGAATATAATAAATTAGATCCTCCAATGAACGAAGGAAGAAAATATCCCAATATGGCGGAGTTTAAATTGGCGCTTTCTCAGCATGCAATCAAACATGAATTTGAGTTTGACACTGAAAAGAGTGCACCACATAGGTTCAGAGCTTATTGTTCAAGAAGGGATGAAGATAAGTGTCCATGGAGGATATATGCTTCTACAATGGAAGATGAGTGCACAGTAATGGTAATTTTCTAACTTTACTCATGTGTGCTTAGTTTGTGGTCATGGTCTTTACTCTAGTACTAATTTTCTATGTTCATCTTTTGTAGGTGAGAAAGAACCCTTGTGGTCATGATTGCTCTAGTACAAAAAGAAAAAAGAAGTTGAAGAATGCAAACACGCGGTGGATATGTGAGCATGTGAAGGACTGGCTAATTGAGGATGCAACTCTAGGACCAAAGGCATTGCGAAAGAAGCTTAAAGAGCATCATGGAATCGACATCAACTCTAAGAGAGTCTATATGGGTAAGCTGCTAGCCTTGAAGGAACTATATGGTGATTGGAATACAAGCTTTGATAATCTTTATAGTTTCAAGTCGCAAATTGAAAGTTGCTGCCCCGGTAGCATAGTGATCATTGATCATCACACAATAAAAGATAAAATCAGATTTAAAAGAATTTTTGTTGCTTTGAAGCCTTGCATCGATGGGTTTCTTAATGGCTGCAGGCCATACTTGGCAGTAGATAGCACCTTCTTGACAGGCAGGTTCAAGGGGCAGCTGGCTAGTGCTACCGCCGTTGATGGCCATAGTTGGATGTATCCAGTTTGTATGGGTGTTTTTGATTCTGAAACTAATGAGAATTGGACCTGGTTCATGCAAATGGTTAGACAAGCCATAGGATCCCCAAGGGGTTTAACCATATGCACCGATGCTGGGCAACCAGTGATGACAGGTGTAAAAGAAGTGTTCCCAGAGGCTGAACATAGGGAATGTATGTTTCACTTGGTGACCAACTTCAAGAAGAAGTTTCATGGAAAGGTGTTTGATGACCACCTTTGGGCTGCTGCTTACTCATGGAACCCATATATATTTGAAAAAAAATTGGGCTGCAATGGACATAGCAAAGCCAGCGGCAACTGCATATCTTAGGAGGTGGCACACTAGGTTGTGGTCTAGGAGTCAGTTCTCAACAATTTCCAAGGTGGATTATGTTACAAACAACTTGGCTGAGTGCTTCAATAATTGGATTAAGCATCACAAGTCCTTGAACTTGGACGACTTCTTTGATAAGGTTAGGCAGATGATTATGATCATGTGGAACCGAAGGAGGAAAGTAGCAAGGAAGTTGGTTGGGTTGATTCTTCCCCACATAATTAAGAAGTTGAATGCAAAGACTAGAGAATTAAACTTGGAGGTGGTAGAAAGCTCAGAAGAAGTCGCTGAAGTGACAGCATTGGGAGGCAACGGCTTTAGGTTTGTGGTCAACTTGCTTGACAGGACATGTTCTTGTAGACAATGGCAAGTTTCTGGCCTTCCTTGCAAGCATGGTCTAGCATTTATCACATCTCTTATCAATGCACACATATAGAATTATGTGGACTTGTATTACTCCATTGACAAATTTAGGGCAGCCTATGACCAACTAATTCCTGCCATGGTTGACAAGAACCAATGGCCTAAATCTGACCATGGATTCTTCATGTTTCCACCACTACTAAAATCCACGGCGGGTAGGCATAAAACTGAGAGGTATAAAGGCTGCAGTGAGAAGAAAAGAAAAAGCAGCCAACACTTATGCCCTATTTGTAAGGACTATGGGCATCATTGGCATAAATGCAAGAAGGGTAACCCAGATGACATTGCTGCTATTTTAGCTGTGAGGTAATAAATATAATTGTGTAACTTGCTTCACTTGCATTTTTTTGTAAGCAGCCATACATGTTAACTACTTTTTTGTTGCTCATGTAGAGGACCACCAAAGAAGAGGGCAAAGACCACCAAAGCATCAATTGTGCCTTGCGAGGATGATGCTCCAGCAGCCTCTATGTGCTTTCCGCCAAGGTTAGCCACTTTACACTCATGCTCATAATTATATGAAATCTGTGTTTGAATTCTAAGTAACTTCTCACAATAGCCAAAGCTTGGAACCTACAACTACGAAAAAGAGAAAACATGATAACTCAATTACTGGAGCATCAAAAAGGTAAGAACTAGTTCTGAATTTTGTAGTAGATTAAATGAAAGCTTGGTTTTGTATTCTAATTGCATTCTTCTCACTATAGCCAAATGTTGGAGAAAACAACTAAGGAAAAAGGGAAAGGGAGTAAATCTGGATCCAGAGTAGCAAAAAGGTAACCTATGGTTGTTTCCGAATTTTATGTTATGTTATGCATTGTTCTATTGTTAACCTGGGCTACTATATGTGATGTATGATGTGCTGCCATGAATGTGTATGTGTAGATCAACAACTCAGCCCATTTGTGTGGCCAACAAGAAAGCATCTGTTGCTTTGAAATTACATGCCAAAAGAAAAGGCAAAGAGGTTGCTGATAAGTTGCCACACCTTCCTATGGTGCCACATGATAGCCCTGCAATGGGCACACGTAGCAAAAAAATGAATCCTGCCAGCCCTGCAATGAGCACACGAAGCAAAAGGAGGCTTAGCTTGTGATTCTCATTGGATCCCTTTCCATATCATGGTTCATTTGGGAAACTTTTGAGCTGTTTATGTAATATATATGTGAACCTGGGCTTTTGTAAATGCTATATGTGACTTTCATGTGTTGTATTTGACATGATGTGAACCTGGACTATTATATGTGAACTCTATGTGAACCTGAATGTGTGTAGAGGACTAAATATGTGGACTATTTCCGTATATGTGAACCTGGACCAAGTTTCTATGAACTTTTAGTTTGCATACATGTGAATCTGCTCCAAGTATATTATAATTTGTGCATATATGAATTGTACAGGGGATATATCATCAATATACAAGGGAGGTTCTGTCCAATTATCCAATTAAAATTAAAGCTGTGCTAAATAGCAGATTTGGTTATTTGGTAATGTATTCAAGACAAACGGATCACATCACCATTGCTTTTGACTTCTAGTTCACAATTTTGGTCACAAACTACACCAAGGGTAAAAAGGACTTTTCATGTCGGATTTAACGGTGTTAGTTGCCAAAACTGACGGAAATGTCATATAGGGAACAAACTGAAGTTTGAGTGCCAGAACATGAAGAATTTTTTTACTAGGGCCAAAAAGGGAACCAAAATTTAAGAAAGGGTCAAATAAGGAATTCTCTCCATTTAGAGCCTTAATCAGATCCAGCAGAGCCCCTTTGCGTGCCCTGATGTCCGCCCCTAGGTTGGCCCCCCACCCCCGCATGAATTGGCGGGTGACCTTAGTGCAGTGGTGCCATATGTCGGTAGTGCAGAAAGAGCATGGCGTGGTGGTCGGACCTTCTACCCATTGGTCCCGCACCAACTCAACGAACCCTGGCTGCAACAGCCACGACAGTTCGAAGTGGAAGCATCTCACCCGCGGTGGCGACTCTTCCCCTGAGGAGAACATCAGGGGGGCATGATCCGAGCCGATCCACGTGAACGCCCTAAGCGAGCACAATGGAAACATGAGTTCCCACTGGACAAACACTAGGACCATATAAAGTACACTCTGGATAGGGTGCACCTGCTTATTAGTCCACATGAATCTGGCCCCAAATCAGCAATGCAATTGTTGAACAAACACATACACAGACGATCTATATTAGGGGAACTCTTCCCAGCTTCCTGCCTAATAAGGTTAAAGTCTCCCGCGACCGCCACCGGCGTGGTGCAGTGTTCCACCTTATCCTTAAGCTTGGCTAGGAAGTCTGTTGACCGCCCGTGATCAGCCTGGCCATAGACGATGATCACCTGCCAACCGAGGTTCCTTTGTCGTTCCCCTCTGTCCATGTCTACAACCGAGAACAGATCCTCCCGGACACCTAGCAGAATGCCCCCAAATAGCCCAATCATGGGCAGCCACTCCAGGCAAACAAGTGTCGGGACAGCCCCCTGTAGTTTCTGGATGGAGAAGTCCTGGCGGATCGTCTCCTGCAAACCTACAATATCGATCTCCTCCCGCCTGATGTAGTAAATCAACTGCCGCCTCCGGCCCAAGTTCTCGAAGCCGCGTATGTTCCAACATAGGAGCTTCATATGGAACCACAGTTGGACTAATAGGCCCCACGGGTGGGGCCGAACTAGCCCGACCGCCATTCGCGGGATGGGGGAAGGGGGTTGCTTGGCCGGGCGGCCGCGGCGCCCCTTCCTAGTAGGGGCATCCACGGCCTCGGTTTCCCGAGCGGAAATGCCTACACTAGCTCTATATCTGGCCATGGGCCGGGCCGGGCCGGGCTTGGGCCGGGCCTAAAAAAGCCCATGGCAGAAAATTGAGGCCCAAGCCCTCCCAGGCCCTACCATCGGGCCTACTTTTCAAGCCCAAGCCCGGCCCATCTGGTAAAAAGCCCTGAAAAGCCCTTAGGGCTTAGGGCCGTGGGCTGGGCCTCTTCCTTAAAATGTCAATATGCAAAGCCCAAGCCCTGCTAGTGGGCTCAAAACTCAGGCCCAAGCCCGGCCCACGGTCAAGCCCATCGGGCCTAGGCCTTGGATTTTAGAGTCGGGCCTGGGTGGGCCGACAGGGCCGGGCCTGAGATGGCCAGGACTAAGCTCCACACACCGGCACCAGCTGCTCGATGGGATGGAGGCGCGTGGGCGGCCTATCCCTGAGCGCCCTTCCCTCTATAGGGCTCCAAAGGGTAGCGATAGCCACCCTTATGCGGCTTGGCCAGGACTCAACCCCAGGCTCTCCATGCCCAGAGTCAGTGGTGACCGAGGCATCCACAGCCCCCTGCTCAGCACAAGCACAAGCCTCTGCGAGCGCCCCATCTAACCTCTCCTTCGCACAAATGGCTGAGATCTGCTCAAGTCGAGGGCCCTTCTCGCCTCGAAATACAATGTCACAGTCTGAAGCAACATCGCCGAGATATGCGAGCAGGACCGAATCAAGGAACACAAGACGAGAACCCGAATAGGAAGGACCAGAGGTGGGGGGTGTCGTACCTGGGGTGAGATCACATGTCGCCGCACGCATGGCCACCTTCTCCGGGATCGTAGGAACCCAACCGCCCAGGAGAGTCCGAGACCGGCAGAGACGCGCGCTCTGTCTGGATGCCACTGCCGGTGAGGGTACAGGCCGGGTACCGGGGCTGGCCACGGGGGAGTCGGTGCGAGCAAGAGTAGCACACCACCCCAGGGGAGCGCGGCGGGGACGGCGGGCGAACATCCAGCCTAGCACTCAGGGTCTCCTCCTCCAGCTCAGGAACCAGCGAAGATGCCTCTACAACAGAAAGGGTGAGGGTGGAGCCACCCGGCAGTCCAGCGCCCTCCGTACCAGCCGAAGCTGGCGCGCGACGGCTCTCGGTCGACGCCGTCGGCGGAAGCCCACCCCCCGACTTCGCGGAGCTGTCCGCAGACTGGCTATCCCCGGCGGCGGTGCTGGCGGCTCGTCCTCCGGTCGCCCCTCCAGTGGATCTTGGTCGATCTTGTAGGTGATACACTTGCCCTTGTTCTTGCCGAAGTAGAAGATTAGGGACAGTCCGTCCACATCAGCTGGAGCCTGACAAAGGAGCTTGACGCGCGCCGGGCCATCGCCCTCCAAGGAATCCAGATCGACCGTCAGAATCTTGCCCACCGGCTCCGAGATGGCCTTGAGAATGTGCTCGCGCTTGCCCCCACTCGGGAGCCCGTAGACGAGCATCCACACCTGGGCAAGGGGGGCCACCGTGTCCGGCTCAGCATCAGCCTTCTGGATTGAGATCATGAACTTGTTGATGGGGCACTTGACGTGGTCGTGGCTGCAGACATTGAGCATCTCAGCAGAAGGGAAGGGTACCGAGTAGACCATCGGTGCTGTCTCAGTGACTTCCCAAGAGAAGGCGTTGTCTCTGTAATCGCCAATGTACGCTGACAGTTCCGCTCGTATAATCTCAGCGGTAACCACAACCGACGGCGGTGGCTGCTGGTCCGAGACGAGGGTGATCGTCGCTAGGTGCGGCCGGACGGGTTTGTCCTCCAGGGTCGCGTCCACGTAGTAGAAGCCACCCCCCTCCACCCCGTACCCCAGGTAGGCAAGAGTGGTAGGGCACCGGGAGGGCGCCAAGCACTCCGAACGGAAGTGACCGACACACCCACAGTTGATGCACAACGTCTCGTCATGGGTCCGGGCGCGACTGGCTCTGGCCGGGGGAATCATCGGGGCCTCCTGCTTCGGCTCCCCGACGGCCGACCTCCCCGATCCATCCGGTAGGACCACTGAGCCCACCCGAGTGCTTCTTCTTCTGCTTCGTCGACGGCCCAACTGGACCCGGAGCCTCCTCCGAGGTGCAACGGGGGGTGTACCGCGGCGACCAGGACGAGGACCTATGCCAATTGAGCAAGTCCGCACTGTCCGGCTCCTCAGATCCATACCGAGCACGGTCATCCGAACCCGCGGAACTCCGGGCGCCTTGGCACGAGCTCTGACCCACCTCCGGACCGGGTCGGCTAGGGGCGGAGTACACAGGCCGGCGCTGCAGCTCAGAGTGGAGTTCATCTTTGCGTCGCTGGTTGTCTTCACGCAGCCGCCCGGCCTCCTCCCGGCGTCGCGCCCCCTGGGAACCAGGCAGAGGGAGTCGCGCGTCGCGGCGGCCTTCATGGGTGCCCTCACGAGTGGGGGGCGGCCAGTAGAGAGCGACCGCCCAAGCTCTGCGGGGAGCGGCCCAGTCATCCCGGTCAGCGAGCCGGCGGTTGTCGGCCCCCCGTCAGGCACCGTCCCTAACCGGCATGGGAGGGCCGCGCGGAGGGCGAGAGGACTCAGGGCGCTCCAACGGCCTCTTCGGGCGGGGCCCCTCATCCCCATGCAGGCGGGGAGCCATCAGCACGGCCGAGTAGGAGCGCGCGGGGGGCGGGGGTGAGCGGCGGCGCGACGGAGTCGGTGGGAGGGGATCGAGGGTTGGGGGGGGGGGGGGGGGGGGGGGGGAAGATGCGGATGACAGTGGCGGCGCGTGATGGGAGATGTGTCGGGTGTTAGATCCAAACCTATGGTGCGGGATGATCTAGATGGTTAAATTAATAAACTTTGGGGTGAGTAATATTGTTGTAGAAACTTACAAGACAGATGGCAGAATAGAGCTAGATACATTAGGAAAAAACTAAAGGAGTGGAATTTAAATTATGTGTGGTTCTATAAAAACAGAGGGTAGCTTTACTTGAGAAGATAGATAATATAAATAAGGACAGCGATATTAATGGTTTAAGTAGAGAGAACTACTTATTTAGAAAAGACTTAGAGGAACAGAGGAAGATTTTTTTTAGAGAAGAAGAGATTATGTGGCTGCAGAGATCTAAAAAGAAAGAGCTGTTGGAAGGGGATTCACTCCCTCATTACTTCATTGCTAGGGCTAGTGGTAGGAAGCGAAAAAATAGGATAACTTCCTTTAATTTTATAGATAATGTTGTGCAAGGGGATAAAGACTTGTTAGACTATGCCACATCCTTTTATAAACTTATTTGGCCCTGTTACTAATAATTTAATGTTACTGTCGATTTGGAGTTTCCTTTTGTTTTAGATGATATTGATAGAAGTTTATTAGATAGGGAATTTACTTTATAATAGATTTAAAAAGTAGTTTTTCAGATAAAGCATAATAAGGCGCCTGTGCCTGATGTTTTCGCGGCTGAGTTTTATCAACATTTTTGGGAAGTAACTGGTGTTGATTTACTTAAATTGATTAATTATTGTTATCATGGTAAACTAGATTTAGTTAGATTTAACTATGGAGTGCTCACTCTGCTTCCCAACTATGTGGGGGCCGAAACACTACAATAGTATAGACCTATATGCCTATCTAATGTGATTTTTAAATTTACTAAGGTAATTAATAATAGGGCAAGTATAGTAGCTGACAAAATTATAACTCCTGTGCAAACAACATTTATTAAAGGTAGATATATATTAGATGGATTGGTGGTGTTACACGAAGTCATGCATGAAGTACATAAGAAAAAGATGGATGCTTTTTAAAGTATATTTAGAGAAAGCGTGTGATAAGATTAACTGGACATTTTAGATTTGTTAAGGGAAAAGAAGGATTCATGATAAGTATAAGTATATTAATTGGGTGATGCAAACAGTTACCTCAGGTAAAGTAGTAGTGATGGTCAATGACCGAATTGGTTCTTTCTTCCTACTAAAAAGGGTTTAAGACAAGGTGACCCCTTGTCACCAATTTTATTTAACATTGCTATAGATATGCTTAAAGTGTTACTAGATAAAGCTCCGGAAAGTGGTTTAATTACTGGTTTAACTCCTGATTTAGTTGATGGTACATTTGCATGTTACAATATGCAGAAGGCACCATTTTTTGTTTCAAGATGATCTAGAGGGGGCTAAGAACATTAAGTTTATTTTTGTCTCTTTGAGCAGATTTCCGGGTTAAAGGTAAATTTTCATAAAAGTGAAGTAATGCGTTTTGGTAATGCTAGAGATAAACAGAATGAGTGTACTACAATTTTTAATTGTCGATAGGATATCTTTCCTTCAAGTCTTTAAGTAGATATTCCTGTTAATTGTGTAAGATTATGCAATAGTGATTAGGATCCTACTGCAGAGAAAGTTGAGAAGAAAGTAAGTCCTTGGAAAAGTAAATTACATTCATATGGAGGCGGGTTAATTTTACTTAGGTCTTGTTTGACCAATATTCCTTTTTTGATGATGTCTATGTTCGAATTACCTAAAGGACCAAATAACAGTATGGATATATATAGGAAAATATTTTTCCAGCAAGAAGGTGAAGATACTAAGAAAGTTCATTTAGTTAATTGGGAGACTGTTTGCTTACCTAAAGATATGGAAGGCCTGGGTGTAGTGGATCTTACTATTATGAATATTTGTTTATTCTGTAAGTGGCTTGGAAATTAGAGAATGAAAAGGGATTCTGGCAAGATTTGCTTAGGAAGAAGTATATAGGTAACTACTCTGTCCATCTGTAAAGCCAGACCTGGACAATCACACTTCTGGCAAGGTTTGATGAAAGTGAAGCCTATTTTCTTTAAGTATTGTAGAAAAATTGTGGATTGTGGGCAATGGTAGGAGAACCAGGTTTTGGGAAGATCTTTGGTTAGGAGATAATCCTTTGTGCATTAAATTCCCTAGATTGCATTTGCTTACTTTCAGTGCTAATTCCTCAGTACCAAAACTTATCAAGAGTGAGTTTTCTACTGTTAGATTTAGAAGGAATTTGTGTGTGTGTGTGGGGGGGGGGGGGGGGGGGGCATCTGATATGTGGAACCAGCTGAGACAGATGTGTGATGGTGTTACTTTGTCAGATAAAGAAGATGTATGTTACTGGCTGTTAACCAAAAATGGTCAGAAGAAGTATGGGGGGTTAAAGTTCTCGTGTGGTTGGTCGTAAGGAAAAGTATTCCAACTAGAGATGTTCTGGCTAAAAGAAACTGGGAGAGTAGTGAAACTAAATGTAGTTTTTATGATTATGCCGAAAGTACACAGCATCTTTTCTTTGACTGTGCTATTGCTAAATATGTGTGGGGAGTAGTTCGTGTGGCTATAGGTTTGTCTGAATTCCCCAAACTGTAGATCAATTGTGCTTGGATTGGTAGTTTTAAAGGTAAAGTAAAACAGAGGTTAGCGTTGGGTGTGATAACTGTGTTCTGGACACTCTGGAAAACTAGGAACACTGCTACTTTTGACCACATATACCCAGTGATCCTACTATGGTGGTGTATAAGTTGTCTCATTGGATTAAATTATGGTCTGGTTTACAGAAAAAGGAAAACAATTGGAGGTACAGAGATCAAGATGGCCGCAAACTCACTCTTGATAACTTTTATGGTTTGCTATTATGGCCATGCTGCTCATTAAGGTTTGCTATCATAGATAGGTTGCTTATTTATCAGTCTTGTTTCAGTGTTTCTTTATTATTATTGTTCGTTTCCTCTTCATTCCTTCAGTTTTATTTTCCTTTATTTTGTAATTTTTCTTGCATCATTTTTCAGTATTTTAGTCAATAATTATTTAGTTCATCTCAATAGCCCCTTATAATTCTCTATTTAAATAATTATTTCAGTTTTTCCTGTTAGATTCATTTATGCCTTCACTTGATTTAGTTGATAAGTGTGTTTGGTATTTCAATAGTTCTGTATTTTCATTTCTTTAGTGTTCACTTTGTCTTTTTTTAGTATGTAGTTTATCATTTTTAAGTCTTCATTTGTTTATAGTCATCACTGTCCCAAAGGGTCTGTACCTTTGGTATTTCATTTGGTCCTCTTTAGTTTTTTTATAACTTATTAGTTATTTTTTTCATTCTATGTCCATCAGTTTAAAGTCAAGTAGTTAAGAATAAAGTTAAGCTATCCATCCGTTTAGCTATAAGAACAGGTTTTTCTCTGCCATATTTTCAATCCCTTTTTATGTCTATCAGTTTCGAGAGGTTAACAAGCATCAGGAGAGCAAATCTTTCTTTTTGAAAAATATTTTATTTTCATTTCTTCTTCAGTTTCTGCATGACTTCAGTTTTCTTTTCTTTTTTAGATATAAACAAATTATTTTTAGCATGCGATCTCCTTTTCAGTTTTGATAGTTTAACAAGCATCAGGAGAGCCAATCTTCTTTTTCCGATATTTTTTTCATTTTCATTCTTCTTTAATTTCTGTACGACTTCAGTTTTTTTGTTCAATTTAATCTTTTTTTACTTGCTCCTTTTTCTGCAGTTTGTGCCATGGCACTCAAGGACCGAATTTAACGGCACAACTGGTGACTGCGTGCCCTTTGAGGAATCTGAGGGCCGCAGATTTCTGCAGTTTGTTCATTCAGGCACATCAAGATCGCTGGCTAACAAGTTTACAATACTGCTAGGGCCATCATCCACCCAAAAGCAATCCTGGGACTCATTTTCTTACCCCAACCTGGGCAAGTTCATGTGCTACGGTGTAACAGACACGGCTACTAAAAGAGAACTTGAAAGACTCAAAATTTGAAACACATAAGCTCCAAGCTTCCTTCACCAGTACGACCGACAGTCCAGTGCGCTCCGTGCGGGTCGAAGCCGGCGCGCGACGACTCTCGGTTGACGCCGGCGGCGGAAGCCTACCCCCCGACTCCGCGGAGCTGTCCTCAGGCTAGCTATCTATCCTCGCCGTCCTGCCCCTCTGCGGGTGGGGCCGGCGGCGGTGCTGGCGGCGTGTCCTCTGGCCGCCCCTCCGTTGCATCTAGGTCGATCTCGTAGGTAATACACTTGCCCATGTTATTGCCGAAGTAGAAGATCAGGGACAGGCCGTCCACATTAGCTGGAGCCTGACAAAGGAGCTCAACACGCGCCGGGCCATCGCCCTCCAAGGAATCCAGATCGACTGTCAGAATCTTGCCCACCGGCTCCGAGATGGCTTTGAGAATGTCCTCGCGCTTGCCCCCACTCGGGAGCCCGTAGATGAGCATCCACACCCGGGCAAGGGGGGGCACCGTGTCCGGCTCAACATCAGCCTTCTGGATCGAGATCATGAACTTGTTGATGGGGCACTTGACGTGGTTGTGGGTGCAGACATTGAGCATCTCCGCAGAAGGGAAGGGTACCGAGAAGACCATCGGCGCTGTCTCAGTAACTTCCCAAGAGAAAGCGCTGTCTCTATAATCGCCAATGTATGCCGACAGCTCCGCCCGTATGATCTCAGCGGTAACCACAACCGACGGCGGTGGCTGCTGATCCGGGACGAGGGTGATCGTCGCCAGGTGCGGCCGGATGGGCTCATCCTCTAGGGTCGTGTCCACATAGTAGAAGCTACCCCCCTGTACCCCGTACCCCAGGTAGGCAAGAGTGATAGGGCACCGGGAGGGTGCCAAGCACTCCGAATGGAAGTGATTGGCGCACCCACAATTGATGCACATCGTCTCCTCACAGGTCCGGGCGCGACCGGCTCTAGCCGGGGGAATCACCGAGGCCTCCTGCTCCGCCTCCCCGACAGCCGACTTCCCTGATCCGTCCACGATGGCAGGACCACCGAGCCCACCCGAGCAGTTCTTCTTCCGCTTCGTCAACGGCCCAACCGGACTTGGAGCCTCCCTCGAGGTGCTAAGGGGGGTGTATCGCGGCGACCCGGATGAGGACCTAAGCCAATCGCACGAGTCCGCACGGTCCGGCTCCACGGATCCATACCAAGCACGGTCGAACGAACCCGTGGATCTCCGGGCGCCTTGGCGCGAGCTCTGACCCACCTCTAGATTGGGCCATCTAGGGGCGGAGTATGTAGGCCGCCGCTGCAGCTCGGAGCGGAGTTCATCTTCGCGTCGCTGGTCGTCTTCACATAGCCGCCCAGCCTCCTCCCGGCGTCGCGCCCCCCGTGAGCAAGGCAGAGGGAGCCACGCGTCGCGGCGGCCGTCATGGGTGCCCTCACGAGCAGGGGCCGGCCGGTAGGGAGCGGCTGCTGAAGCCCTGCGGGGAGCGGCCCAGTCATCCCGGTCAACGAGCCAGCGGTCGTCGGCCCCCCGTCGGGTTCTGTCCCCAGCCGGCATGGGAGGGCCGCGTGGCGGGCGAGAGGACTCAGGTCGCTCCAACGGCCTCTTCGGGCGGGCCCCCTCATCCCCAGGCAGACGGGAAGCCATCAACATGGCCGAGTAGGAGCGCGCGGGGTCGGGGGTGAGCCGCGGCGCGCCGGAGTCGGGCGGCGGTGGGAGGGGATTGAGGGTTTCGGGGGGGGGGGGGGGGAGGATACGGGTGACAGTGGCGGCGCGCGATGGGAGATGTGTCGGGCGTTCGATCCAAACCTAGCGACGTTGGTGCGAGGTGACCTAGATGATTAAATTAAGAAACTTTGGGGTGAGCAATATTGTTGTGGAAACTTACAAGACAGATGGCAGAATAGAGCTACATGCATTAGGGGAAAACTAAAGGAGTGGAATTTAAATTATCTGTGGTTCTATAAAAACAGAGGGTAGCTTTAGTTGAGAAGATAGATAACATTGATAAGGACAGCGAGATTAATGGTTTAATTAGAGAGAAATACTTATTAAGAAAAGACTTAGACGAACAAAGGAATATTTTTTTTAGAGAAGAAGAGATTATGTGGCTGCAGAGATCTAAAAAGAAAGAGCTGTTGGAAGGGGATTCACTCCCTCATTACTTCATTGCTAGGGCTAGTGGTAGGAAGAGAAAAAATAGGATAACTTCCTTTAATTTTATAGATAATGTTGTGCAAGGGGATAAAGACTTGTTAGACTATGCCACATCCTTTTATAAACTTATTTGGCCCTGTTACTAATAATTTAATGTTACTGTCGATTTGGAGTTTCCTTTTGTTTTAGATGATATTGATAGAAGTTTATTAGATAGGGAATTTACTTTATAATAGATTTAAAAAGTAGTTTTTCGGATAAAGCATAATAAGGCGCCTGTGCCTGATGTTTTCGCGGCTGAGTTTTATCAACATTTTTGGGAAGTAACTGGTGTTGATTTACTTAAATTGATTAATTATTGTTATCATGGTAAACTAGATTTAGTTAGATTTAACTATGGAGTGCTCACTCTGCTTCCCAACTATGTGGGGGCCGAAACACTACAATAGTATAGACCTATATGCCTATCTAATGTGATTTTTAAATTTACTAAGGTAATTAATAATAGGGCAAGTATAGTAGCTGACAAAATTATAACTCCTGTGCAAACAACATTTATTAAAGGTAGATATATATTAGATGGATTGGTGGTGTTACACGAAGTCATGCATGAAGTACATAAGAAAAAGATGGATGCTTTTTAAAGTATATTTAGAGAAAGCGTGCGATAAGATTAACTGGACATTTTAGATTTGTTAAGGGAAAAGAAGGATTCATGATAAGTATAAGTATATTAATTGGGTGATGCAAACAGTTACCTCAGGTAAAGTAGTAGTGATGGTCAATGACCGAATTGGTTCTTTCTTCCTACTAAAAAGGGTTTAAGACAAGGTGACCCCTTGTCACCAATTTTATTTAACATTGCTATAGATATGCTTAAAGTGTTACTCCCTCCGTTCGGAATTACTTGTCGCAGAAATGGATGTATCTAGATGTATTTTAGTTCTAGATACATCCATATCCGAGACAAGTAATTCCGAACGGAGGGAGTACTAGATAAAGCTCCGGAAAGTGGTTTAATTACTGGTTTAACTCCTGATTTAGTTGATGGTGGCATTTGCATGTTACAATATGCTGATGGCACCAGTTTTTTGTTTCAAGATGATCTAGAGGGGGCAAAGAACAATAAGTTTATTTTGTCTCTTTGAGCAGATTTCCGGGTTAAGGTAAATTTTCATAAAAGTGAAGTAATGCGTTTTGGTAATGCTAGAGATAAACAGAATGAGTATACTACAATTTTTACTTGTCGATAGGATATCTTTCCTTTAAGTCTTTAAGTAGATATTCCTGTTAATTGTGTAAGATTATGCAATAGTGATTGGGATCCTACTGCAGAGAAAGTTGAGAAGAAAGTAAGTCCTTGGAAAAGTAAATTACATTCATATGGAGGCGGGTTAATTTTACTTAGGTCTTGTTTGACCAATATTCCTTTTTTAATGATATCTATGTTCGAATTACCTAAAGGACCAAAGAACAGTATGGATATATATAGGAAAATATTTTTCCATCAAGAAGGTGAAGATACTAAGAAAGTTCATTTAGTTAATTGGGAACTGTTTGCTTACCTAAAGATATGGAAGGCCTGGGTGTGTAGTAGATCTTACTATTATGAATATTTGTTTATTGGGTTAATTAGATAAATGCCACTCCAATTGTTTATTCTGTAAGTGGCTTGGAAATTAGAGAATGAAAAAGGAGTCTGTCAAGATTTGCTTAGGAAGAAGTATATAGGTAACTACTCTGTCCATGTGTAAAGCTAGACCTGGACAATCACACTTTCTGGCAAGGTTTGATGAAAGTGAAGCCTATTTTCTTCTGCTCTTCTTTAAGTATTGTAGAAAAATTGTGGATTGTGGGTAATGGTAGGAGAACCGGGTTTTGGGAAGATGTTTGGTTAGGAGATAATCCTTTTGGCATTAAATTCCCTAGATTGCATTTGCTTACTTTCAGTGCTAATTTCTCAGTACCAGAAGTTATCAAGAGTGAGTTTGCTACTGTTAGATTTAGAAGGAATGTGTGTGTGTGGGGGGGGGGGGGGGGGGGGCACCTGATATGTGGAAACAGCTGAGACAAATGTGTGATGGTATTACTTTGTCAGATAAACAAGATGTATATTACTGGCAGTTAACCAAAAATGGTAAATTTAGTGTTAGATCCCTTTATGTTAGTTTCAAATATAGTCACGAGAAGTATGGGGGGTTAAACTGCCCTTGAAGGTTAAAGTTCTCATGTGGTTGGTCCTAAGGAAAAGTATTCCAACTAGAGATGTTCTGGCTAAAAGAAACTGGGAAAGTAGTGAAACTAAATGTAGTTTTTGTGATTATGCCGAAAGTATACGACATCTTTTCTTTGAGTCTGCGATTGCTAAATATGTGTGGGGGGTAGTTCGTGTGGCTATAGGTTTGACTGAATTCCCCAAACTGTAGATCAATTTAGTGCTTGGATTGGTAGTTTTCAAGGTAAAGTAAAATAGAGGTTAGCGTTGGGTGTGATAGTTGTGTTCTGGACACTCTGGAAAACTAGGAACACTGCTACTTTTGACCACATATACCCAGTGATCCTACTATGGTGGTGTATAAGTTGTCTCATTGGATTAAATTATGGTCTGGTTTACAGATAAAGGAAAACAATTGGAGGTACAGAGATCAAGATGGCCGCAAACTCACTCTTGATAACTTTTATGGTTTGCTATTATGGTCATGCTGCTCATTAAGATGGTTTGCTATCATAGCTGGGTTGCTTATTTGTCAGTCTTGTTTCAGTGTTTCTTTATTATTATTGTTCGTTTCCTCTTCATTCCTTCAGTTTTATGTTCCTTTATTTAGTAATTTTTCTTGCATCATTTTTCAGTATTTTAGTCAATAATTATTTAGTTCATCTCAATAGCCCCTTATAATTGTCTATTTAAATAATTATTTCAGTCTTTCCTGTTAGATTCATTCATGCCTTCACTTGATTTAGCTGATCAGTGTGTTTGGTATTTCAATAGTTCTGTATTTTCATTTCTTTAGTGTTCACTTTGTCTTTTTTTAGTAAGGAGTTTATTATTTTTTAAGTCTTCATTTGTTTATAGTCATCAGTGTCCCAAAGGATCGGTACCTTTGGTATTTCATTTGGTCCTCTTTAGTTTTTTGATAACTTGTTAGTTATTTTGTCATTCTCTGTCCTTGTCCATCAGTTTAAAGTTAAGTCGTTAAGAATAAAGTTAAGCTATCCATCAGTTTAATTATAAGAATAAGTTTTTCTCTGCCATATGTGCAATCTCTTTTTAAGTCTATCAGTTTTCAGATATTAAGAAGCATCAGGAGAGCAAAATTTTCTTTTTCGAAAAATATTTTTATTTTCATTTCTTCTTCAGTTTCTGCATGACTTCAGTTTTATTTTCGTTTTCAGATGTAAACTTATTATTTTTAGCATGCAATCTCTTTTTAAGTCTACCAGTTTTGAGAGTTTAACAAGCATCAGGACAGCCAATCTTCTTTTTTCGGAAAAGATTTTCATTTTCATTCTTCTTTAATTTCTGTATGACTTCAGTTTTTCCCCTTCATTTTAATTCTTTTTAGCTGCTCCTTTTTTCTGCAGTTTGTGCCATGCCACTCAAGGGCCAGATTCAACTGCGCAACTGGTGACTACGTGCCCTTTGAGGATGTGAGGGCCGCAGAATCCTCTTCTAGATTAGGGAAGAACACAAAAGAACCCGCATATGTGGCGGCGGGTGGGAGGACTTTATCAGACCGAACAATCTCAGTTAGGGAGATTTGGTCCGTTTTGTACTGGATGGACCAGTGCCAAAGTTGTAGATTTTCATGGTTGCGCCACCGCCCAACCACGCTGAGCTAACAATTGGGGCTGCTGTATTTACCAAATGCATCAGGCTGACTGCAAACGAGTGTACAAATCTATACCAAACCCTGCTGCACACAGTGGATTCATTGGAGCCACGCTGAGTAGCTTTTTTGTTGTCTGTGTGGGATGGTGACGGCTTTTTGCAAGTGGCCTATGCCTGTTAGGGGACACAGGTTACTGCAAACGTTTGCTTAAAGGTCCAAGAGGGGGATGTAGTATTCGACCTGAAACTGGAATGGAAACAGATGTTTCTTCAGGCCGAGCACGGACTGGGGTTACAACAAATAAACGTGTCAAAAACTGACTGGACAAAACAAATCAACCTTAACCAAATAGCAGGACACACATCTGATAATTAGACACTCCAAATCAGAAAAGGGAAGAACAATGCAATGCAAGGAACTGAACATGCTATTATTGTTAGTTGATTTCTCCGGGCTGGTTTCTTCACTAGATCTTTCACTCCTTGTCGTTGCTCTGGTGTAAAACTCACCATGTTTGTGTTCCCAAATACCAGAGCGTTTCTTCAGTAAGTACCACAATGGGAACAGCACATCTTAGACATAATGTAAGAATTAACCTATTGGTTACCTCCAGTACCCCAGACAGACCTTCGTCCGAGGACTTTTGGCTCTTCTTTCTGTCTATCTAATTATTTTCTGTTTTGCCAACAGTTTAATAGATGATACAACGGTGGAGAGATTACTCGAAAGCAGAACCAATATATAGAAGGTGAGTTGTGTTCACTTGAGTAGTGCCCTGCAAGCCAACATGCATGTACCAGTATGCCATGCATGATCAGAACACACAAAATTTGTTCTCTCTGCTTCTTCTTTTTTCTCATCAAGATGGAGGGATCAAAAATCACATTGATGTGACACAGCGAACTAGTGCAGTGTCATGTTTTTCTTCACTTGATTAGGTGAAATAAGCCCTATTCTTTTTCTTTTTCTTGGAAAAGGCTCTCAACTAAATGACCTTCTACGAGTTTCATCGACAGAGAAGAAACAGGGAAGGGACTGCGCTCTTGCTCCCTCCCCCGACTCCGCGCCCGCGCCGCCTCCCGGGGCGGCGGCTCCCCCCGCTCTCCTCTCCTCCCCTTCCCCCGTGCCCCTCCCCCCGCCGCCACCGGCGGAGCTCCCGGATCTGGCCAGGCGGGTTGGCGGCGGCGGGTCCTTCCTTACCCCGCATGCACCTCCTGACCTGGGGTTAGGGCTGGCGGCGGGTGACCTTCGGCTGGCGGTGGCCCGGCGATCTGGTGGCGGCCCGTCGCGGTGGTGGCGCCGTCCTTTGGCGGCGGGGCGGCCTGGTGGTGCAGGTTGGCCGGCGGCGCGTCCCCGGCCCAGATCTGGGCCCTTAGGGCCCCATCTGGGTCCTAGTGGGCCGCCCCCGGGCGTGGCCTCGTTGTCTGCGGCGCGGTGAGGAGGAGCGGCTCGGATTTGGGGTGGCGGCATCGACGGCGTGCCGGCAGCAGCGTGAAGGCGGGAGCTTTATGGGCCCACGAGGGCTCGGCCGGGCCTGTGGGCCCACGGGCCTAGTGTGCTCCTGCTATTGCGTCGCGGACGGCTGCCGTCGCGGACGGTGGAGGTGGGGCCCTCCCGCGTGCCGACGGTGCTGATGCCCTAGTCCCGGCTCTGATTCTTCGCCGTGCTGTCCTCACTTCACGGTGCCGTGGTGAGACGGCGTGGGGGCCTCATGACCGCGTTGGCGCACGGTGGTGGTTGGTTGGTGGCAGGCTCCGGGGCGCCCGAGGTGCGGGTTGGGATCGGGGGAAACCCCTGTCGGCATGGCCAACACCGGCGCGGTGGCGCCTGTGGGTGCCACCTGACCTTCCGGGAGGGCGTCAGGGCTACCCTTCCTCTTGCCTCGTCGTTTACCGGGGGAAACCCTTGGCGGCAGCGTCGTCATCGTCACGATCCTTCTTGGAGGTGTTGATAGGTGCTGGCACTTCGGAGTCTTGGAGTCTAGTGGAAGATCTTAGTGGGCGCTGCGATCGCGAGGCTTCTTCGTTTTTGTTGATCCGCCGTTGTCGGCATTTGTTTCTTTTGCTTTTCTCTGTCGTTTCTTTTGGGCGTGACTGTGCTGCTTCCGCCCCAGTACCTATCCATGTATGGTTCGGTTGGTTGCTTTGTATACAAAGCGGGGGGGAAACCCTTTTTCGGCAAATGACCTTCTACTTGACTACGTATCAATTTTTTTGCGAGAAAAACTTTCAATCTATTCATCTTCAATCATGGTAATACAACGAACACTAGAAATAATAAAAATTACATCCAGATCCGTAGACCACCTAGCGACGACTACAAGCACTGAAGCGAGCCGAAGGCGCGCGCTGTCATCACCCCTCCCTCGCTGGAGCGGGGCAAACCTTGTTGTAGTAGACAGTCGGGAAGTCGTCGTGCTAAGGTCCCATAGAACCAACACACCAGAACAGCAACCGCCGCGGATGAAGAGTGTAGATCAAAAGGATCCAACCTGAAAACATACGAACAAAGACAAACGACGAACTGATCCGAGCAAATCCACCAAAGACAGATCTGCCGGAGACACACCTCCACACGCCCACCAATGATGCTAGACGCATCACCAGAACGGGGGCTAGGCGGGGAGACTTTTATTCCATCTTCAGGGAGCCGCCGCTGTCTCGCCTTCCTGAGCAGAACACAAACCCTAAAAAAGCTCGAAAAAGATCTAAAAATGAAGCCCTCTGAGGGAGTCCTGGATTAGGGGGTGTCCGGATGGCCGGACTATACCTTCAGCCGGACTCCTGGGCTATGAAGATACAAGATTGAAGACTTCGTCCCGTGTTCGGAAGGGACTTTCCTTGGCGTGGAAGGCAAGCTTGGCGATACGGATATGTAGATCCTACCATTGTAACCGACTTTGTGTAACCCTAACCCTCTCCGGTGTCTATATAAACCGGAGGGTTTTAGTCCGTAGGACAACATACACAACAACAATCATACCATAGGCTAGCTTCTAGGGTTTAGCCTCTCCGATCTCGTGGTGGGTCTACTCTTGTACTACCCATATCATCAATATTAATCAAGCAGGACGTAGGGTTTTACCTCCATCGAGAGGGCCCGAACCTAGGTAAAACTTCGTGTCCTTGACTCATGTTACCATCCGGCCTAGACGCACAGTTCAGAACCCCCTACCCGAGATCCGCCGGTTTTGACACCGACATTGGTGCTTTCATTGAGAGTTCCTCTGTGTCGTCGCCATCAGGCTTGATGGCTCCTACGTTCATCAATAGCGATGCAGTCAAGGGTGAGACCTTCCTCCCCGGACAGATCTTTGTCTTTGGCTCTTCGCACTGCGGGCCAATTCACTTGGCCATCTGGAGCAGATCGAAAGCTATGCCCCTGGCCGTCAGGTCAGATTTGGAAGTTTAAACTACATGGCTGACATCCGCGGGGACTTGATCTTCGACGGATTCGAGCCACTGCCGAGCGCGCCGCACTGTCGCGACGAGCATGATCTAGCTCTGCCGCCGAACAGTGCCCTGGAGGCCGCACCCGCATCAGCTTCGACCCTTAATTCGGAGCCAACTGCGCCGATCGAGGATGGGTGGTTGAACACCGTCTCGGGGGCTGCGCTCCCAACGGCGATCGAGCCGAACACCAGCCCCGCACTCTGCGAGACTCGTGACTCCAAGGAGCCGGACTCCTCTCCGGACTCCGAACCCTCCGCGCCCCTGCCGATCGAATCCGATTGGGCGCCGATCATGGAGTTTACTGTCGCGGACATCTTTCAGCACTCGCCTTTCGGCGATATTCTGAAGACACTAAAGTCTCTCTCTTTATCAGGAGAGCCCTGGCCGGACTACGGCCAGCAAGGTTGGGATACGGACGATGAAGGAATTCAAAGCCCACCCATCACCCACTTTGTAACCACTGTCGATGATTTAACCGACATGCTCGACTTCGACTCCGAAGACATCGACGGTATGGACGCCGATGCAGGAGACGATGAAGAACCAGCGCCTATCGGGCCCTGGAAAGCCACCTTGTCATATGACATATACATGGTGGACACCCCAAAAGAAGGAGATGGCGATGGAACAGCGGAGGGTGACCCCTCCAAGAAACAGCCTAAGCGCCGGCGTCAGCGGCGCCGCTCAAAATCCCGCCAAAACAAATACGGCGATTCCAGCACGGGAGATAATAATACTCCGGAGAGTGCCGAAGAAAACCCCCTCCAGCAAGATTCAGCACAGGAGGATGGAGAAACCAGCCCTCATGAGAGAGCAACAGACAGAGAGGTCGAGGACGGTAATCATATGCCTCCCTCCGAAGACGAGGCAAGCCTCGACGACGACGAATTCGTCGTGCCAGAGGATCCCGTCGAGAAAGAGCGTTTTCAATGCAGGCTTATGGCCACGGCAAGAAGCCTTAAGAAAAAACAGCAACAGCTTAGAGCTGATCAAGATTTGCTAGTCGATAGATGGACTGAAGTCCTTGTGGCCGAAGAGCATAAACTCGAACGCCCCTCCAAGAGCTACCCAAAGCGCATGTTGCTACCCCGATTAGAGGAGGAAGCACTTGATACGGCTGACCGGTCACCTTGTGGCCGTGACAGAGAGGCCTCTCAGCCCTCCACTCAAGCCGCACCCCGTACCAAGGCATGGGAAAATGCGCCAGACCTGCAAGATATGTTGGAGGACAAGGCAAGGCAAACAAGATCGATCTACGGATCGCGTGGGCGCCCCACGACTCGAGACAATAACCGTCACGCCGGACATAAATCCGGTAGGGCCGAACACAGTAGACAAAGCTCGTTAGAGCTACGTCGTGATATAGCCCAGTACAGAGGCGCCGCACGTCCACTATGCTTCACAGACGAAGTAATGGACCATCAAATCCCCGAGGGTTTCAAACCCGTAAACATCGAATCATATGATGGCACAACAGATCCTGGAGCTCTTGCCGCACCTTGCCAACCTCGGCCTCATACTTCTCCCGCTCGGTGCGCTCCGTGGCCGCCCTCTTCTCGGCCTCGACCAGCGCTTGCTTAAGGGTCGCCACCTCAGACGTGGCCCCTACAATAGCCATGATGATCCTGTCATTTTTTGCAATTGCACTTTTTTTATATATATTTAAAACAAGGTATTTCTTACCTTCCTTCTCCTCGAGCTGCTTCTTGGCACGCCCGAGCTCTTGCTCGGACTGCTCGAGGTTCTGCTTTAGTGTGTCCACTTCCGCAGTCAGTACGATGGACGCCAGCAGAGAAGCCTGCATACGCATATTGACTCCTTTTTGTTAGACTCCTGCGAATTTCATCTTGATCCTTTATTCGGCTTTTCTTCCCGAACGCCAAACAGAGCATCAAGGGCTACTGTCTATGCGGTAATATTATTTACACATTTTTACTTACCTTAAAGCCTGTTAAAAGGCTAGTACAAGCTTCAGTCAGTCCGCTCTTGGCGGACTGAACCTTCTGGACCACCGCACTCATAATGGTGCGGTGCCCCTCGTCGATGGATGCGCCTTTGAGCACCTCCAACAGATTGTCCGGCGCCTCCGGTTGGACGGGGGTCACCGACATGGTGGGCTTGCTCCTCTTGGAAGGAGGTCGCCCGCCAGACTCTGGAACCTTTGAAGGTTCCGGAGCGGTGTCCGGCCTAGGGCCGGACTTGGAGCCCTGGGGGGTTCTATCCCCTTCACTCCTGGGGTCCGGGAGGTCGCCTTGCGGCGCCTCCAGGACCACCTCCTCCCGGATTGGAACCTGTTGGGACAACACTTCGGTGTCGTCCGTAGGGCGGGGGGAGGAAGCCGTCGGAAGTGAATTCACATCCGACGAGTCCAGTGAACCGCTCGACGACGCGTCGAGCCGGTCTTTGGGTGGGCTGCATAAACATATTCGACATAAGGGAAAGCTGTGCAATAAAGGAATACTATGAATTACTCGGGTATCCGGATGCTTACGATTTAGCCAGGGGCTTGGCCCTGGGCGGCCACTCCTCTCCGCCGTCGTCGGTGTCGGTGGAGTAGTCCGGAGGAAGGGTTTTCCCCTTCTTGGACCCTTCGGCCTCCCCAGTTGGGGCGGCCTTCCTTTTCTTCCCTTCCCCCGCTGGAGGGGGAGGGGTCCCTTCTTCCTCCTCCTCGTCTTCATGGGAGGAGTGCGTCTTGGAGTCGTCGGATGAGGGATCCGACACCTCCAGGCGCCGGGCACTCTTTCGAGTCCCGTGGCCTTCTTCTTGGCCTTCTTCTCCGGCACCACATGGGGTGCCGGAACCAGCAGCTTCGCCAAACGAGCGTCCGCTGGGCCTTCGGGCAAAGGAGCCGGATAGTTGATCTGTCCGGACGTCTCCTGCCAATCCTGTCAAAGGTAAGGGAGCTTAGATCCTGCATGGAGTCAAACTATGAAAAACTGATACCCTGTAAAAGGTAAAAACAGCTTACCGCATGAGCGTGACGCTGCGTACTGAATCCGCGATCCTCGGTAGCGGATGCAGGGGCCTCGGCGCCCTTGAAAAGCACCTTCCAGGCATCTTCGTATGTCGTGTCAAAGAGCCTGCTCAGAGTTCGGTGCCGTGCCGGGTCGAACTCCCACAGGTTGAAAGCCCGTTGTTGACATGGGAGGATCCGGCGGATGAGCATAACCTGGACTACGTTGACAAGTTTGAACTTCTTGTCCTCCAGGGTTTGGACGCATGTTTGGAGTCCGGTCAGCTCTCCTTTTTTACCCCACGACAGGCCCGTCTCCTTCCAGGAGGTGAGCCGCGTAGGGGGTCCGGATCGGAACTCGGAGGCTGCGACCCATTCAGGGTCGCGCGGCTCGGTGATGTAAAACCACCCCGATTGCCACCCTTCAGGGTCTCCACAAAGGAGCCCTCAAGCCATAAGACGTTGGGCATCTTGCCCACCATGGCGCCTCCGCACTCCGCCTGGTTGCCGCGCACCACCTTCGGCTTGACGTTGAAAGTCTTGAGACATAGGCCGAAATGGGGGCGGATGCGGAGGAAAGCCTCGCACACGACGATAAACGCCGAGATGTTGAGGACAAAGTTCAGGGCCAGATCGTGGAAATCCAGGCCATAGTAGAACATGAGCCCCCGGACAAATGGGTGGAGAGGGAAGCCCAGTCCGCGGAGGAAATGGGGGAGGAACACCACCCTCTCATGGGGCCTAGGGGTGGGGACGAGCTGCCCCTCTTCAGGAAGCCGGTGCGCAATGTCGTTAGACAAGTATCCGGCCTTCCTTAGTCTTTTGATGTGTCCCTCCGTAACGGAGGAGACCATCCACTTGCCTCCTGCTCCGGACATGGCTGGAGAAGGTTGAGGTGGGGAGTGCGGACTTGGGCGCTGGAGCTCGGGTGCGCAAGAATGGATAGGCAAATGAGGAAGAAGGCGTAGGCGAAAAGGTGGATCCTTATCCCCTTATATGGGTGGACGCAACTATGTGTCCCCACCAACCTGGTAAAACTCGCTTATCCCCAAGCGCCGTAATCAATGGCGCGGTTGGGTTACCCACGCCCGTATTGATGAGAATCCCGGAATAAGGGGACACGATCTCTGCTTCAACAAGACGTGCCAAGGAAACCGCCTCGCATGACGCGCTGAGGTGGGATAATAAAGCGATTCGAATAAAGGCTTGGCCGTGGTGCGTCACACTATGGAATACGTCAGCAGATTAGATTTGTGAAAATATTATTCTCTCTGTGGCAATATGTGGAAACTTATTTTGCAGAGCCGGACACTATCTTTGTGTTCAAAATCTTCTATGAAGAACTTGGAGGAGGAACCCGCCTTGCAATGCCGAAGACAAACTGCGCGCCGGACTCGTCGTCATTGAAGCCAGGTTTAGGGGCTACTGAGGGAGTCCTGGATTAGGGGGTGTCCGGATGGCCGGACTATACCTTCAGCCGGACTCCTGGGCTATGAAGATACAAGATTGAAGACTTCGTCCCGTGTCCGGAAGGGACTTTCCTTGGCGTGGAAGGCAAGCTTGGCGATACGGATATGTAGATCTCCTACCATTGTAACCGACTTTGTGTAACCCTAACCCTCTCCGGTGTCTATATAAACCGGAGGGTTTTAGTCCGTAGGACAACATACACAACAACAATCATACCATAGGCTAGCTTCTAGGGTTTAGCCTCTCCGATCTCGTGGTGGATCTACTCTTGTACTACCCATATCATCAATATTAATCAAGCAGGACGTAGGGTTTTACCTCCATCGAGAGGGCCCGAACCTGGGTAAAACTTCGTGTCCCTTGCCTCCTATTACCATCCAGCCTAGATGCACAGTTCGGGACCCCCTACCCGAGATCCGCCGGTTTTGACACTGACACCCTCCCACCGGCAAGGGCCAAGATCCACTCCGCCTCCATGGCCCTAAGGCCACCGGAGACGGGACAGACCGGCGTCGGCGCCGGCGGGAGGCAGAGAGCGCTAGCTTTTTTAGAGGCGACGGCTTGACTACCTACCGATTGATTGGCCCAACAAAATAGCAAGTATAGAGATGAAGATAGTTTGCTATTATGGCCATTTTGCTCATTAAGATGGCTGCAGAGATCTTCAAAAGGTGTTGGGGATGGAGACCGACAACTCGCAGGATTGGAGTTGGATGATTCAGACCTGAATCCTTTGGCGAAGACAACTGTGTCACGAACTCATCATCGCAAGAGGGGAAGAGGATGAGATCGAGACTTGGGGAAGAGGATTCTTTCCAAGGGAGGAGGTACAGGTTAGGTGAGAAAGGTTCAGAGAATCATCATACACAACACACCCACGCCTACTAGCTCCAGCCGACTAAATAGCCAAGCCACACTTGGCAACTTGCCTTACAGGTGGGTCCTTGCTCGCAGGCAGCGGGGCCCACCGAATCACGCGTCCACCGCATCAGCTCCTGGTGATGCCGGTGTGACATTCCCCACTCCTTCAGAACAAGCGTCCTCTTCAGCAGCGCCGCGCTGATCACCGTCGCCAATTGTTAGCTCGTCCCATGCTGGTGCTTGAGGAAAGCGGCGGCAAAGTGTGTCGTAGTCCTCCCAAGTGGTCGCCGCCTCGTCGTTGTGCCAGCGCACCTTGACTTGCACCAGAGCGCTGGCGCCACGCTTGACCATGCGGTGCTCCATGATCTCCACTGGTTCGTCGTTGTGGCCGGCGAGGTCGGGTGGTCATGGCAGCTCAGAGAAGACTGGTGCATAATTGGGGGTGAATGGCTTGAGCTGTGAGGCATGGAAAACAGGGTGGGTCCTACTGTCCGCCGGCAACTCCAGTTTGTCCGCTAGCTTGCCGATCTTGTCAAGCACCGAAAATGGTCCGAAGTAGTTGTATGCTAGCTTGGCGCAAGGTCTATTTGCCACACACGACTGCACGTAGGGCTGGAGCTTGAGGAGAATCATGTCGCTGATGACCCACAAGTGTAGGGGATCTATCGTAGCCTTTTCGATAAGTAAGAGTGTCAAACCCAACGAGGAGCAGAAGGGAATGGTAAGCAGTTTTCAGTAAGGTATTCTCTGCAAGCACTGAAATTATCAATAACAGATAGTTTTGTGGTAAGGTAATTTGTAACGAGTAGCAAGTAATAAAAGTAAATAAGGTGCAGCAAGATGGCCCAATCCTTTTTGTAGCAAAGGACAAGTCTGGATAAACTCTTATATAAAGTAAAGCGCTCCCGAGGACACATGAGAATTATCGTCAAGCTAGTTTTCATCACGTTCATATGATTCACGTTCGGTACTTTGATAATTTGATATGTGGGTGGACCGGTGCTTGGGTACTGTCCTTACTTGGACAAGCATCCCACTTATGATTAACCCCTATTCCAAGCATCTGCAACTACAACAGAAGTATTAAGGTAAACCTAACCATAGCATGAAACATATGGATCCAAATCAGCCCCTTACGAAGCAACACATAAACTAGGGTTTAAGCTTCTGTCACTCTAGCAACCCATCACCTACTTATTACTTCCCAATGCCTCCCTCTAGGCCCAAACAATGGTGAAGTGTCATGTAGTCGACGTTCACATGACACCACTAGAGGGATGACAACATACATCTCATCAAAATATCGAACGAATACCAAATTCACATGACTACTTATAGCAAGACTTCTCCGATGTCCTCAGGAACAAACGTAACTACTCACAAAGCATATTCATGTTCATAATTAGAGGGGTATTAATATGCATAATGGATCCGAACATATGATCTTCCACCAAGTAAACCAACTAGCATCAACTACAAGGAGTAATCAACACTACTAGCAACCCAGAGGTACCAATCTGAGGTTTGGATACAAAGATTGGATACAAGAGATGAACTAGGGTTTGAGATGAGATGGTGCTGGTGAAGATGTTGATGGAGATTGACCCCCTCCCAATGAGAGGATCGTTGGTGATGACGATGGTGATGATTTCCCCCTCCCAGAGGGAAGTTTCCCTGGCAGAACAGCTCCGCCGGAGCCCTAGATTGGTTCCGCCTTATGGCGGCGGAGTTTCATCCCGTGAGCTTGCTTATGATTTTTTTCCTCGACGAAAGACTTCATATAGCCGAAGATGGGCATCGGAGGGCCACCAGGGGGCCCACAAGGCAGGGGGGCACGCCCCCCACCCTCGTGGACGGTGGGTGGCCCCCTCTGGTACTTCTTTCGCTCAATATTTTTTTATATATTCTGAAACGTGCTCTCGTGAAGTTTCAGGACTTTTGGAGATGTGCAGAATAGGTCTCTAATATTTGCTCTTTTTCCAGCCCAGAATTCCAGCTGCCGGCATTCCCCCTCTTCATGTAAACCTTGTAAAATAAGAGAGAATAGACATAAGTATTGTGACATAATGTGTAATAACAACCCATAATGCAATAAATATTGATATAAAAACATGATGCAAAATGGACGTATCAACTCCCCCAAGCTTAGACCTCGCTTGTCCTCAAGCGAAAGCGATCGAAAAATATGTCCACATGTTTAGAGACAGAGGTGTCGATAAAATAAAATACGGACATGAGGGCATCATGATCATTCTTAGAACAACAACATATGCATATATTATATATATATATATATATATATATATATATATATATATATATATATATATATATATATATATATATATATATACAGCCGGTCTATTCTGATAATATTATCAGAATAACTATTCTGATAACACTTCCACACTGCATGCTCAGCGCGAGGGCACTGCACTTTCTTTAGCTAGAGCACTGCATTACAGAGACTAGTGAACTTCGTGTCGTAAAAAACTGTACGCAGTGTTTTTTCGGTACTGTTTTTGCTCTAGTTTTTTAACCGTTTATTGGAACGAGGCGTATGATATACCTTTGGAAAGCTATGGATTAGGCGCAACTTCTCCATGTTGAAAACTTTTCGAGATTCCTCTCGGTTTAAGAGCAGTTTCAAAAATGGTGCGACGGATGATGAGTGGCAGCGAGCGTATTTTCGTGATTGTTTCTAAACCGCTCATCGGAATAAGGCAAATGATACGCCGTTGGAAAGATATCGTCGAGGCTTATCTTTTTCATATCTATTATTTTCTCTAATTCGTTACGGTTCAAGAGCAGTTTCAAATTTACTAAATCGCGGAATTCTGTTCTTTTGAATTTTTTGCAATTTTCGGTACTGTTTTTGCTCTAGTTTTTGAACCCTTTGTCGAAACGAGGCGTGTAATACGTCGTTGGAAAGCTATGGACAAGGCGCAACTTTCATATGTAGAAATGGTTTTGAGATTCCTTACAGTTTTAAGTTAATTTTGAAAATCGTGCGGCGGACGATGAGTGACAGCGGCCGTTTTTCGCGAATTTTTTTACAAACCTTTTGTCGAAATGATTCAAATGATATGCCGTTGGGAAGATATCGACGAGACGCAACTTTTTCATGTAGAACACTCTCTCTAATTCCTTACAGTTTAAGAGCAGTTTTAAATTTACCGAAATGCGGATACTCTGTTTTTCGCGACACCCAAATCGACGTGCGTACTTCATCCGACTGAAAACCGCACTGCATCAGACGAAAAACCGCAGTGCATCAGACGGGTAAGAGAACTGCATGGTTTCTTTTATTCAAACGTAATTTTTCAAGGACGAGAAAGCAGAGTGCACTTCACATCGGGTGTAAATGGACCACAACGCTATCAAGAAGTGAGCGGCATTACTTTTTTTCCCTCCTGTAATATTTTTTTTTCACTTACGGGATGAACAACATCATACGGCCGACCACACTGCTTCAGAATGAAAACTGCACTGCATCGAACGGGCAAGCGAGCTGCATAATTTCTTTTGTCGGGTGTAACTTTTCTCATACAATTTTTTGTTGTTTTTTTTTACTTTTTTTATGAACGAGAGTGGACCGCAGAGACTAGGGCAAGTGAACCGCGACATATATCAAAGTGAACCTCATTACAATCTTTGTTGTTGCGCTATTTTTTTTGCACTTTCATGTTGGGGGCAAGTGAACAGCATCACTCTCAAAAGTGAACCACATCCGAGGACCAAACGCACTTCAAGTGTTGATGTAGTCGACTGAATTTTAAGACACACAAAACAAATTGCACTTCATAAAAAGGGGTAATGAGCTGTAGATGGGAGACTAGCAAACTTCACCAGAACACACCCGAGTCTTTGATAGCACAGCAGTAGCAACACTACACTGCAAATCCGACATGAAATTAAACTCTACGCGTCGTACTGCACCAAAACACACCGATTCACACCAAATTTTTGGAGTTGGCTGAACCAAACAAAACAAAAAAAAATCAGTGGTCCACGGTGTACTGCACGGCCAAGGGACGAGCCGGTCGCCATCAGCAAAGAACTACAATGAAAGAGTTGGGTACTGCACCAGCGATCCAACTAACCTACAACCAAGAGGAACCTAGACTGCTGGCCGTCAGTGGAGAACTACAGTGAATAATTTGATCTGGGCATTTTTTTGTACCTGCTGGTACGCCATGGGAAGAAGACTGCTGGAGTGGGCACTGCAGGCCGCAGCGGAGGGCAAAATCATGTTGACCCTCATTGTCGTGCTTTTTCATCCCCATGGCTCTATCTATAGCAACAGTAGTTTAGGCGGGGTACAATCCACGCAGAAGTCTTTAGATTATAGCCTGACATCATTTCTGATGGGACAAAATACAAACCTAGTTGGTCGTGTATCTGTTCCTGGGGACAACCTTGGTACCTGAATTAAGATGTAACAAAGGGAAAATGCACCAGAACTGGTTTAGTTATACAATGAAGTCCCTAGCATTGATATAACTTTTGATATAGATGTCAGAGTACCTTCTCGTTGCTCTTTAACCTGCGAGCCACATGCCGCATGTATCTCATTTTTTCTAGTGCTAGCGCCTGATGGCCTTCATACTCCAATTGCCTGAAGATATGAATTGCATCTGTACTACACGCCGTGCATACCCGCTCAACGCCAACGTGTGGTCGTTGCACTACACTAGCTCACACCATGGATTGTATGTATCCAGGAGAACTGCACGACAACAAAATCTGCACCGAAAGATGCTTGGACAGTTTACCCACCCGTCGTTGGCCCGACATCACACCGTGCAGTGGCTCGCGAGCTGCATCCAGCAAACTACACGACAACAAAATCTGCACACGGCAAACTGCACGCACGAGCTAGGCGAGCCGCACGCCCGCACAACCGAGCTTCATGCGGCTCGGACGAGCAGCACTCCCGTCATCGGCGAATTGCAGCCCACATCAATGACGCGCGCGCCATTGGACTGCACGGAGTTGCCGACCGTACTACACAGGCTGAGATGTGGGAGTTGGGGGGCAGCTTGCTGGGAAGCCCAGCCGGAGATATAGAGAAAAGGACAAAGCCCAGGCCGACGCCATGGTCAACAAGCTCCAATCTCGACGGTGGGAGCACCGGAGAAAGCTTGACACGTGCACCATTTTGATTGTCATCAAACAGGAAGAGGTGGGGGAGGAGCAGGGCTCCAGATCCGGGAGTGGTGATTGTGGTGGCCGGGTCAAGGCGGGAGATTGGGAGAACAGGGAGGTGAGGCGCCGACTAGCATGAAGAATTGGAGTAGAGAGGTTAGGGAAGGGAGGGGATTTCACGGTGGCATTGGATGAACCACACGAGGGCGCGCGACGCACTGCTCGTAGGATCCGGCTCCACTAGACCAGGTGCGAAGCCAAACTGCACGGAGAGGTGGTCACCCCTCTTGTCCTCGTCGCAAGGGGATTGGTGGCCGTCGATCGCAACGAGCATCACGCACACAAGGGGAGAGGCAGTTTCCGTCGGTGTGTCGGCTCCGTAGCTGGTGACGGGGCAGCGCGCGGGGCCGTGGTCGGTTGGACCCTTTGCTAGAGCATCTCCTGCCCCCTCTGCCGGCGACGGGAGGAAGTCGAAGGAGGGCGCTGCACAGGCCTGCCTCCCCGCCATGGTCGTCGTGGCCACCCTGGTTCCCACCATGGCCCTCCCCGTCGACAGATCCAGTCCGGGCACTGGCAGATCTTGGCGGATCCGGCGGCCCTATGTCATTGTGCTGGACGCCATGGCAGGGGAGGCAGCATGGCGATGTAGGGCGGGGGCGGGGGGAATTGAGGTGTGGGAGGGGAGTGGGGCGGCGGCCTGGGGTGGTGCTCCGGCAGCGGCAATGGTGTAAAGTGGACAGGGGGCGGCGCGGCGGCGGCCTGGGTGGTGCTCCGGCGGTGGCGCTGGTAGAAGGTGGAGGGAGGTGGGGGTTTGGACTGGGAGAGGAGGCAGGTGGTTGGGGATGAGCCCGGTGGGGTTCGATTCGCCGGCGGGAGAGTACTCGGGTGTTATCATAATAAGCCCGGTGTTATTAGAATAAGACTCTTAAGGGTGTTATCATAATAGACCCACCCTATATATATACATAAACACTATTCTGATCACGGGATCAGAATAATATTCTGATCACAACATGAACTTCCCGAGTAACGCGCCTGACCTTCCTCGAGTACTAGGTTGAACTTCAGCTAAAAGATGTCCAAATGGGGCTTGCGATATACCATTGGATAGCTATGGACATCAGTATCATGACCCAAGTTAAATTTTTGGCAAAATGTAAGCGGTTTAAGAGCAGTTTTGAAAACCGTTTTTTCTTCATATAAAAAACGTGAATCGTATTTTAGATTGCATTTTAAATCGTTTATCGGAATGAGGCAAATAATATGGCGTTGGAAAGCTGTTGCAAAACCGCTCCTTCCACATGTTGAAAGTTTTCTCTAATTCCCTACGGTTAAAGAGTAATTCAGAAAATCGTAAAATTTCGCAAACCGAACACCCGAGTTCGTATTTTCGACGCCATTTCTAAACGGCTAATCCAATTGAGGCAAATAATATGGCGTTGGAAAGCTTATGAAAATGCGCTACTTTTTTATGTTAAAAGTTTTTTCTAATTTTGAATGGTTTAAAAGTAATTTAGAAACAAGTTCCACCGAGTTCGTATTTTCGAGCTAATTTTTTAACCGTACGTCCAAATGCAGCAAATGATATGGCGTTGGAAAGCTTGAAGAAATGCGAAACTTTTTTGTATATATTGTTTCTCCTAATTCATTACGGTTTTATGTCAGTTTTGAAAATGGTTAAAAACGTATTTTTGTCGTAATTTCTACAAACTTTATCGGAATGGGGCAAATAATATACCGCTGAAAAGCTATGGAAAATGCGAAACTTTTTCATGTTGATGGTTTTCTCTGATTCCTAGCCGTTTTCATGTAATTTCGAAAACGACGGGATCATGCGTTCTGCCTTTATCGCGAAACGGATTCTTCGAAAATGCACCGTGTGAAGAACCTGAACTTCTCGGCGCGTGTACCTGAACTTCACTCTGTTTTTCACGTGATTTTTTTGCTCGTAGCTCTCCATCCACTCACCGGAATTGAGCAAGTGATATACCGATGGAAAACTGCTGTAAACACACAACTTTCCCGTGTTGATCATTTTTTCATACTCGTGACAATTTTAAAAGTTTTTCATCTCAAATTCATTCACTATAGTAGTCGAACTTCGTGCTGTTTTCATGTTGAACTTGTATGACGTATTTTTGTTTTTAATTTTCCCATCAATTTCGTCAGTGTTACACAAATGATATTCTCTTTGTACAAACCTCTCTCACAACATATTTTTTAACTTTCTCCGACCGAGGACTTGAACTTACACAAATGATATTCCTGCCATTTTGAAGTAAATTAGAAAATGACGAGATCATGATTTCTGCCTTCATCACGAATGGAAATGCACTGTGTGAAGTAGTTGAACTTCTCCGGTATGTCGGTTTGAACTTTTGACGTGCTATTTTC
Organism: Triticum urartu; assembly: GCF_056163025.1. Classification (NCBI taxonomy): domain Eukaryota; kingdom Viridiplantae; phylum Streptophyta; class Magnoliopsida; order Poales; family Poaceae; genus Triticum; species Triticum urartu. The sequence goes on from NC_141877.1 coordinate 385,343,813, forward strand.
TGCCCGTAATGCCCAAACCACTTACCGGAATTAAGCAAATTATATACCAATGGAAAGCTGTTGAAAACATGCAAATTTTTCGTGTTGATCAGTTTTTCATACTCACGGCGGTTCAAAATATTTTTTTAATGCGTAAAAATGTGTTTTTAATGGTATACATAAAACTTTAAACCATTCATCGGAATATAGCATGTAATATACCGTTGGAAAGCTTATGAATAGGAGCATCTTTTTAATGTAGATAAACGTTACAATTTTTTGTCGTTTCAGAGCAGTTTTAAAAATGGCAAAAACAACGTCGTTGTTTGCCTGTTTTTTACATGTAATTGAAGGTCAGACGTCTCGCACTAGAGATCTTGAACTTCACCGGGAGGAGCACGTGAACTTCTTGCAACAAACATTTTTAAGTTTTTTATTTTTTATTTTTATATTCCTATCTAAAACACATTTCATGTAGTAGTTGAACTTCCCGCTGTTTTCATCTTGAACTTCTGTTACATATTTTTGTTCAACCTCTCTCACAACAATTTTTGAATTTTCTCGGGCCAAGCACCTGAACTTCTAGCAACAAAATTTTGGACTTCACCTTTTTATTATTAATTTTCTTATACGAAACGCACACCATGCAGTACATGAACTTCTGGCTATTATTCATTTGAACTTCTCTCTATTTCGCTTTAGTAACGGAAAAAGTCTGAGTATTTTATAGACATCGAACCTCTCTAACTTTTTTAATTTAATTTCTTTGTGTATTTTTCAGCAATGTGAAAATTGGAGTTTTATTAGAAACAACGAACTTCTTCATTATTTCAAATTGAACTTATTGCTTTATTCTTTATTTACTGGAAGAAATCTGATTTATCAAATAAATATCGAACTGTTCTGCTTTTTTGAATTGAACTTCTTAGTTTTTATTTTCTAGCAATCAAAAAACCTGAGTTTTTTAATATACATTGAACCACTCCATTTTTTATATTGAACTTCTTGGTTTTAATCTTTAGTATTCGGGAATATCTTAGGTTTATATAAACATCAAACATCTATTTAATAAACATTGAACCACTTTGTTATTTTAGTGCGAACTTCTAATTTAAAAAAAAGGAAAATATATGTAAAAAATAATTTAGTTGTTCCATTTGTTTTAATTTGAACTCTTTTGTTTTATTCTTTAGTAATGAGAAAACAATTGAGTTTTTATAAACTTCAAACTTTTTGTTAATTTAATTAGAACTTCTTACTTTCTAAATAGGCACAAACAATTTTTTTAATTGAACTTCATACTTTTATTTTTCTTATGAACGGAAAGAATTTGAGTTTTCCATTTACATTGGACTACTCCGTTATTTTAATTTGAACTTCTTGATTTTATTTCTTTACTAACAAGTAAATCTGATGTTTTTTATAAATATTGAAATGCTCTATTTTTGTAATTTGGACTTCTTGGTTTATTCTTTTGTAACTGGGAAAATCCTAATTTTATAATAAATATTGAACATTTCCGTTATTTATATTCAAACTTATAATTTTTTAGAAATTCGCAATTCCATATTTTATAAACGGTTTTTTATATAGTATTTTTTGAATTGTTTGTTATTTCAATTTGATCTTCTTGGGGTTATTTAAAAATATATTTGATCCTGTTACAAAGTTTGAAAGGCTCTTTTATTTTAATTTGAACTTTTTGGTTATCCATTTTGAATAATGGGAAAATTCATAGGAATATTTTTTTTGTACACCAATAAAATTTACTTTGAACTCTTCATTTTATCAAATTTGAACTTTGAGAGTTAAAAAGTTCTTGGTGACACTTGTTTTCTTCTTTTTGTATATATAAACATCGAAACATTAAAATGCTTGTTTATTTTAAGTTGGACTTCCTCGTTTTTGTTTCTGAAACATGGGAATTTCGAAGGAAAGTTCTTGCAAATATCTTTTATTACAAACGCCCTAGTAAATTTGCCCGGCCTTCTTTGCATTTTCTTCGAGTGAAAAATTCTCCCACTATAAGTATGGATTTCTCTGTTTTCCTATTCGAATTTCACTATCAACATTTCTATCTTATTCCATATAGTTTTAGTGCTTTTGTCCTTCTCTGACTTTCACACATGAACTTACATAAAAATATGTATTTTTTTCTTATTCAAATGCCATATTTTTTAACGTATGAATAGTTGTTTTTAAATCTTTTTTTCTCAGTATATTGAACTGTTTTGTTTTCCTGGCTACCGTAGATCTTCAAACATATGTGAAAAAACCAGTGTTGGAGGCGTGTTTCTTATTGTCAAGGCACTGTTGTAAATATATGTACTGTAACTAATGCCACATTATTTGTATAGAAATTGGATTATTCCCTTTTTAGTTAATTTTGAAATACTTTTATATTTTTTACTAGAACAATTCTTTTTTGTTAGTGGATTTCCATGAAACAGTAAGATATGCATAGAAGATTACAGTACATTAAGCTGATAGGGACCGACCATTAGTGGAAGCAACAAACATGCAAGAACGCATCACTGAAAATTTGCTTTTTGCATGCAACGCTGAACAAGTTTTGTCTGAACTTTTTCCCCAACTCCCAATCGCTACTGCACCTCACCACTTCGCAATCCAGGCGCCATTGACCACCTCTCCTCGTCTCCACTTCGGCCATCAGACTCAAACACTACCCAAGGTGAAAAGGAGAAGAACATTTGTCTCCTCATCTCCACTGCTATGGGGAAGGAAATGGAGTGTTTGTCACAGGAAGTTCAGATGGGTGGAGCTGGCCGGTCGGCGGGAGGGGTAACCGATGGGAGAGCATAGCCATTACTTGTTTTCTGCAGTTCAACCAGAAGAGCCAATCAAGTTCGGGAGAGCCATGGTCGGAAGAGCCTCCGGGCATGGGCAAGTGGAAGTAGTGGAGGGGCGGAGCTGAGGAAGTGCGCGAGTTCGCACCTGGGTCGCGCATATGCAGGAAGAAGATCAAGGGTGGGGCTGCCGGCAGGGAGCCCAGGAGTGGATTTGCGCTCGTGGACCTCCGGGCGGCGATCTCGTCGAAGAACACGGCGACGGTATGAGGACGAGGTTGGCGGAGCAGTGGGGGAGTAGCAGCGGCGTCTAGGAGATCCGGCGGGCCACGCGCCGACGCGTGGTGGCGTGATTGGTCTCGGGGGCAATGGCGGCGCGCGGGATTCCGGGGATCCGACGGCGCCCGGTGGTGCTGGCGGTCCGGCGGTGCCAAGAGGCGCATCGGGCCGGGGAAGGGGGTGTCGGCGGCGGGTGACGTGCTGTGGCGGTTGGGGGAGGAGGCGGCCCCGGCGGCGGTTGGGTAGAGGCGGCGAGCCAGAGGCGCCCGGCGATGGCGAGATCTGGCGTTCGGGGGAGGGACTCGAGGGGGGAGGCGGGGATCGGGGCAGTGGGTCGGGTGTGGTGGTGTTTTTTAGTCGGTCCAGTGGGTTTCTCAGGACTCATGAGGATCTCATCGGGCCCTTATAGGACGGGCCGTGATCCAAATAACTATTCTGATCCCGGGATCAGAATAGTGCTACTCTCTCTCTATATATATATTGTCATATGATCTCCCATGCTAAAGTAACAATTCATTCACGTACTCAAGTATGAATCAGAAACTTCATGAAAACTAACAAACTATAATCTCAGTCATTGAAGCAATTGCAATTTATCATAACATAGGAAAGAGTCGATATAAGAGCTTCTCAGCAAGTCCACATACTCAACCATCATTTAGTCTTTCACAATTGCTAACACTCACGCGATATTTATGGTTATGAAGTTTTAATCGGACACAGCGAAAGACAGGGGCTTATAGTTTTGCCTCCCAACTTTTTACCTCAAGGGTAATGTCAACAATAATAGTTCATGAAAACCCACATCCAATTAGCCATATATATCAGGATCTTTCCAACACATTATGCTTGCCAAAGGATAAAATGTAAAAGGAAAGGTGAAGATCACCGTGACTCTTGCATGAAGTATAAGACAAGAATAAAAGATAGGCCCTTCGCAGAGGGAAGCAGAGGTTGTCATGTGCTTCTATGGTTGGATGCATGAAATCTTAATGCAAAAGAACGTCACTTTATATTGCCACTTGTGATATGGACCTTTATTATGCAGTCTGTTGCTTTTATTTCTTCCACATCACAAGATCGTATAAAGCTTATTTTCTCCACACTAATAAGTCATACATATTTAAAGAGCAATTCTTATTGCTTGCAACGATGAAAACTTACTTGAGGGATCTTACTCAATCCATAGGTAGATATGGTGGACTCTCATGGCAAAACTGGGTTTAGGGATATTTGGAAGCACAAGTAGTATCTCTACTTGGTGCAAAGAAATTGGCTCACAAGAGAGGGAAAGGCAAGCTCAACATGTTGAATGATCCATGACAATATAATTTATCTCAGATGTAAGAAAACATAACCCATTATGTTGTTTTCCTTGTCCAACGTCAACTCTTTAGCAAGTCATATTTTAATGAGTGATCACAATCATAAAAGATGTCCAAGATAGTATATTTATATGTGAAAACCTATCTTTCTTTATTACTTCCTATTAATTGCAACGATGACTAAAACTATGTTTGTCAACTCTCAACAATTTTTATTCATCATACTCTTTATATGTGAAGTCATTACTCTCCACAAGATCCATATGATCTCTTTATTTCCTTTTATTCTTCTCTTTTATTCTATTCCCTCAAGATCATAGCAAAATAATCAAGCCCTTGACTCAACACTAATCTTTATTATATATAGCTCACGGACTCGATTACATAGAAGGATCATAAAGCAAAACTAAAACTAGATCATACTAAAACTTTATTCTATTAGATCAAGATATTGCCAAAAGGATCGAACTAAGAAAAACGGTAAAGATAAAAGTGATGGTGATACGATACCGGGGCACTCCCCCAAGCTTGGCAGTTGCCAAGGGGAGTGCCTATACCCGATGCTCAGTTCTTATTTGTTGGTGAAGAAGGTGTTGGTGATGATGGGTAGTCGCACATCGAGCGTAAGAGATCCTCCAATTTGCGGATAATGCCCTTGAGTGCGATGATATGCTCCTTCAACACCATATTTTCACTTGTGAGATACTTGTTTTGAATGCGAGCTAACTCAATCATCTTGAAAGCTTCAATCTCCATTGGGGTAAAGAGATTGTGGTGAGGTTGAAGGATGTCTTCTTCTGCTACTGCCGGAACTTGATCCTTCATGGCCTTCTTGATCCCATCATCCTTGTTGATCTCTCCGGGTTCTTCTCTCTTCAGCTCTATCTTCATTAGCCAAGCATCGTTGCCCTCATTGCTGGAGGAGGAGGGAGATGACATGATGCTTGGCCTTGACAACCCTGGCAGAAAATAGCTCGAAATAGATTTTTGCGTGATACGGTGGTCAAAACCTTCGGGAGATTATATAATGCATTTTTACCGACCAAAACAAGTATCGTGCAAGAAAACAGAGTCCAGAGAGCACACAGGGTGCCCACGAGGCAGGGGGGCACGCCCTCCACCCTCGTGGAAGCCTCGTGTCCTTTCCGATCTGCTTCTTATTTTCCTATTTTCTTAAATATTCCAAAACGGAGAAAAAATGCTATTAGAACTGTTTTGGAGTCGGTTTACTTACCGTACCACGTACCTATTCCTTTTTGGAGTCTGAAACGTTCTGGAAAGTGTCCCTTATGTATTCCTCCGAGGTTACGGTTTCAATAACATTAGTTTCAATATTTATGGGATTACCTGAGATATGATGTTTGATTCTTTGATCGTTCACCACCCTCGGATTTGTGCCTTCGAAGTTGTTGATTTTTATGGCACCGGAATGGTAGGCCTCCTCGATAACGTAAGGACCTTCCCATTTAGAGAGAAGTTTGCCTGCAAAAAAATCTTAAACGAGAGTTGTATAACAATACATAGTCACCTACATTAAACTCACGTTTTTGTATCCTTTTGTCATGCCATCTTTTAACTTTTTCTTTAAACAGTTTAGCATTCTCATAAGCCTGGGTTCTCCATTCATCAAGTGAGATGATGTCAAAAAGCCTCTTCTCACAGGCCAGTTTGAAGTCATAGTTGAGCTCTTTAATAGCCCAATATGCCTTATGTTCTAATTCAAGAGGTAAGTGACATGATTTACTATAAACCATTTTATATGGAGACATACCCATAGGATTTTTATATGCAGTTTTGTAGGCCCATAATGCATCATCCAGTTTCTTGGACCAATTCTTTCTAGATCTATTGACAGTCTTTTGCAAAATTAATTTAAGCTCTCTATTGCTAAGTTCCACTTGACCACTAGACTGTGGATGATATGGAGATGCAATTCTATGATTAACATCATACTTAGCAAGCATTTTACGAAAAGCACCATGAATAAAATGTGAACCACCATCAGTCATTAAATATCTAGGGACTCCAAACCTCGGAAAAATAACTTCTTTAAGCATCTTAATAGAGGTGTTATGATCAGCACTACTAGTTGGAATAGCTTCTACCCACTTAGTAACGTAATCAACAACAACTAAAATATGTGTATACCCATTAGAGGAAGGAAAATGTCCCATATAATCAAAGCCCCAAACATCAAATGGTTCAATAACAAGTGAATAATTCATAGGCATTTCTTGACGTCTACTAATATTACCAATTCTTTGACATTCATCACAGGATAAGACAAAATTATGGGCATCCTTGAAGAGAGTAGGCCAATAAAAACCGGATTGCAATACCTTGTGTGCAGTTCTGTCCCCAACATGGTGTCCTCCATAAGCTTCAGAGTGGCATTTGCGTAGGATCTGTTCATGTTCATGCTCAGGTACACAACGTCTAATAACACCATCTACTCCTTTATAAAGATGTGGGTCATCCCAGAAGTAATGTCTTAAATCATAGAAGAACTTTTTCTTTTGCTGGTATGTGAAACTAGGTGGTATAAATTTAGCAACAATGTAATTGGCATAATCAACATACCATGGAGCAGTACGAGAAGCATTTATGACAACTAATTATTCATCAACAAAGCTATCATCAATAGGTAGTGGGTCATCAAGAACATTCTCTAACCTTGACAAGTTGTCTGCAATGGGGTTCTCAGCTCCCTTTCTATCAATAATATGCAAATCAAATTCTTGTAGCAAGAGAACCCATCTAATAAGTCTAGGTTTAGCATCTTTCTTTTCCATAAGATATTTAATAGCAGCATGATCAATGTGAACAGTTACTTTAGAATCAACAATATAAGGTCTGAACTTATCACAAGCAAATACAACTGCTAAAAATTCTTTTTCAGTAGTAGCATAATTTCTTTGGGCATTGTCTAGAGTTTTACAAACATATTGGATAACATTTAATTTCTTATCAACTCTTTGTCCTAGAACAGCCCCTAAAGCATAATCACTAGCATCACACATAATTTCAAATGGTAAATTCCAATCGGGAGGTTGAACAATAGGTGCAGAAACCAAAGCTTTCTTAAGTATTTCAAATGCTTCTACACAATCATCATCAAAGATAAAAGGAACATCTTTCTATAAGAGATTAGTCAGAGGCCGAGAGATTTTAGAGAAGTCCTTAATGAACCTCCTATAAAAACCGGCATGACCAAGGAAACTTCTTATACCTTTAATGTCCTTAGGACACAACATCTTTTCAATAGCATCAACTTTAGCTTTATCAACTTCAATACCTCTTTCAGAAATTTTATGCCCCAAGACAATACCTTCATTAACCATAAAGTGGCACTTCTCCCAATTCAAGACATGATTAGTTTCTTCACATCTCTGCAAAACTCGATCAAGGTTGCTTAAGCAATCATCAAAAGAAGTCCCATAAACAGAGAAATCATCCATGAATACCTCAACAATCTTTTCACAAAAGTCAGAGAATATGGCAGTCATACATCTTTGAAAGGTAGCAGGTCCATTGCATAATCCAAAAGGCCTACGTCTATAAGCAAAGGTACCGAAAGGGCAAGTGAAAGTTATCTTTTTCTTGATCCTCTTTTGACACATGTATTTGAGAGAAACCAGAATAACCATCTAGAAAGCAAAAATGTGTATGTTTGGATAATCTTTCTAGCATTTGATCAATAAAAGGTAAAGGGTGATGATCCTTTTTAGTAGCTTTATTTAATTTGCGGAAATCAATTACCATTCTATAACCTGTAACAGTTGTTTGTGGGATCAATTCATCTTTATCATTAGGAACAACAATAATACCTCCCTTCTTAGGGACACAATGGACAGGACTTACCCACTGACTATCAGCAACGGGATAAATTATACCTGCCTCAAGAAGCTTTAGTATTTCTTTTCTTACCACTTCTTTCATCTTAGGATTTAACCGTCGTTGGTGATCAACAACCGGTTTAGCATCCTTCTCCAATTTTATTTTGTGCTGGCATAAAGTGGGTCTGATGCCCTTAAGATCATCAAGAGTATATCCAATAGCAGCACGGTGCTTCTTCAGAGTTTTCAATAATTTCTTTTCTTCATGCTCTGAAAGGTTAGCACTAATAATAACAGGATATATCTCTTTCTCATCAAGATAAGCATATTTAAGAGTATCAAGTAAAGGCTTAAGCTCAAACACGGGATTACCCTTAGGTGGAGGAGGATCCCCTAGGATTTCAACAGGCAAGTTGTGTTTCAAAATAGGACCCTGTTTAAAGAATATTTCATCTATTTCCCTTCTTTCATTCATAAACATATCATTTTCATGGTCTAGCAAATATTGTTCTAAAGGGTCACTAGGAGGCACGGCAATAAGCAAGACTAATAATTTCATCTTTACTAGGCAATTCTTTATCATGGGGTTGTCTACGAAATTTAGCAAAATTAAACTCATGAGACATATCCCCTAAACCAACAGAAACAATATCCTTATTGCAGTCTATCTTAGCATTAACGGTATTCAAGAAGGGTCTACCAAATATAATGGGACAAAAGCCATCTTGTGGGGAACCGAGAACAAGAAAATCAGCAGAGTATTTAACTTTCCCACACAAGACTTCAACATCTCTAACAATCCCAACTGGTGAAATAGTATCTCTATTAGCAAGCTTAATTGTAACATCAATCTCTTCTATCTCAACAGGTGCAATATCATGCATAATTTCTTGGTATAAGGAATGAGGTATTGCACTTGCGCTAGAACCCATATCACATAAGCCATGATAGCAATGATCTCCTATTTTAACAGAAATAACAGGCATGCCTACAACATGTCTATGTTTATTTTTAGTATCTGGTCTAGCAATTCTAGTAGATTCATTGCAAAAGTAAATTACATGCCCATCAATATTATTGGCCAAGAGATCTTTAACCATAGAAACACTAGGTTCAACTTTAATTTGCTCAGGGGGTTTGGGTGTCTTAATATTACTTTTGTTAACCACAGTTGGAGCTTTAGCATGATCCTTTATTCTAACAGGGAAAGGTGGTTTCTCAATATAAGCACTAGGAAAAACATGATCATTATAAGTGATAGTCTTTTCTTGAACTTTAACAGGTGCAACTACTTTTACTTCAATGGGAGGATTATATTTAAACCACTTATCCTTAGGGAGATCAACATGAGTAGCAAAGGATTCATAGAAAGAAGCTACTATCTCAGAGTCAAGTCCATATTTAGTGCTAAATTCACGGAAAGCATGGGTACCCATAAAAGATTTAACACAATCAAACTTAGGTGTTATACCTGACTCCTTACCTTCGTCGAGGTCCCAATATTCATAGTTGAATTTAATTCTTTCCAATAAATCCCATTCAATAGTCTTCATCATGAAAGATCCAGTACAAGAAGTATCGAGCATGGAGCGATTACTGAGAGAAAGCCGAGCATAATTTTTTTGAATAATCATTTCTTTTGAGAGCTCATGATTGGGGCATGAATATAACATTGACTTAAGCCTCCCCCAAGCTTGAGCGATGCTTTCTACTTCGTGAGGCCAAAATTTATATATATATAATTACGATCACGATGAACAAGATGCATAGAATAAAACTTCTGATGAAATTCCAATTTCAATCGTTGGTAGTTCCATGATCCAATATCATCACATAGCCTCAACCATGTCAATGCATCTCACTTCAAAGATAAAGGGAAGACCTTCTTCTTGATAACATCCTCGGGCATACCTGCAAGCTTAAATAATCCACAAACTTCATCCACATAGATTAGGTGCAAATCAGGATGTAATGTTCCATCACCTGTGAAAGGATTAGCTAGCAGTTTCTCTATCATACCTGAAGGAATTTCAAAGTAAACATTTTCAGTAGGTTCCATAGGTTGAGGAGCAACTCTTTGCTCTACTGGTCGGGGTGAAGATACCCCGAACAACCCCCTCAAAGAATTATGTTCCATAGTAACAAGTGACAGTAAATTTCAGCACACTATATAAATTTTTCCTTACCAAATTCCACCTACCAAAGGCTCTTCACTCCCCGGCAACTGCGCCAGAAAAGAGTCTTGATGACCCACAAGTGTAGGGGATCTATCGTAGCCTTTTCGATAAGTAAGAGTGTCGAACCCAACGAGGAGAAGAAGGAAATGATAAGCAGTTTTTAGTAAGGTATTCTCTCCAAGCACTGAAATTATCGGTAACAGATAGTTTTGTGATAAGGTAATTTGTAACGAGTAGCAAGTAATAAAAGTAAATAAGGTGCAGCAAGATGGCCCAATCCTTTTTGTAGCAAAGTACAAGCCTGGACAAACTCTTATATAAAGTAAAGCGCTCCCGAGGACACATGGGAATTATCGTCAAGCTAGTTTTCATCACGTTCATATGATTCACGTTCGGTACTTTGATAATTTGATATGTGGGCGGACCGGTGCTTGGGTACTGTCCTTACTTGGACAAGCATCCCACTTATGATTAACCCCTATTGCAAGCATCCACAACTACAACAGAAGTATTAAGGTAAACCTAACCATAGCATGAAACATATGGATCCAAATCAGCCCCTTACGAAGCAACGCATAAACTAGGGTTTAAGCTTCTGTCACTCTAGCAACCCATCATCTACTTATTACTTCCCAATGCCTCCCTCTAGGCCCAAACAATGGTGAAGTGTCATGTAGTTGACGTTCACATGACACCACTAGAGGGATGACAACATACATCTCATCAAAATATCGAACGAATACCAAATTCACATGACTACTTAGAGCAAGACTTCTCCCATGTCCTCGGGAACAAACATAACTACTCACAAAGCATATTCATGTTCATAATTAGAGGGGTATTAATATGCATAATGGATCTGAACATATGATCTTCCACCAAGTAAACCAACTAGCATCAACTACAAGGAGTAATCAACACTACTAGCAACCCACAGGTACCAATCTAAGGTTTGGATACAAAGATTGGATACAAGAGATGAACTAGGGTTTGAGATGAGATGGTGCTGGTGAAGGTGTCGATGGAGATTTACCCCCTCCCAATGAGAGGATGGTTGGTGATGACGATGATGATGATTTCCCCCTCCCGTAGGGAAGTTTCCCCGGCAGAACAGCTCCGTTGAAGCCCTAGATTGGTTCCGCCTCGTGGCGGCGGATTTTCGTCCCGTGAGCTTGCTTATGATTTTTTGCTCGATGAAAGACTCCATATAGCCAAAGATGGGCATCGGAGGGCCACCAGGGGGCCCATGAGGCAGGGGCGCACCCAGGGGGTAGGGCATGGCCCCCACCCTCGTGAACGGTGGGTGGCCCCCCTCTGGTACTTCTTTCACCCAATATTTTTTATATATTCTGAAATGTGCTCCCGTGAATTTTCATGACTTTTGGAGATGTGCAGAACAGGTCTCTAATATTTGCTCCTTTTCCAGCCCAGAATTCCAGCTGCCGGCATTCCCCCTCTTCATGTAAACCTTGTAAAATAAGAGAGAATAGGCATAAGTATTGTGACATAATGTGTAATAACAACCCATAATGCAATAAAAATATGGATACAAAAGCATGATGCAAAATGGACGTATCAGTCGCCCACCTCGAAGGAGCACTCTGAGCGATGCTGATCCGCCTGTTTCTTGAAGCAATGTTGGGCGTAAAGAATTTGCTCTCGCAGACACGCCGTGTGCAGTCCCCAGTCCCAGGGCTCGCCGTCGATCATGGGCACCGTCTTGTCGTCCCAGAGAGTCATGGCGCCCAGGTTGGGTTCAACGCCATATAGAGCTTTGAAGGGGGTGCATTTGATCGAGGAGTGGAACGACGAGTTGTACCAGAATTCTGCTGTAGGTAGCCAGCAGCGCCATTGCCGGGGCGAGTCGTGCACTGCGCAACGCAAGTACATCTCCATGCACTGGTTGACGCGTTCACTCTGGCCATCCGTCTGGGGGTGGCAGGCAGTGGAGAAGTGTAACTTGGTGCCCGCGCTGGCGAAGAGTTCGCGCCAGAGTGCGCTGGTGAAGACGCGATCGCGGTCCGAGACAATAGAGCTGGGGATGCCGTGCAGCTTGATGATCTGATCCCAAAAGACCTTGGAGACCCGAGGAGCCTTGAATGGGTTTCGAAGCGGAATGAAGTGCACTGATTTGGTCAGCCTGTCCACGACCACCATGATGGAATCAAAGCCCTCCGAAGATGGTAATCCTTCCACGAAATCCATGGTGAGGTCGCGCCAGGGAGCCATTGGCACGGGCAGGGGCGTGAGCGTGCCCGCCAGCTTGGATTGCTTGTGTTTGGCATGTTGACACATGGGGCACTGCCGCACGTAGTCGGAGACGTCGGTCTTCAATCCGTCCCAGACGAAAAGTTTCTTGATGCGCTGGTAGGTGGCTGTAACGCCGGAGTGACCACCGAGCATGCTGTCGTGCAGAGCACTGATGATCTTGGTGCGCAGAGTCGTGTTCTTGCCGATCCACAAGCGCTCCTGCTTGCGGATGAGCCCCTTGTAGAGCTTGTAGCCGTCGTCGTCGGGGTTGTGGATCGCGAGGCGCGCCAGGCGATCCTGCGCATCGGTGTTCGTGGCATAAGAGTTGGCCACCTCTTGCACCCATGCTGGCTGGCAGATGGAGAGCGCGTTGAGATTCAGGGTCGCGCCCACTAGAGAGAGAGCGTCCGCAGCTCCATTTTCACTACCGCGTCGGTAGCAAAACTTGAATTGAAGTCCCACCAGCTTGGCCATGGCCTTGCATTGCAAGTCGGTGGCGAGCTGCTGATCTTGCAAGTTGCAGAGACTTTTCTGATCCGTGACAATGGTGAAGGGGCCCCTCTGCAAGTACGCGCGCCATTTCTCGACGGCCACCATGACGGTGATGAACTCCTCATACGCCGACAGCTTCTGATTGCGCACGCCCAAGGCATTGCTGAGAAACGCCACCGGGTGTCCTTCCCGTGCCAGCACCGCGCCAACGCCGTTGTCGCACGCGTCCGTCTCGATCACGAACGGGCGTGTGAAATCTGGGAGCGCAAGCACAGGCACAGTCACCATTGCGCGCTTGAAGAGATCGAACACCACCTGCGCTTTCTCTGTCCACTCGAAGCCCTTCTTGGTGAGCAAACTTGTGAGCGGCTTGGCGATGATGCCGCAGTGTGCAGTGAACTTGCGGTAGTAGCCGGTGAGGCCGAGGAAGCCGTGGAGCTCGGTGGCCGTTGAAGGAGTCAGCCATGCCACCATAGCGTGTGTCTTCACCGGGTCTGTGGCGACGCCGTCCTTGGAAATGATGTGGCCGAGGTAGGAGATGCCGTCTTGAGCGAAAGAGCACTTGGACTGCTTGGCGTACAGTTGGTGCTCGCGAAGCAGAGCAAGCATGAGATGAAGATGCTCCAGGTGCTCCTCCAGAGTTTCGCTGAAGATCAAAATGTCATCCAAAAATATGATCATGAACTTACGCACGTACTTGGCGAAGATTGCATTCATCAGGCACTGGAACATTGCCGGTGCGTTCGTCAGCCCGAATGGCATGACCTTGAAGTGAAAGTGGCCATGGTGTGTCTTGAACGCCGTCTTCTCTTCGTCGCCCGTGCACATGCATATTTGGTGGTACCCAGCGCGGAGGTCTAGCTTGGAGAAGAAGGCCGCTCCAGCTAGCTCGTCGAGCAATTTGTCCACGATGGGCAGGGGAAATTTGTTCTTGACCATGGCGTCGTTGAGCCGGCGATAGTCGATGCAAAAGCGCCAGGTGCCGTCCTTCTTCTTGACGAGCAGCACGGGTGCAGCGAACGGGCTCATACTGTGCTCAATGACACCCGACTGGAGCATCTCGTGGACTTGGCGCTCGATCTCGTCCTTCTACAGGGGCGAGTAGCGGTACATGCGCGAGTTGGCGGGGCGCACATCGTCCACCAGGGTGATGGCGTGATCATAGCAGTGGTGAGGAGGCAGGCCCTTGGGTTTGGCGAACACGTCGGTGAAGTCCGTCAGAACGCTCTGACCACTTGGTGGAATTTTGGTTGCGGGTGGCTCGAGTGCGCAGGGCTAATCCAGCATGGCCATGTACCAAATGTCGTTGCCGGCTTGACATTTGCACAATTTCTCTGGCTTGATCTCCTCCACCTGCTCGTGCTGCTTCGGTTGAACACCTTGCAGGGTGATCATGGCGCCGTGGTGCTCGAAGGTCAGCGTCTTGTCGAGCCAGTGGCAACTCATCGGACTGAACTGCTCCAACCAGTCCATGCCGAGCACGCCGTCGTAAGCTCCCAACTCCAGTTGACGCGTATCTGTGGTGAAGGTGTGGCCTTAATCCACCAGTTCAACCCTTGCACCATGCTGTTGCAGGTCATGCGCTCGCCGTTGGCCACATGGACCTCCACCGCGGGCATAGGAATAGTTGGAGCATGCACGCGCTCGGCGAACGCCTTGGAGACGAAGCTGTGCATGCTCCCTGAGTCCACCAAAAGGAAAGTGACTTGATTGCCGACGAGCACACGCAGACGAATGGTGCACGACGACTTGGTGCCGGCGACCACATGGGTGGAGAGCATGCAACAATCGGGCGCAGGGTCTTGATCAGCTGGTGCATCGAGCAGGTCCAGGGTGTGCACCGCATCGTCACTAAGCACTTCTCCATAGTTGCTGACTTGAATCGTGAGCAGTTGCGTGGCCGTCTTGCATCGGTGGTCGCGGGAGTAGCGCTCACCGCATTTGAAGCAGAGCCCGTTGGCGCATCGGTGCTCTCGCAGTTGCTGCTCGCGCGCCAGGTCATCATTGGGGGTGGCCGCGCCGCCTGGCCATGGCGCCCCCACGGTGCAGGGAGGAAGTGGCAGCGGCGGCGGTGGTGGTGGTGGTCGCCCTGCCGGAATGATCCGTGCTCGAGCATGTTGCGTGCCCGCCTCTTCTTCTATGATCCGGGCCAACACCGCTGCACGCGTGATGCTTGACGGCTCCTGAAGGCGGACCGCAGCCGGCAGATCGTCGCGCAAGCCCAACAGGAATTGGGTGATGAACAGCTTGGGGTTGAGCGACGCATCGAGGGCGAGAAGGTGATACATGTGGGTCTCGAACCCCGTCCTATACTCGGAGACGGTGCCGGTTTGGCGAAGTTGCAGCAGTTTATGCATTTCCATCTCAAATTCGTCTGGTGCGAATTCGTTGATGATGGCCGCGGCGAACTCCTCCCACGTCGGCAAGCGATGTGTTTGTCGGTACGCCTGGTACCAGTGCGCGGCGTGGCTGTCGATGTAGAGCAAGGCCGTGGTCACCCAGATATGCGGAGGAACGCGATAGAGGTCGAAGTAGGTGATGCAGCGGTCGATCCAAAGGCTGGGTGCGTCGCCGTCGAAGTGCGGAAAGTCGTGCTTCGGCGGCTTGACCGTGTACTCCTCGCGCTGCCTGGTGCATGCGTCGCGGCCCGCCATGAACGCATTCGTCTTCCCCACGCCCACGTACGACAGTGTGTGCTGCGTGGGTAGCAGAGGTGGGTCGTTGTTAGCGAGGCGGACGGCTGGGCCTTGAGGATGAGATCCGCAGATGTGCTCCAGCGACATCATCGCAGAGGCCTGGGTGTCGCTGTCGTGGTGGTCGGCGGTGTGCGCTAGGTGGCGCTTTGCTGCTGACGGCGAAGGTGGGAGCTCGCGCTGCTGCCAAACCTCGTCGACGTCATCTTGGGTGAGGTCCAGCTTCTTGCGGATGTGCGCCAGATCTGCGGAGACTTGCGTATTGAACGCGATCTGGGCCTCGCGCTGCTTGTTGCCCGCAAGCGTGGTCTCATCGAAGCGCTTCAAGAGCGCCTGCAGCATGCTTTTGAGCTCTCCCGTGGATCCGACATGGCAGAAATGATGTGGCGAGTTTGAGCAGAAGGTTTGCTGGGAGGCACCGTCGCCCTCGCTCCAAATCAGGCCAACCCTGCTGGGGATTTCGAGCAGATCTCGCCGGAGCAAGACTGCACCCGCAGCGGTGGATGTTCCGGCTAGATCGAGAGGATTTGAGGGGCAACGCAAAAAAATTTGGGTGGGCAAAACCTAGCTCTGATTACCAATTGTCACGAACTCATCATCGCAAGAGGGGATCGGAGAGGGGAAGGGGATGAGATCGAGACTTGGGGAAGAGGATTCTTTCCGAGGGAGGAGGTACAGGTTAGGTGAGAAAGGTTCAGAGAATCATCATACACAACACACCCACGCCTACTGGCTCCAGCTGGCTAAATAGCCAAGCCACACTTGGCAACTTGCCTTACAGGTGGGTCCTTGCTCGCAGGCAGCGGGGCCCATCGAATCACGCGTCCACCGCATCAGCTCCTGGTGATGTCGGTGTGGCAAACTGTTCGGCTTTAGGGTGCTTTTGCTCCAGGGGACTCGTGTTGGATCACCCCGCTTTAGGAGGCTGGATTTGATAATGTTGTTCTAGATGTTCAGTAGCTTGATGGGCACCAGGGTAGGGTGCCTGTTATCTTACCTGGCTTTTACTTTTGCTGCACTTGACTGACATTCCTTTTTCTTAAAGGAAATATATCATTTCATTAAAATTCAGGCACAACAAGATCGCTGGCTAATAAGTTTACAATACTGCTAGGGACATCATCCACCCAAAAGCAATCCTAGGACTCATTTCTCACCCCGACCTGGGAAAGTTCATGCGCTATGGTGTAACATACACGACTACTAAAAGAGAACTTGAAAGACTCAAAATTTGAAACACTTATCACCAGTACGCCGATCTTTGCCATATCAAACCCCTTGTTGTTCAACGCTTTCACAAGATTGGGAGCATCAGACTCTCAAAATTAATTTGGTTTGCGCCAAGTCTGATAGCCCCATCAATAGCAGCAAGGCACACCACTGCTTCAGAATGAAGTAAATCTCTCAGGTGCATAGATATTCCCGTGCCAGCAGCAGCAAAATCATCTCTGAGGACTAGAAACTGGCTCCCCTGTGTTGGCTTTCTTGCTGACATCCCACCACTCCCACACAAGATAAGAGCCCTCAGCTGGGAGGCACTATCAGCTTTCCACAATTCACCAAGCATCTCATGGGAAGAGTTGTGCTTAACCAAGATTTCCCTAAGATGACCCAACACCAGCCTGCTCCGACATTCTTTTACCTTACATTTGAGGAAAATGTGTCCGCCGTCTCATTCAACCGATGACACACTGGGCAGGCTGTGTCCAGTTCCACGCCCAACCTCTGAATCTTCATCCTGTTTGCCAAACTGTTGTGAGCAAGGCGCCACACAAACATTTTGAACTTATTGGGACCCCACAACTTCTGAATTTTCTTACAGTTGAAATTTCCAGTGCTGCTCCCTTTTGTTTCCACGGGGGTAGCCATTGATCCTATTTACAGGGTAAAAGTTACTTCCCATCATTGGAATATTTTGCTTGTGTTTTGTGGGAAAAGTGTGAATATCTTGAATGAGGGCAAAAATGGATTTCCTGGATAAAACGATGGAACTAATGTAAATTTCAGAGTAGTGATGTTGAAATCAGTTGATGAGGACAGACTGTTAGATCCTTTGGATTGGATAGGTTAGATCATTCCGGTGAACCTACCTTCTGCTTGTCCAGATGAACTCGATCCAGCGCCGGCCATGGTGAAATAGGGGCCAGTGATGGCAGAAAGATGGCGGCGGTGGTGTGCTTCCCGTGAGCACCGCGCTAACCCTAGATCGGTAGGGATTGTAGGTGGGGATTGTGGCAGCGATTAACCTCGTAAGTCATGCCCCAACCCCCACCTCTATTTATATATAGCGCGGGTCACAAGGGCCCACAAACCATGGTTTGGTTGGGCGCCCCCCATCAGGGCGCGAGTCAGGGGCTCGTTCGACCTGTTGGGTTCGAACGGGAGAGAGATCAACCTAACATTCTCCCTCTTGATCTCAACTTTACTTTTAACCTTATACTTTCTATTTTATTTGTTTCATCACATATTGGTACATAGAGCATGTTTCATCGTCACAGCTCAATTTCCTATAGAATCATTCAGCTACAACATACATTTTGTTCAGAAACAAATTCTGTTGCTTTTGGGCCTATCCAGGAATCATAAGGCTTTCCCTTAAACCCATGCCGGCTAAGTGTTCCTTGAACACATTGGGTGGTAAGCCTTTCGTTAGCGGATCCACAAGCATATCCTTTGTCCTTATATGCTCGAGACTTATAGTTTGATCCTGTATTTTATCTTTCACAACATAATACCTTATCTCTATTGTTTTGGCAGCATTACTCAACTTGTTGTTGTGAGCATAGAATACTGTGGGTTGGTTGTCACCGTACATCTTTAGTGGTTTGTGAATACAATCTACCACTTTCAAGTCGGGTACAAATTTCTTTAGTCGTATCGCCTACCCTGTGGCTTCGAAGCATGCTATGAATTCTGCATACATCGTGGATGATGCAACTATCGACTATTTGGAGCTTTTCCACGAAATAGCTCCCCAGCGAGAGTGAAGACGTATCCTGACGTGGATTTTCTATCATCTCTCCCCCCCCCCGCAAAATCTGCGTCTGAATACCCTTTTATCTCCAGGGAATCACTTCTCCTGTATATTAGCATGTAGTCCTTAGTGCCTTGCGCATAACACAATGCTTTCTTTACCATCTTCCAGTGCTCCATACCTGGATTCTCTTGATATCTACCGAGTACCCCGGTGATAAAAGCTAAGTCAGGGTGAGTGCACACTTGTGCATACTGTAAGCTGCCAACTGCCAAAGCATATGGTACTGCTTTCATTTGATCGATCTCGTACTGGTTCTTGGGACATTGGATTTTCCCAAAACTATCGCCCTTGACTATTGGAGAAGGTGTGGCTTTACTCGCATGCATATTATACCTTTTAAGAACCTTTTCTATATATGCTTTCTGCGATAGTCCTAAGACTCCATTCTTCCTATCTCGGTGAATTTCTATGCCCAAAACATATGATGCTTCACCAAGATCTGTTATGTCAAAATTTGAGGATAAGAACTTCTTTGTTTCTTGTACTAGACTAACATCACTACTAGCAAGCAAGATATCATCCACATAGAAGATTAGGAAAATATATTTCCCATTTTTAAACTTTGCATAAATGCAGTTATCCTCAATATTTTCTTTAAATCGTTTGATTAAACTTTAAATACCACTGTCTAGAGGCTTGCTTTAATCCATAAATGGATTTCTTCAAGCGGCATCCCATATTTTCCTTGACTTCCATGATAAAACCCTTAGGCTGTTTCATGTAGACATTTTCTTTTAAATCACCATTCAGAAATTTTGTCTTAACATCCATTTGATGTAACTCTAAATCAAAATGAGCAACTAATGCCATTATGATTCTGAAGGAATACTTACATGAGACTGGAGAAAATGTCTCATTGTAATCTATCCCTTCTCTTTGTGTAAATCCTTTTGCCACGAGTCGTGCTTTATACTTTTCTACATTCCCTTTAGAGTCATACTTAATTTTGTAGACCCATTTGCAGCCTACTGTTTTGGCTCCTTTAGGAATTTCCTCTAAGTCCCAAACATCTTTGGAACTCATCGATTTCATCTCGTCTTCCATTGCCTTCATCCACTTCGATGAATGAGGGCTTCTCATGGCTTCTTCATATGAAGTGGGATATTTTTCCATATGAACCATTTCTGTGTTATAAACTTCAAAGTCAGTAGAAATAGCTGACTTTCTTGGTCTTGTAGACCTTCTAAGGGCCTCACTTTCTGGCACATTTTGTGCCTCAACTTCTAGCACTTCTTCTAAAATTTGTTGTTGCACCTCCCTTTCATGCTCAACAACGGGTTCAGTCGGCTCCTGACGGACAGGTTCCGGGTCTACTCCCATAGTTGTCATGGATAGTGTTGCAACTGGTAGTGAGAAAAATGGCTCCTGAATCATCGGATTAGGTGCATGCACCCACTTCTCCTCAAGATCAATTTTCCGAGCTACCAAGCTCCCCCTCATCATTTCATCCTCTAAGAAGACTGCATGTCTTGTTTCTACAAACTTTGTATATCTGTCTGGGCAGTAGAAACGAAAACCTTTTGATCTATCTGGTTAGCCAATGAAGCGGCAACTTACTATTTTGGGATGTAACTTTGCAATGTTTGGGTTAAACAGTTTGGCCTCAGTAGGGCACCCCCACACCCTGAAATGTTGTAGGGAGGGCATCCTTCCTGTCCATAGCTCGTACGGTGTTTTGGGCACCGACTTGCTTGGTACTCTATTGAGAATGTGAATGGCGGTTTTAAGCGCCTCCATCCATAATCCCAATGGCAAGTTGGAATAACTCATCATGCTGCGCACCATATCCATAAGTGTACGGTTGTGCCTTTCAGCTACTCCATTTTGCTGAGGCTCGCCCGACATTGAATACTGGGCTACTATGCTAGTCTCTTGCAAGAACTTCGCAAAAGGTCCAGGGACTTTGCCATATGGAGTGTGCCAACCGTAGTACTCTCCCCCACGGTCGGACCTTACTATCTTTATTCTTTTATCATGTTGATTTTCAACTTCAGCTTTGAATATTTTAAATTTATCCAACGCTTCAGATCTTTCTTTGATTGGATAAATATAACCATAGCGAGAGTAATCATTTGTGAATGTTATGAACAAGTCATATCCATCCACACTTTTCACAGGAAATGGTCCACAAATGTCAGTGTGGATGATTTCTAGTGTGCTTGTGCTATGGATTGCACCTTTTTTTGATTTGTTTTATATACTTTCCTTTAATGCAATCTACGCATTGTTCTAAGTCTGAGAATTCTAACGGAGGAAGAATTTCACTTTTGACTAACCTTTCTATTCTCCCCTTCGAAATATGGCCCAAGCGACAGTGCCATAATTTCGATGAGTCGAATGTTCTCTTTCTTTTCTTTTGTTCTTTATTCGACGCGGAAACATGTACTTTCACATTGCGAACGGAATAAACTTTTTCACGAAGTGATAACAAATAAAGCTCATCATGTAGTAAAGCATCACCCACATAAGCATTATTATACCATATGGCACACTTGCCGTGTCGAAAATAACACTCATAATTTTCTTTGTCCAAACATGAAACACTAATTAAGTTTCTATTACATGAAGGAACATAAAGAAAATCTCTAAGTAGAAGCTTGAATCCATCAGCTAACTCCAAGGAGATGTCGCCGACAACTTCAACTTCCGCTTGAATTCCATTTGCTACTTCAATTCCTCTTTCTCTTCTTAGCGTAGTCCGGGTCGAATGGAATCCCTTGCTTTGCGATTAAGGACTTCAGCCAAACAGGGCAGTCTTTCTTGTAATGCCCGGTCTTCTTACAGTGGAGACAAGTGTCTTTATCCACTGGGAAAGGCTGTTGCTGAAGCTGATGCTGATAGGGAGCTTTTCCTTGGGGCTTTGAAGGAGAACTTTTGTTGTTTTGATTGTAATTCTTTTTCTTTTGATCCTTCACATAGTTGAGTGAACCACCATGTGAGGCTTTGAGTCTGTCCTCTTCTTGGACACACATTGCTATTGTCTTTTCAATGTCCCATGTTCCAGGTGACATACTGTAGTTCACAACAAAAGTTTCAAACTCCTTTGGCAGTGAAGCCATGACCAGGTGGACCAGGAGCTTTGTTTTGATCTCCAAATCCTCATCCATGGTCTTTAGCTTTGCTGCCATATTGCTCATCCTAAGGATGTGCTCTCTTATTCCATGACTACAACCTGTGTAGCGTTCTGTCACCAGTTGTTCTAACACATGGGTGGCATATATCTTTGAAGAGCCAGTGAACCGACTCTTTATCTTTGTAAGCAACTTCCCTGCGGAAGTGCACTCTGCAATGGAGCCCACAATGATGCTCTCACTTGTATTCTTTATAAATGCCATGCACTTTTTGTTTGCATTGGCCCACTTTTGGTTTTCTATGATGTATGACATCTCCAAAGGAGCATAATCTCCCCTCTTTTTAGCCCACGTAGCACAATCATCAGTGGCCTTTCTTACTGGTTCTGTAGGTCTGAGCGGCTGTGGTTCATCCAGAACCCAGTCCAGATCAGCATAGACAAATGCCAGTTCAACTTTCTTCCTCCACTCAGTGTGATTGTCACCTCTGAGTGTCGGAACATTTTTTAGGCAACTCATCAAGTGAAAGCCTCCTGAAATCACAATTTAAGTGACATCAGTATAACAATCATATGCATTAATCTAATGTTGGTCAAAATAAACATACAATTGTCTATGCAATTAAATCTATATTATCGTTGGGCAAAATATTAGAAATAAATGCACCTTTAAATTTCAATAATAAAACATGATCATGTTATTAATAACATTGGTCATAAAACTAACATATTCATATTCATTCTAATAATCACTTTAACATGCTCTTAAAAACATAATTCTATCTAAACTTTTATTTTCTTTGTAAAAGAGCACTATTAATTACTTACGCAGCGGAAAAACATGAATAAAAATCATGAACTTTTTATTATTTATAGAAACTTTTCTTTGACCAAATAAAAATTCATGAACTTTATTATTTTCTTTTTAAAATTCATGAACATTTCATTTTCTGGTTACTTTTATATTTTCTAAAACAAAAATAGCAATAGTGAAGCCTAGCGCACGCGGCCCACAGCGGAAAAGGAACGGCCCACGGCCTGTCTACTACGCACCGCGGCGCGGCAGCCGGCCTGGGCGGCCCGCAGCTGCAATTTCAGCCCAGCATGCGGCTGCGCCCGCCTCTACTTTTGGCCCGGCAGCCTAGCGGGTTCTAGGGTTTACTTGTGGCCGTTGGATCAGATCCGACGGTCCAGCGCGCCGATCGTTGGATCAAGACCAGCTAGTGACGCAGCCACGGCGAAACCCTCGCTCCTTTCCCCCTGCTCGCCGCTCTCATTGTCTCTCGCGCCTGGAGCGAGTGCGGCCACCAACGGCGGGCAGTCCGGCCGCCGGCGACGGGGTCGAAGACCACCGCGCCGCACGTGCCTCGTGCTCGCTTCTCTTTCATCCCGTTCCCCCTCTCTTTTCTTCTTATTTCTTCCTGTTGCAGAGTGGGCGGGGCCCGTGATCCAATCTTTCCCTGCAGCGGTAGTCGACGGGGCGGCTCTGTGAGCTAGCGACAGTTGCTGATGGCCCGTCTGCGCCACGTGCCGCACTCTCCTCCCCCGCGAACTTTCTCCACCACTAGCGCCTCCTCTGTCCGATGCGGACGACAATTGTGGCGGAGCTTTCGGACGGCGGCGCCGTGGCCTTCCCCCTCGCCGGCTGCGCGTCCACCTCTCGGTGAGCGCGTCGCCGTCGAGCGGTTTGGTCGCGGTGCCCTTTGCCCCTCATGGGGTGGTGTTATTCTTCCCCGCACCTCGGCTTGCCGATGCGTGTGGGGATTGAGAGGAACGGCGCGACCGGAGCGGCGGCGCAACTTTTTTTTTTTGAGATTTCTTTGCCCTGTCTAGGGCTCTTGGGGGAGGGGATTTCTTTCTGTGATTTCTTTTCTACCGAAGATCTTAGCCTTGCATGGCTCTAATACCATTGTTAGATCCTTTGGATCGGATAGGTTAGATCATTCCGGTGAACCTACCTTCTGCTTGTCCAGATGAACTCGATCCAGCGCCGGCCATGGTGAAGTAGGGGCCGGTGATGGCAGAGAGATGGCGGCGGTGGTGTGCTTCCCGTGAGCACCGCGCTAACCCTAGATCGGTAGGGATTGTAGGTGGGGATTGTGGCAGCGATTAACCTCGTAAGTCGTGCCCCGACCCCCACCTGGTTTGGTTGGGCGCCCCCGATCAGGGCACGAGTCAGGGGCCCGTCCGACCCGTTGGGTTCGAGAGAGATCAACCTAACACAGACTTGTTTCACATGGTGTTGTTTGGTTTAGGCCAGGGTTATGCTCTTATTTGGACCAGCACATGCAGAAGCAGGTGTCATTTTGTAATGGAAGTAAGTTGTCTTCTTTGAATACTAGTGTATGTGAGTGAGTGCTAAAGGGATTTGAAATGTGACTTGTTCTTGACATAAATGCCATTTTCGTCTCCATTGGAGACTGATGGATTCTATTCTCTTCCTCATCAACTTGGGTAAAGCTTTTTTTTAAGGAGGGTCACGCCCGGCCTCTGCATCAGAATGATGCTGGCAGCCATACCATTCTTCCTCATCAACTTGTGTGAAGCAGACCATACCATTCGCGAAGAAGGAAACTGCGGCATCCTTTGTGGACTTAACTCTTTAGAGATTCTGGTATACTCCTATTTGAAGATGAATTCTGGTACTAGGATCTAGTTTGAAGAATTTTTCTACTCCCTCTGATCTAAAATTGTACTAGGGCTGCGACAATTAATTTGGATTGGAGGGGGTATTACCTTTTGTGAGCTTAAAGTGACTCTACTACTTCTTCATAGCCATCAAACTAACTTTTAATCTCAAGAATCAGTGCTGACGGAAGTACACGGGCCATTGCTTTAAGTGCGCAATCCCATGGGGTGGTGATTGGAAAGTGAAAGGCTATGGGGACAGGAAATTCTTAGCTCAATTCCCATCTCTCGCTACGCTTAGCAAAATGACTGAATATCCTTAGTTTGGTCTGAAGGGAACCAATGTGAGTGTGAAGGTTGTTGAGTGGAATTCGGCTTCTATGGCTAAGTTTAAATTGTTCTGTGTGTGGGTAAGAATTTACGGGATACCGGAATCTCTGCTGCATAGGGACGGTTTTGAGGAAATTGCATCTTTGCTGAGCACTGTGCAGGATGTAGACATATAAGAGTACAGAAAGTCGGACTGGTGTGATGAGTTTTAAGATGTTTATGAGATGAAAATTTCACACAGCGGGGATAGCTCAGTTGGGAGAGCGTCAGACTGAAGATCTGAAGGTCGCGTGTTCGATCCACGCTCACCGCAAACCAACTTCTTTTGCTTTTACGGCCTAATATTTTCTTCAGGCAGGTTCAGTAGCACTATTTGCTAAGCGAGGGAGCTAAACTAGCTTAAACTTTTAACAGTGGCCGTATTTAATTTGTCTTTTTTCACCTGCTGCCTTGTTGGACATTGTACTATCACTTCTCAATCTGCATGCATATCAAAGGTAGTTTTTTATATTGTACAACATGATACAAAACAATGTCAAAGGTTGTGCTTGCCAGTTTAACTATGTCGAATTGCACGGATGAACACAGACCGTGGGCAGAATTCGAGATCAACATCACAACAGATGCAAGAGCAATCTACCAGGCAGCGGTGCACACAACTATTGGCAATGGCAACACGACCCTATTCTGGGAAGACAGATGTCTTCATGGCAACAGAATACAAGATGTGGCACCAAACATCTATGGCATGGTGGCCCTCAGGACAAGGGCCTCACGAACAGTACGACAAGCCCTTCATGAAAATACATGGACAATGGACGTTGGGCCTAATCTTGGCCTAGCTAACATTGAGGAATACATACATCTTTGGGGAAGAGTGACAGAGGTGGAACTAAATGACGAGAGGGAAGACAACATCTGCTGGGCCTGGGAAGCCAATGGATCCTACTCGATTCGATCTGCGTACGCGGCACGTTTCATAGGACGAGAGGTGGCAGCATATGCGGATTTTGTATGGAAGCAAAAGGCGCCCCTACAGTGTCGTTTCTTTGCGTGGTTGGCGATGCGAAACCGCTGCTGGACTTCGGACTGCTTGGCTCGACGAGGTCTCCCACATCAAGCCACGTTCCCCTTCTGCAACCAACAGATTGAAACAATCAACCACATACTCCTCACTTGCGTTTTCATGAGGACATTATGGCTATGGATTTGGAGTGCACTTGATGAGCCGAAACATGCTCCGGGGACTGAAGATGACTTGGTGGAGTGGTGCTCCACACGCATGGTGACACAATGTGCATCTAGAGACTTAAATGCAATCATCACATTAGGTTTGTGGGGGCTGTGAAAACACCGCAACGCTATAGTTTTCAACGGCGAAACACCGTCACTTCTAACGGCACTACATAGCAATGATCGCGAAGGGCGGACGTGGAGATCGGCTGGGCTGCTTAAGCGTGACATGGAGTTATTCTTTAGTGGCCTCAGTAGGCGGGCTAGCGGCGAGTAATTCCTTGTAGCGTGAGTGATTGTGGAGGCTAGAGAGCCTTGTAAATATGTGGTTGTAAAGTTGTGGAGAGTCTCTTCACCCCTTTCTTCTATAATATATGATATGCATACTTGTGCATATTCTAGAAAACTATGTTGAATTGTCATTTTTTACACGTGATTTGCCAAAAACTATTTGTTGTGCTCTGCTAGTTTAACTATAGGATTTTGTCATATTTATACCTGATTGTCAACAATGATTTGTCGTGCTTGCCATTTTAAATATGTCGAGTTGTCAATTTTTTTACATGTAATTGCTAAAAAATGATTTGTTGTGCTTGCCAGTTTTAAATATGTCGAGTTATCATTTTGTACATGCAATTGCCAAAGAATGATTGTTGTGCTTGTCACCTCCACTTTTAATATGATGAGTTGACATTTTTTTTACATGTAATTGCCAAAAAAAGATTTTTTGTGCTTGCCATTTTTGAATATGATGAGTTGTCAATTTTTTACATGTAATTGCCAAAAATGATTTGTTTGTGCTTGCCGGTTTAACTATGTCAAGTTGCCATTTTTTACATGCAATTGGAAAAAAAGTATGGCAATTAAGTTATTTTCTATCAGGCAAGTAAGTGTTTACAAATATGACAAGTGCAATAATATGGCAAGTATGGACCAAAAAAATTGTCAAAACATGTCAATATGAGATCTAGTTTCGAAGATCTCATCGTGAGAAAGTCAATGTAAAAACAGATCATCGATTAATTAACTGTTTTGAAGATAAAACCTTTTGAATTTCAAACATTAGAGGGAAGCATGGTAGAGAGAGGGGGATTTTCCGTCGCATGTCAAAGCTATTGAGAAACAGTATAACTTAGCGAGCTACAGCCTTCCACAGCGATTTGACGTTTTGAACCATCCGATCCACTCGTTTAACGCTGCAGATCGTTCTGTTACACAGCGCACCTTTTCACCGGTCGCCCCGCTCATCCAGGCTTGCCCAACGTTATCGGGCCGCTGCTCCCGAGATCGACTTGGGCGGCTTCTCGGTCGTCAATCAGCTGAGTATTTTGTTTTTTGCATCGAGCGCCACAGGCCCACGAGCATCACCTCCACTTCCCCATCGGCCCAGGTCGTCCCTTCCCATTCTGTCGCTCTATAATGTCCGCCGGCGGCGCCATAATGACGAGGGTCAAGGCCGATGGTATTCCTTCAGTAACAGTCCACCGTAAAGTGCAGGCCTACATTTTGATTCCCCTCTCTCTTTCCTCGAAGTTGATAGTGCTAATCGTGGCTGTTCTCTTTGGTGATTGTTCATGAATCATGGAGGCGGCGACGACGACAAGCGAGAGAGATTTGCTCCGGTGTAGGCGAGCGATTAGTATAAGGAGGAGGCGGCCTAAACGGCTTCGATAAAGAATACTGACTGTAAAGATCTCTGCCTTCTCCGGTCAAATCTGGTCAACAATTCTGGTAAAAAATCTTATATTCTCATTTGGCTGGGGTATGCACATTCATCTTACAATAACTGTTGAAGGAAATCTACATACGTACTAAAGAAGACGAGAGAATATAAATATTCAACATCAGTTTATTGACGCCTCTCCTTAAAGATTGAGGATATAAATCACTTTTGTTTCAACATGCTAGGACTTGACTTCGATCAGTTCATCTTTGTACCCTGTTATACGGACGATTGCTCATGTTGTTTCTTTCTCTTAAGTCATTGATTAATTTTCCTGAGCATTCCAAATGGTTTGTTGACTGATGAATTCAGGCTTGCTAAAACTTTGTTTCTTCTCTGTTACTTTTGTCACTACTGTAATATCACACTAGATCTTAAATTGGATGGTTTAGTCCGTACAAACTATTTGATGTAAGCTGAACTCTCGGGAATGTTACTCAAGCATTAGAGTTGATGTTGATCTTGTGCAAGAATAGAATATGCTAGCCTTTACAAGGTAGAATATTGTATTATTTTTGCTCTATGTATTTCCTTGCATCTTCTTGTAATGACCGGACAAAGAGAAAATGTAAAAATGAAAGCATTTATGTGAGTGTATAGGTTCCAAACTTGATGTAAATATGCGCCACCATCAGTGTCAACACATCAAAATTCAATTAGTTTGAATTTTACCAAATGTTTCCATTGTTCAAGTTTTCTAAATATTTATATAGTAGTTCTTTTCTCTAGATGGACGAGCGCGGCAACGCGCGCCATCATGATCTAGTTTGAAGTATAACACGACTGAGGGACACACTAATTTTGAATTAGCTGGGCCGCCGCTAAGGATGGCAATGGGTTCGGCATAAGGCGGGTAAAACAATACCATACCCATACTTGTGTAGTGAACGGGTACAAAATTTTACCTATACCCGTACCTGACGTGTACCCATATCCATCGGATACCCAACGGGTAGATCAAACAATACACAAGTTATTCACAATTTTACATTCATCGATAGCATATTTGACAAAAAAACATTTGATGTAGACGATGGAATTTCCTGTAATAGTGTGAGGCGGGAGTAGTTGGGTCACCCAGCTCCTTTGCCACTACCGACCCTTGCGCATATGTTGGACCTCTACGGGTAAGGTTTACATGTCCGTATAAATGAATAGAGTATGGGTATATCCACGGGTACAAGGTTATACCCGTGTCCTACCCACGATTTAATGGGTAGTGTATGAGTACTACCCATGAGTATAAAATTGTGCCCATACCCTACCTATGCGGATACAGTATCCGCCGGTACCATACCCATGGGTAAAATTGTCATCCTTAGCCGCCGCACGACAAGACCCAGGTGCGGCGCCGCTACATAGTGGGTCTTTCAGGTTTTCCAAGCCAACACGCATACTTTTTTTTCAAATGAGATGGGTTTCCCTCCTCCCCAACTTATTATAAAAAGCCAAGGAAACAACAATTCAAACTACGACAGTTCACAGGTCACGACTTGCAGTTTGAAAATCAGCTACAACTGCCCTACTTATTACAACTGCATCAGGCGGCAAAATTTTCCACACACCCAGTCATACAGCTACAGCGGAAGAAGTAAAGAGCTTCCTACACTATAGCATCAGGAGGGTGTAGAAGGAGGATCTCACCAAATGATCCTAAGCAATTCTCCTCGCCGATGATCGAGAAGTCTTAGGCACTCGAGGAGCAATGTAGCTTGAGCATCTAAGCAGAGAACTTTCCATTGTCGCACCAGTGAACCCACCACACACTTCATACTTCACCATTTTCGCCTCTGAAAAACAAAATCATTCCGAAGACGCCATAAGCCCCACAAGGTGGCAGATGTAACCAAGTTGACAGCCTCACACTTCTTACGTTTCCAGAAGGATGCAAGCGACTCAAAACCACAAGGAACAGAAATGTGTAAAATCTCAGCCACAATTTCTCACATTTGCTTAGCAACGGCACAATCAAAGAATAAGTGTTGAATAGACTCAGGTTCTAAACAGAACACACAGGACGTGTCAGGTACTACCTGACGCTTAGCTAAGTTATCTCTAGTTAAGTTCTTGCTATAAACAATAAACCACAAGAAAAAAATGAATACTAGGTGGTACTTTAATCTTCCAAATACACATATTCCTTCCTTCCCTACTCCTGGAAGCAATGAATTTGTGCAGAATTATAATTCACACATAGAGGTTAGGCCAAGTGTTGGAGCTCAGGATAGTTCTAGACAGATGAGTGCTAGTAGAAAGGATAAGAGGAATGTTAGTGGAACCTACAAATGACAGTCAACAGGACAGAAAACTGGGTGTTCTAACTCCAACAACAACAGCAACTCCAGCGGGACAGAAAGTCAGACTGGTGAGAGTGAAGCTGGGCGTGAAGAATCCTAAAAGAATTCCTGAAGTATAGAGATTGTGGAAGATCCCTATATATATCACATATATTTTGAGATGGAGGTGATTGTTGAGCAAGGAGGATATCTGAAGGATGGAGTGTTAGTACCATTTGAGCAGGACAGAGTTTTGGATAAAAGATCCGAGGACAGAAATGCAAAGAAGAACAGAAACAGTGAAACTGATGTGGGGCCGAGTTCTAGAAGTATGCAGGATGTTGACATGACTGGTGAGGGGGACAGAGAGAAACAACGGCAACATGTTAGTTTGTCAGAGCCAGAGAAGGAGATGCAACTCAGGGAGATGTTAGAAAAGCAGAAAATGGAGAAACGGAACAATGAATTGCAAATTTCTGAAGGACTTGGAGAAAACAATGAGAAACATGTTGAAGATGCTGCTATGATGGATTTTCAGTAAGATGGATACTCACAAGAACGAGTTAACTTCAGTGATGATGAGTTGGAAAGGCAGAGGGCAGAGGAGGAGCTGGGCCCTGAAACACAAGCATTGAAGAAGAGGATCGAGGAGGAGTACAAAAATCCTGAAGAAGTGCCTGGCTCACAACCTGAGATGCAATCATCTGAATGTACTAGTGTGCATTTTGGCATAGAGAATGTTGTTAGAATGGGGAAGGAGACAGTGGGAATTAAGGACAATGTGGTGGATGAAGATAGGAGGAGAACCGTAAGTGCGATGTTGAAGAATCTGGAGGTGCTCCCAGGTAATGAGATTACACCTTCTGTTCTAAATACTGCTAGACATAAATTGGAAAGTACACTATAGCTGCTGGTGTAGGGATTAAATTGGGACAAAACGCAGTAGAGGTAGATGATAATGTGCAAGTGATTAAACATTTATAAAAAAGCTAGATTTGACATTTTTAGAAGTAAAGCATTAGATGAGCAGAAACATAGTAAAGAAGTAGATGCTGCTGCTGTGCAAGATAAAGAGGCTGAGCATGCTTACTGCTAATGATGATAGTGAACAAGATAATGACAATATAGAGAAGGTGGTTAGTAATATAGTAGGATTGGGTAGTTTCTTACATAAAAAGAAATTTGGTAATTTTTTAGTAAAGGTATTGTTTTAGGAAAAAGTAGAAGTAGAATTTCTAGTGATATTAATGCCAAAAAGCTTTTCTAATGGCTGATATTTGCAGGAATGCCAGAAGGCCGGGGGATCCGGAGAAGAAGTATTTCCTTAGAGATGCTTTTCGTGAGCATAAACTGAGATTTGTTGCTGTACATGAAATTAAGAACCATTTTTTCTCCCTTGATTTGGTTAATTGATTTGCTTAATAGCATCAGTGGTAGTCGTAATTTTTCTGGGGCTTATGTTCCATCAGTGATCCTTACCAAAGATAACTTAATAAAGCGGCGATGGGTAGGTAGTTCACGATGTTGCTTTTGTGTTCACGATGAAACAATTCAACACTTATTTCTTGATTGCCCTCTCGCGAAGTTACTTTGGAGGTCTGTCCATATAGCCTTTAATATTACTCCTCGTGTTAGCATTGACGCGTTGTTTGGGATGTGGCTAAATGGAGTGCTTCCTCATATTGCGTCAAGTATTCAGATTGGAATATGCGCACTTGTTTGCGCTATATGGAACTGCAGGAATGATATGATTTTTAACAGACTATCTATTATTAACTTCTTGCAGGTTATCTTCAGGGCTACGACATGGATCTGTACGTGGTCATTACTCACTCCTACGGGCTCCAGGGAGCAGCTGGCTACTGGGTGCAACCAGTGGGAGATGGTAGCACAGGCTATATTCAACCGGTTTGGATGACGGTCGCATAATAGGATAGGTCCTTAGTATCCTTTCGTCCGGCCGGTAGTGGCTTTGAGTTGCTCTTGTTTTATTTGTTTCGCTCCTTCTGTGAACTGTACTTTGCAGACTAGACTATTTGTTTTGTTGAACTTGCTCTAATAAAGTGGCCGTATGCATCTTTCCGATGCAGAGGCCGGGGGATGACCTCCTTTTCAAAAAAAAAAAACTAAAGGTCTCTCTGGTGGCATGTTACTCGGTGTAGATAGTGGTTTTTATAATGTGATAGATACGAAATTAGGAGTTCTTTCATCAAAATGCTGGTAGAGGATAAGCAGTCTGGGAATTTGATTAATATTTATGGTGCTCCTCATAACAAGATGAAGAGATTTTTTTAGTAGAACTTGTTTATGTTTTGAGAAATAAAGATTTCTATGTTATTATCAGAGGGTACTTTAATATTATTAAGAAAAGTAATGAGATTAATAGGAAGAAAGTTTTATCTAAATGGTCTCGCCTTTTTGACACTGTTATCTGGAATTGTGAATTAAAAGAGCTAGAACTCTCAGGTTTGAGATTTACTTGGTGTAATGGTCATGAGGACCCCACCTTTGAAAAGTTGGACAGGATTTTAGTTAGTGTAGATTGGGAAGCTATGTTCCCTTTATTATATCTTAATGATTTGCCTATGACACTCTCTGAACATGCTCCTCTAGTATTAGATTTCAGTTTAAATCAGCCAAAGATTGCTAGGCCATTTAGGTTTGAATTATGTTCCTTAAGCGGATCTGCGCAGATCAAGAATAGGCTAGGGAAGCTCTCCCTAAGGGGCATAATACCTACCCAGGGGTCCAGCCAAAATTAGGTCCCAGCCCCATTACCTATAGAGAAAGAGATTCCAACACGAATATCCTCTTGATCCCTTGGATGGATCTACAAAACTGGGAATCACCTGTGCGGGAACATGCTAGCAGCGGCTCGCCCCTTAGGTAATTTGCGAGAGATAGGCATGATCATGTATATAGGCATCACGTCCGTGACAAGTAGATCGAAATGATTCTGCATCTACTACTATTACTCCACTCATCGACCGCTATCCAGCATGCATCTAGAGTATTTAGTTAAAAACAGAGTAATGCCTTAAGCAAGATGACATGATGTAGAGAGATAAATTCATGCAATATGAAATGAACCCCATCTTGTTATGCTCGATGGCAACAATACAATATGTGCCTTGCTGCCCCTTCTGTCACTGGGTAAGGACACCGCAAGATCGAACCCAAAGCTAAGCACTTCTCCCATGGCAAGAAGTACCAATCTAGTTGGCCAAACCAAACGGATAATTCGAAGAGACTTGCAAAGATAACCAATCATACATAAAAGAATTCATAGAAGATTCAAATATTATTCATAGATAGACTTGATCATAAACCCATAATTCATCGGTCTCAACAAACACACCGCAAAAAGAAGATTACATTGAATAGATCTCCACAAGAGAGGGGGAGAACTTTGTATTGAGATTCAAAGAGAGAGAAGAAGCCATCTAGCTACTAACTATGGACCCGAAGGTCTGAGGTAAAGTACTCACACTTCATCGGAGGGGCTATGATGATGTAGAAGCCCTCCGTGATGACGACCCTCTTCCGGCGGAGCTCCGGAACAGGCCCCAAGATGGGATCTCGTGGATACAGAAAGTTGCGGCGGTGGAATTAGGTTTTTGGCTCCTGTTCTGATCATTTTGGGGTACGTGTGTATATATAGGAGGAAGAAGTACGCCGGAGGAGCAACGAGGGGCCCACGAGGCAGGGGGCGCGCCCCCACCCTCGTGACCGCCTCTTTTGTTCCTTGGAGCAGGGTCCAAGTCTCCTGGATCACGTTCGGTGAGAAAATCACGTTCCCGAAGATTTTATTCCGTTTGGACTCCGTTTGATATTCCGTTTCTTCGAAACACTGAAATAGGCAAAAAAACAGCAATTGTGGGTTGGGCGTCCGGTTAATAGTTTAGTCCCAAAAATAATATAAAAGTGGAAAATAAAGCCCAATATAGTCCAAAGCAGTAGATAATATAGCACGGAGCAATCAAAAATTATAGATACGTTGGAGACGTATCAGGCATCCCCAAGCTTAATTCTTGCTCATCCTCGAGTAGGTAAATGATAAAAAGAGAATTTTTGATGCGGATTGCTACTTGGCATGATTTCAATGCAAATCTTCTTAATTGTGGTATGAATATTCAGATTAGAAAGATTCAAGACAAAAGTTTATATTGACATAAAAAATAATAATACTTCAAGCATACTAACAAAGCAATTATGTCTTCTCAAAATAACATGGCCAAAGAAAGTTATCCCTACAAAATCATATAGTCTGGCTATGCTCCATCTTCACCACACAAATTATTCAAATCATGCACAACCCCGATGACAAGCCAAACAATTGTTTCATACTCTAACTTTTTCAATCTTCACGCAATACATGAGCGTGATCCATGGATATAGCACTATAGGTGGAATAGAATGGTGGTTGTGGAGAAGACAAAAAGGAGGGGAAGATAGTCTCACATCAACTAGGCGTATCAACGGGCTATGAAGATGCCCATCAGTAGATATCAATGTGAGTGAGTAGGGATTGCCATGCAACGGATGCACTAGAGCTATAAATGTATGAAATCTCAACAGAAGAAACTAGTGGGTGTGCATCCAACTTGCTTGCTCACGAAGACCTAGGGCAATTTGAGGAAGCCCATTATTGGAATATACAAGCCAAGTTCTATAATGAAAAATTCCCACTAGTATATGAAAGTGACAACATATGAGACTCTCTATATGAAGAACATGGTGCTACTTTGAAGCACAATATATGAGACTCGCTATATCATGGTGCTACTTTGAAGCACAAGTGTGGAAAAAAGATAGTAGCATTGCCCCCCTTTTTTTGGGCCTTCTTTTTTTCTTTGGCCTTTCTCTTTTTTTATTGGGACAATGCTCTATTGAATGATGATCATCACACTTTTATTTATTTACAACTCAATGATTACAACTCGATTCTAAAACAAAGTATGACTCTATATGGATGCCTCCGGCGGTGTACCGGGATATGCAATGAATCAAGAGTGACAAGTGTGAAGAAATTATGAACGGTGGCTTTGCCACAAATACTATGTCAACTACATGATCATGCTAAGCAATATGACAATGATGAATGTGTCATGATGAACTAGATGGTGGAAAGTTGCATGGCAATATATTTCGGAATGGCTATGGAAATGCCATAATGGGTAGGTATGGTGGCTATTTTGAGGAAGGTATATGGTAGGTGTATGATACCGGCGAAAGGTGCGCGGTATTAGAGAGGCTAGCAAAGATGGAAGGGTGAGAGTGCGTATAATCCATGGACTCAACATTAGTCATAAAGAACTCATATACTTATTTCAAAAATCTAGAAGTTATCAAAGCAAAGTATTACACGCATGCTCCTAGGGGGATAGATTGGTAGGAAAAGACCATCGCTCGTCCCCAACCGCCACTCATAAGGAAGACAATCAATAAATAAATCATGCTCCGACTTCGTTACATAACGGTTCACCATACGTGCATGCTACGGGAATCACAAACCTTAACACAAGTATTCTTTAAATTCACAACTACTCGACTAGCATGACTTTAATATTATCACCTCCATATCTCAAAACAATTATCATGCTTCAATCTTTTCTTAGTATTCAACACACTCAAAAGAAAGTTTCACAAATCTTGAATACCAAGCATATTATTATTAAGCAAATTACCATGCTATTAAGATACTCTCAAAATAATTTAAGTGAAGCATGAGAGATCAATAGTTTCTTTAAAAAAAATCCACCACCGTGCTCTAAAAGATCTAACTGAAGCACATAGAGCAAAATTATCTAGCTCAAAATATATAAGTGAAGCACATACAGCAAAATTATCTAGCTCAAAAGATATAAGTGAAGCACATAGAGCAAAAATTATCTAGCTCAAAAGATATAAGTGAAGCACATAGAGTATTCTATCAAATTTTAATTCATGTATGGCTCTCTCAAAAGGTGTGTACAGCAAGGATGATTGTGGCATACTAAGACACAAATACACAAATAATACAAGACGCTCCAAGCAAAACACATATCATGTTGGTGAATAAAAATATAGCTCCAAGTAAATTACCGATGGAAGTGGACGAAAGAGGGGATGCCTTCCGGGGCATCCCCAAGGTTCGACTTTTTGGTGTCCTTGGATTATCTTGGGGGTGACATGGGAATCCCCAAGCTTAGGCTCTTGCCACTCCTTGTTCCATGATCCATCAAAAAAATTCACCCAAAACTTGAAAACTTCACAACACAAAACTCAAAATAGAAAACTCGTGAGCTCCGTTAGCGAAAGAAAACAAAAGAACACTTCAAGGTACTGTAATGAACTTGTTTTTTATTTATATTGGTGTTAAACCTACTGTATTCCAACTTCTCCATGGATTATAAACTATTTTACTAGCCATAGATTCATCAAAATAAGCAAACAACACACGAAAAACAGAATCTGTCAAAAACCGAACAGTCTGTAGTAATCTGTAGCTAGCGCAAGATCTGGAACCCCAAAAATTCTAAAATAAATTTCTGGAAGTGAGGAATTTATCTATTAATCATCTGAAAAAAGAATTAACTAAATAGAACTCTTCAAATAAAAATGACAGCAGTTCTCGTGAGTGCTAAAGTTTCTGTTTTTTACAGCAAGTTCAACAAGACTTTCCCCAAGTCTTCCCAACGGTTCTACTTGGCACAAACACTAATTAAACACAAAAAACACAACCAAAACAGAGGCTAAATAATTTATTTATTAATAAACAGGAGAAAAAGGCAAGGAATAAAAATAAAATTGGGTTGCCTCCCAACAAGCGCTATCGTTTAACGCCCCTAGCTAGGCATAAAAGCGAGGATAGATCTAGGTATTGCCGTCTTTGGTAGGCAATCCATAAGTGGCTCTCATGATAGTTTCATATGGTAATTTTATTTTATTTCTTGGAAAGTGTTCCATGCCCTTTTTTAAATGGAAATTGAAATCTAATATTCCCTTCCTTCATATCAATAATCGCACCAACCGTTCTAAGGAAAGGTCTACCAAAAATAATAGGGCAAGAAGGATTGCAATCTATATCAAGAACAATGAAATCTACGGGCACATAATTCCTATTTGCAACAATAAGAAAATCATTAATTATTCCCATAGGTTTCTTAATAGTGGAATCCGCAAGATGCAAGTTTAGAGAGCAATCATCAAAATTACGGAAATCTAGCAAATCACACAAAGTCTTGGGAATAGTAGAGACACTAGCACCCAAATCACACAAAGCATAAAACTCATGATATTTAATTTTAATTTTAATAGTTGGTTCCCACTCATCATAGAGTTTTCTAGGGATAGAAATTTTCAACTCAAGTTTTTCTTCATAAGATTGCATCAAGGCATCAACAATATGTTCGGTGAAGGCTTTATTTTGACTATAAGCATGTGGAGAATTTAGCACAGATTGCAACAAGGAAATAAATTCAATTAAAGAGCAACTTTCATAATTAAATTCCTTGAAATCCAATATAGTGGGTTTAGCAACATCTAGATTTTTATTTCTTTCAATCCCACTTTCATCAATTTCATCATTAAGATCTAAATACTCAGAATTTTTAGAACGCCTTCTAGGTAAAGGAAGATCATATTCAGTTTCATCAAGATTCATATTGCAAAATAAAGATTTAATAGGGGACACATCAATAACTTTTAGATCTTCATCTTAATTTTCATAGGTATCCGGTTTAGCAGCCATCTTATTAACTAAGGTGGCTTGCATATCCGAAATTTCAGCAGTCATCTTTTCTAGACGAGCAATTTGGGATCTTATACCATCAAATTCTTTAGACATATCATCTAGCTCTTTATTCATATAACTCATAAAACTTTTTTGTTACTTAAGCTCGTTTCTAAAGAAATTATTATGCTCAAATTGCAAAACCATAAACTTCCTGATGTTGGTTTCGATCTCCTCTAACCTTTTAAGGTGAAGATCACCAAATCTCGGTTGAGCCATCACGACAAACAAGCAATCTAACACACGGGCAAACAAAAAGGCAAGCGAGCAAAAAGAGGCAAATAGAGAGGGAGGATAGGGAGAGAGAGGGCGAATAAAACGGCAAGGGTGAATTGGGGGGAGAGGAAAACGAGAGGCAAATGGCAAATAATGTAATGCGAGAGATAGGGATTGTGATGGGTACTTGGTATGTTGACTTTTTGCGTAGACTCCCCGGCAACGGCGCCAGAAATCCTTCTTGCTACGTCTTGAGCTTGTGTTGGTTTTCCCCGAAGAGGAAGGGATGATGCAGCAGAGTAGCGTAAGTATTTCCCTCAGTTTTTGAGAACCAAGGTATCAATCCAGTAGGAGCCCATGCTCAAGTCCCTCGTACCTGCACAAAGCGATAGCTACTCGCAACCAACACGATTAGGGGTTGTCAATCCCTTCACGGTCACTTACGAGAGTGAGATCTGATAGATATAATATTTTTGGTATTTTTGGTATAAAGATGCAAAGTAAAAAGTAAAAGCAAAATAAAAAGCAAAGCAAGATTAAAGTGATGGAGATTGATATGATGAGAATAGACCCGGGGCCATAGGTTTCACTAGTGGCTTCTCTCAAGAGCATACGTATTCTACGATGGGTAAACAAATTACTGTTGAGCAATTGACAGATTTGAGCATAGTTATGAGAATATCTAGGCATGATCATGTATATAGGCATCACGTCCGTGACAAGTAGATCGAAACGATTCTGCATCTACTATTATTACTCCACTCATCGACCGCTATCCAGCATGCATCTAGAGTATTAAGTTAAAAACAGAGTAACGCCTTAAGCAAGATGACATGATGTAGAGAGATAAATTCATGCAATATGAAATGAACCCCATCTTGTTATGCTCGATGGCAACAATACAATATGTGCCTTGCTTCCCCTTCTGTCACTGGGTAAGGACACCGCAAGATCGAACCCAAAGCTAAGCACTTCTCCCATGGCAAGAACTACCAATCTAGTTGGCCAAACCAAACGGACAATTCGAAGAGACTTGCAAAGATAACCAATCATACATAAAAGAATTCAGAGAAGATTCAAATATTATTCATAGATATACTTGATCATAAACCCATAATTCATCGGTCTCAACAAACACACCGCAAAAAGAAGATTACATCGAATAGATCTCCACAAGAGAGGGGGAGAACTTTGTATTGAGATTCAAAGAGAGAGAAGAAGCCATCTAGCTACTAACTATGGACCCGAAGGTCTGAGGTAAAGTACTCACACTTCATCGGAGGGGTTATGATGATGTAGAAGCCCTCCGTGATGACGGCCCTCTTCCGGCGGAGCTCCGGAACAGGCCCCAAGATGGGATCTCATGGATACAGAAAGTTGCGGCAGTGGAATTAGGTTCTTGGCTCCTGTTCTGATCGTTTGGGGGTACGTGTGTATATATAGGAGGAAGAAGTACGCCGGAGGAGCAACGAGGGGCCCACGAGGCAGGGGGCGCACCCTAGGGAGGGGCGCACCCCCACCCTCGTGACCGCCTCTTTTGTTCCTTGGAGCAGGGTCCAAGTCTCCTGGATCACGTTCGGTGAGAAAATCACGTTCCTGAAGATTTTATTCCGTTTGGACTCCGTTTGATATTCCGTTTCTTCGAAACACTGAAATAGGCAAAAAACAGCAATTCTGGGCTGGGCCTCCGGTTAATAGGTTAGTCCCAAAAATAATATAAAAGCGGAAAATAAAGCCTAATATAGTCCAAAACAGTAGATAATATAGCATGGAGCAATAAAAAATTATAGATACGTTGGAGACGTATCACCTCCGTACCAGCCGAAGCTGGCGCGCGACGGCTCTCGGTCGACGCCGTTGGCGGAAGCCCAACCCTCGACTTTGCAGAGCTATCCGCAGACTGGCTATCCTCGTTGTCCCGTCCCGCTGTGGGTGGGGCCGACGGTGGTGCTGGCGGCTCGTCCTCCGGTCACCCCTCAACTGGATCTAGGTCGATCTTGTATGTGATACACTTGCCCTTGTGCTTGCCGAAGTAGAAGATTACGGACAAGCCATCCACATCAGGTGGAGCCTAACAAAGGAGCTCGAGACGCGCCTGGCCATCGCCCTCCAAGGAATCCAGATCGACCGTCAGAATCTTGCCCACCGGCTCCGAGATGGCCTTGAGAATGTGCTCGTGCTTGCCCCCACTCGGGAGCCCATAGATGAGCATCCACACCTAGTCAAGAGGGGCCACCGTGTCCGGCTCAGCATCAGCCTTCTGGATTGAGATCATGAACTTGTTGATGGGGCACTTGACGTGGTCGTGGCTGCAGACATTGAGCATCTCAGCAGAACGAAAGGGTACCGAGAAGACCATCGGTGCTGTCTCAGTGACTTCCCAAGAGAAGGCGATGTATCTGTAATTGCCAATGTACGCTGACAGCTCCGCTCGTATAATCTCAGCGGTAACCACAACCGACGGCGGCGGCTGCTGATCCGGGACGAGGGTGATCGTCGCTAGGTGCGGCCGGACGGGTTCGTCCTCCAGGGTCGCGTCCACATAGTAGAATCCACCCCCTCCACCCCGTACCCCAGGTAGGCAAGAGTGGTAGGGCACCGGGAGGGTGCCGAGCACTCCGAACGGAAGTGACCAGCACACCCACAGTTGATGCACAGTGTCTCGTCATGGGTCCGGGCGCGACGGGCTTTGGCCGGGGGAATCATCGGGGCCTCCTGCTCCGGCTCCCCGACGGCCGACCTCCCGGATCCATCCATGATGGTAGGAGCACTAAGCCCACCCGAGTGCTTCTTCTTGTTTCGCTTCGTTGACAACCCAACTGGACCCGGAGCGTCCTCCAGGTGCAACGGGGGGGGGGGGGGGGGGTGTACCGCGGCGACCAGGACGAGGACCTATGCCAATTGAGCGAGTCCGCACTGTCCGGCTCCTCGGACCTATACCGAGCACGGTCATCTGAACCGCGAAACTCTGGGCGCCTTAGCGCGAGCTCTGACCCACTTCTGGACCTGGTTGGCTAGGGGCGGAGTACACAGGCCGGCGCTTCAGCTTGGAGTGGAGTTCATCTTCGCGTCGCTGGTTGTCTTCACGCAGCCGCCAAGCCTCCTCCCGGCGTCGCTCCCCTGGGAACCAAGCAGAGGGAGTCGCGCGTCGCGCCGGCCGTCATGGGTGCCCTCACGAGCGGGGGGCGGCCGGTAGGGAGCGGCTGCCCAAGCTTTGCGGGGAGCGGCCCAATCATCCTGGTCAGCGAGCTGGCGGTTGTCGGCCCCCCGGGCGCCATCCCTAGCCGGCATGGGAGGGCTGCGCGGAGGGCAAGAGGACTCAGGGCGCTCCAACGGCCTCTTCGGGCGGGGCCCCTCATCCCCATGCAAGCGGGGAGCCATCAGCACGGCCAAGTAGGAGCGCGCGGGGGCGGGGGTGAGTGGCGACATGCCGGAATCGGTGGGAGGAGATCGAGGGTTAGGGGAGATGCGGGTGACAGTGGTGGCGCGTGATGGGAGATGTGTCGGGTGTTCGATCCAAACCTAGCGAAGTTGGTGCGAGATGATCTAGATGGTTAAATTAAGAAACTTTGGGGTGAGTAATATAGTTGTAGAAACTTACAGGACATATGGCAGAATAGAGCTAGATGCATTAGGAAAAAACTAAAGGAGTGGAATTTAAATTATGTGTGGTTCTATAAAAAAAAGGGTAGCTTTACTTGAGAAGATAGATAATATAGATAAGGACAATGAGATTAATGGTTTAAGTAGATAGAACTACTTATTAAGAAAAGACTTAGAGGAACAAAGGAAGATTTTTTTTTAGAGAAGAAGAGGTTATGTGGCTGCAGAGATCTAAAGAGAAAGAGATGTTGGAAGGGGATGCACTCCCTCATTACTTCATTGCTAGGGCTAGTGGTAGGAAGCGAAAAAATAGGATAACTTCCTTTAATTTTATAGATAATGTTGTGCAAGGGGATAAAGACTTGTTAGACTATGCCACATCCTTTTATAAACTTATTTGGCCTTGTTACTAATAATTTAATGTTACTGTCGATTTGGAGTTTCCTTTTGTTTTAGTTGATATTGATAGAAGTTTATTAGATAGGGAATTTACTTTATAATAGATTTAAAAAGTAGTTTTTTCAGATAAAGCATAATAAGGCGCCTGTGCCTGATGTTTTCGCGGCTGAGTTTTATCAACATTTTTGGGAAGTAACTGGTGTTGATTTACTTAAATTGATTAATTATTGTTATCATGGTAAACTAGATATAGGTAGATTTAACTATGGAGTGCTCAGTCTGTTTCCCAAATATGTGGGGGCTGAAACACTACAATAGTATAGACCTATATGGCTATCTAATGTGATTTTTAAATTTACTAAGGTAATTAATAATAGGGCAAGTATATAAACTCACAAAATTATAACTCCTGTGCAAACAAATTTTATTAAGGGTAGATATATATTAGATGGACTGGTGGTGTTACACGAAGTCATGCATGAAGTACATAAGAAAAAGATGGATGTTTTTAAAGTATATTTAGAGAAAGTGTACAATTAGATGGACATTTTAGATTTGTTAAGGGAAAAGAAGGATTTCATGATAAGTATATTAACTGGGTGATGCAAATAGTTACCTCATGTAAAGTAGTAGTGATGGTCAATGACCAAATTGGTTCTTTTCTCCTACTAAAAAGGGTTTAAGACAAGGCGACCCCTTGTCACCAATTTTATTTAACATTACTATAGATATGCTTAAAGTGTTACTAGATAAAGTTCCGGAAAGTGGTTTAATTACTAGTTTAACTACTGATTTAGTTGATGGTACATTTGCATGTTACAATATGCAGATGGCACCATTTTTTGTTTCAAGATGATCTAGAGGGGGCTAAGAACATTAAGTTTATTTTTGTCTCTTTGAGCAGATTTCCGGGTTAAAGGTAAATTTTCATAAAAGTGAAGTAATGTGTTTTGGTAATGCTAGAGATAAACAGAATGAGTATACCACTAGTTTTACTTGTTGATAGCATATCTTTCCTTTAAGTCTTTAAGTAGGTATTCCTGTTAATTGTGTAAGATTATGCAATAGTGATAGGGATCCTACTGCAGAGAAAGTTGAGAAGAAAGTAAGTCCTTGGAAAAGTAAATTACATTCATATATGGACGCGGGTTAATTTTACTTAGGTCTTGTTTGACCAATATTCCTTTTTTTAATGATGTCTATGTTCGAATTACCTAAAGGACCAAAGAACAGTATGGATATATATAGGAAAATATTTTTCCATCAAGAAGGTGAAGATACTAAGAAAGATCATTTAGTTAATTGGGAGACTTTTTGCTTACCTAAAGATATGGAAGGCCTGGGCGTAGTAGATCTTACTATTATGAATATTTGTTTATTCTGTAAGTGGCTTGGAAATTAGAGAATGAAAAAGGAGTCTGGCAAGATTTGCTTAGGAAGAAGTATATAGGTAACTACTCTGTCCATGTGTAAAGCTAGACCTGGACAATCACACTTCTGGCAAGGTTTGATGAAAGTGAAGCCTATTTTCTTTAAGTATTGTAGAAAAATTATGGATTGTGGGTAATGGTAGGAGAACCAGGTTTTGGGAAGATCTTTGGTTAGGAGATAATCCTCTGTGCATTAAATTCCCTAGGTTGCATTCGCTTACTTTCAGTGCTAATTCCTCAGTACCAAAACTTATCAAGAGTGAGTTTGCTACTGTTAGATTTAGAAGGAATTTGTGTGGGGGGGGCTGAAGGATATATGCCCTAGAGGCAATAATAGAATTGGATTAACCGAAAACTTAGTACATGTGTGAATACATGGACAAACAAAGTGTCACTAGTATGCCTCTACTTGACTAGCTCGTTGAATCAAAGATGGTTGAGTTTCCTAACCATAGACATGAGTTGTCATTTGATTAACGGGATCACATCATTAGAGAACGATGTGATTGACTTGACCCATTCCGTTAGTTTAGCATTTGATCGTTTAGTATATTGCTATTGCTTTCTTCATGACTTATACATGTTCCTATGACTATGAGATTATGCAACTCCCGAATACCGGAGGAACACTTTGTGTGCTACCAAACGTCACAACGTAACTGGGTGATTATAAAGGTGATCTACAGGTGTTTCCGATGGTACTTGTTGAGTTGGCATAGATCAAGATTAGGATTTGTCACTCTGATTATCGGAGAGGTATCTCTGGTCCCTCTCTGTAATGCACATCACTATAAGCCTTGCAAGCAATGCAACTAATGAGTTAGTTTCAGGATAATGTATTACGGAACGAGTAAACAGACTTGCCAGTAACGAGATTGAACTAGGTATTGAGATACCGACGATCGAATCTCGGGCAAGTAACATACCGATGACAAAGGGAACAATGTATGTTGTTATGCGGTTTGACCG
Organism: Triticum urartu; assembly: GCF_056163025.1. Taxonomy (NCBI): domain Eukaryota; kingdom Viridiplantae; phylum Streptophyta; class Magnoliopsida; order Poales; family Poaceae; genus Triticum; species Triticum urartu. Next base: position 385,388,339 of record NC_141877.1, read on the forward strand.
ATAAAGATCTTCATAGAATATGTAGGAACCAATATGAGCATCCAGGTTCAGCTATTGGTTATTGACCGGAGATGAGTCTCGGTCATATCTACATAGTTCTCGAACCCGTAGGGTCCGCACGCTTAACGTTCGGTGACGATCGGTATTTATGAGTTTATGTCTTTTGATGTACCGAAGGTAGTTCGGAGTCCCGGATGTGATCACGGACATGACGAGGAGTATCGAAATGGTCGAGACATAAAGATTGATATATTGGACGGCTACATTCAGACACCGGAAGGGTTTCAGATGATCTCGGAGAAAACCGGAGTGCCGGAGGGGTTACATGAACCCCCCGGGGAGTAATGGGCCTTAATGGGCCCTAGTGGAGAGAGAGAGGGGCCGGCCAGGGCAGGCTGCGCGCCCCCTCCCCTTGAGTCCGAATAGGACAAGGAAGAGGGGGGGCGCCCCCCTTGCCTTTCCCCTCTCCCTCTCCTTCCTTCCCCCTCCTAGTGGGACTAGGAAAGGGGAGTCCTACTCCCACTAGGAGGAGGACTCCTCCTCTTGGCGCGCCCTCGTAGGGCTGGCCGGCCTCCCCCTTGCTCCTTTATATACGGGGGCAGGGGCACCCCATGACACACAAGTTGATCATTGATCTTTTAGCCGTGTGCGGTGCCCCCATCCACCATAATCCACCTCAGTCATATCGTAGCGGTGCTTAGGCGAAGCCCTGCATCGGTAGCTTCATCAACACCGTCATCACGCCGTCATGCTGACAGAACTCTCCCTCGAAGCTCTACTGGATCGTGAGTTCATGGGACGCCACCGAGCTAAACGTGTGAGACCGCGGAGGTGCCGTACGTTCAGTAATAGGATCGGTTGATTGTGAAGACGTACGACTACATCAACCGCATTGTCATAATGCTTCCGATTATGGTCTACGAGGGTACGTGGACGACACTCTCCCCTCTCGTTGCTATGCATCACCATGATCTTGCGTGTGCATAGGAAATTTTTTGAAATTACTGCGTTACCCAACAGTGGCATCAGAGCCAGGTTTATGCGTAGATGTCATATGCACGAGTAGAACACAAAGGAGTTGTGGGCATGGGTATATACATATTGCTTGCCATCACTAGTTGATTCTTGATTCAGCGACATTGTTGGATGAAGTGGCCCAGTCCGACATTACGCGTATGCTTACGCGATACTGGTTCTACCGACATGCTTCGCACACAGGTGGCTAGTGGGTGTCTGTTTCTCCAGCTTTAGTTGAATCGGATTCAATGAACATGGTTCTTTCTGAAGATCAAAAAGCAATCACTATACCACGTTGTGGTTTTTGATGCGTAGGTAAGAACGGTTCTTGCTCGGCTCGTAGCAGCCACGTAAAACTTGCAACAACAAAGTAGAGGACGTCTAACTTGTTTTTTGCAGGGCATGTTGTGATGTGATATGGTCAAGACATGATGCTAACTTTTATTGTATGAGATGATCATGTTTTGTAACACAGTTATCGGCAACTGGAAGGAGCCATATGGTTGTCGCTTTATTGTATGAAATGCAATCACCATGTAATTGCTTTACTTTATCACTAAGCGGTAGCGATAGTCGTGGAGGCAATAGTTGGCGTGACGACAATGATGCTTCGATGGAGATCAAGGTGTCAAGCCGGTGACGATGGTGATCATGACGGTGCTTTGGAGATGGATATCAAAGGCACAAGATGATGATGGCCATTTCATATCACTTATATTGATTGCATGTGATGTTTATCTTTTATGCATCTTATTTTGCTTAGATCAACGGTAGCATTATAAGATGATCTCTCACTAAATTTCAACGTATAAGTGTTCTCCCTGAGTATGCACCGTTGCGAAAGTTCGTCGTGCCGAGACACCACGTGATGATCGGGTGTGATAAGCTCTACATTCACATACAATGGGTGCAAGCTAGTTTTGCACACGCAGAATACTCAGGTTAAACTTGACGAGCCTAGCATATGCAGATATGGCCTCGGAACACTGGAGACCGAAAGGTCGAGCGTGAATCATATAGTAGATATGATCAACATAGTGATGTTCACCATTGAAAACTACTCCATCTCATGTGATGATCGGACATGGTTTAGTTGACGTGGATCATGTGATCACTTAGATGATTAGAGGGATGTCTATCTAAGTGGGAGTTGTTAAAGTAATCTGATTAATTGAACTTTAATTTATCATGAACTTAGTACCTGATAGTATTTTGCATGTCTATGTTGTTGTAGATAGATGGCCCGTGCTGTTGTTCCGTTGAATTTTAATGCGTTCCTTGAGAAATCAAAGTTGAAAGATGATGGTAGCAATTACACGGACTGGGTCCGTAACTTGAGGATTATCCTCATTGCTGCACAGAAGAATTACGTCCTGGAAGCACCGCTAGGTGTACCACCGTGCTAGCAACTGTAGACATTGTGAATGCATGGCAGTCGCGTGCTGATGACTACTCGATAGTTCAGTGTGCCATGCTTTACAGCTTAGAACCGGGACTTCAACGTCGTTTTTAACATCATGGAGCATATGAGATGTTCCAGGAGTTGAAGTTAATATTTCAAACAAATGTCCGAATTGAGAGATATGAGGTTTCCAATAAGTTCTACAGCTGCAAAATGGAGGAGAATAGTTCTGTCAGTAAACATATACTCAGAATGTCTGGGTACTACAATCACTTGATTCAACTGGGAGTTAATCTTCCGGATGATAGTGTCATTGACATAATTCTTCAATCACTGCCACCAAGCTACAAGAGCTTCGTGATGAACTATAATATGCAAGGGATGGATAAGACTATTCCCGAGCTCTTCGCGATGCTAAAAGCTGCGGAGGTAGAAATCAAGAAAGAGCGTCAAGTGTTGATGGTCAACAAGACCACCAGTTTCAAGAAAAAGGGTAAAGGGAAGAAGGGGAACTTCAAGAAGAACGGCAAGCAAGTTGCTGCTCAAGTGAAGAAGCCCAAGTCTAGACCTAAGCCTGAGACTGAGTGCTTCTACTGCAAAGGGACTGGTCACTGGAAGCGGAACTGCCCCAAGTATTTGGCGGATAAGAAGGATGGCAAGGTGAACAAAGGTATATGTGATATACATGTTATTGATGTGTACCTTACTAATACTCATAGTAGCACCTGGGTATTTGATACTGGTTCTGTTGCTAATATCTGCAACTCGAAAAAGGGACTACAGACTAAGCAAAGATCGGCTAAGGACGAGGTGACGATGCGCGTGGGAAATGGTTCCAAAGTTTATGTGATCGCGGTCGGCACGCTACCTCTACATCTACCTTCGGGATTAGTTTTAGACCTGAATAATTGTTATTTGGTGGCAGTGTTGAGCATGAACATTATATCTGGATCTTGTTTGATGCGAGATGGTTATTCATTTAAATCTAAGAATAATGGTTGTTCTATTTATATGAGTAATATCTTTTATGGTCATGCACCCTTGAAGAGTGGTCTATTTTTTATGAATCTCGATAGTAGTGATACACATATTCGTAATATTGAAGCCAAAAGATGCAGAGTTGATAATGATAGTGCAACTTATTTGTGGTACTGCCGTTTAGGTCATATTGGTGTAAAGCGCATGAAGAAACAACATTCTGATGGACTTTTGGAATCACTTGATTATGAATCACTTGGTACTTGCGAACCATGCCTCATGGGTAAGATGACTAAAACACAGTTCTCCGGAACAATGGAGCGAGCAACAGATTTGTTGGAATCATACATACTGATGTATGTGGTCTGATGAATACAGAGGCTCACGGCGGGTATCGTTATTTTCTCACCTTCACAGATGATTTGAGTAGATATGGGTATATCTACTTGATGAAACATAAGTATGAAGCATTTGAAAAGTTCAAAGAATTTCAGAGAGAAGTGGAAAATCATCGTAACAAGAAAATAAAGTTTCTACGATGTGATCGTGGAGGAGAATATTTGAGTTATGAGTTTGGTCTTCTTTTGAAACAATGCGGAATAGTTACGCAACTCACGCCACCCGGAACACCACAGCGTAATGGTGTGTCCAAACGTCGTAATCATACTTTACTAGATATGGTGCGATCTATGATGTCTCTTACTGATTTACCGCTATTGTTTTGGGGTTATGCTTTAGAGACGGCTGCATTCACGTTAAATAGTGCACCATCTAAATCCGTTGAGACGACGCCTTATGAATTGTGGTTTGGCAAGAAACCAAAGTTGTCGTTTCTTAAAGTTTGCGGCTGCGATGCTTATGTGAAAAAGCTTCAACCTGATAAGCTCGAACCCAAATCGGAGAAATGTGTCTTCATAGGATACCCAAAGGAGACTGTTGGGTACACCTTCTATCACAGATCCAAAGGCAAGACATTCGTTGCTAAGAATGGATCCTTTCTAGAGAAGGAGTTTCTCTCGAAAGAAGTGAGTGGGAGGAAAGTAGAACTTGATGAGGTAACTGTACCTGCTCCCTCATTGGAAAGTAGTTCATCACAGAAATCTATTCATGTGACTCCTATACCAATTAGTGAGGAAGCTAATGATGATGATCATGTAACTTCAGATCAAGTTACTACCGAACCTCGTAGGTCAACCAGAGTAAGATCCACACCAGAGTGGTACGGTAATCCTGTTTTAGAGGTCATGTTACTTGACCATGACGAACTTACGAACTATGAGGAAGCGATGATGAGCGCAGATTCCGCAAAATGGCTTGAGGCCATGAAATCTGAGATGGGATCCATGTATGAGAACAAAGTGTGGACTTTGGTTGAATTGCCCGATGATCGGCAAGCCATCGCGAATAAATGGATCTTCAAGAAGACTGACACTGACGGTAATGTTATTGTCTACAAAGCCCGACTTGTTGCGAAAGGTTTTCGACAAGTTCAAGGTTTTCGACTTTCTCACCTGTAGCATTGCTTAAGTCCGTCCGAATCATGTTAGCAATTGCTACATTTTATGATTATGAAATTTGGCAAATGGATGTAAAGACTGCATTCCTGAATGGATTTCTGGAAGAGGAGTTGTATATGATGCAACCTGAAGATTTTATCGATCCAAAGGATGCTAACAAAGTGTGCAAGCTCCATCGATCCATCTATGGACTGGTGCAAGCTTCTCGGAGTTGGAATAAACATTTTGATAGTGTGATCAAAGCATATGGTTCTATACAGACTTTTGGAGAAGCCTGTATTTACAAGAAAGTGAGTGGGAGCTTGATAACCCACAAGTATAGGGGATCGCAACAGTTTTCGAGGGTAGAGTATTCAACCCAAATTTATTGATTCGACACAAGGGGAGCCAAAGAATATTCTCAAGTATTAGCAGCTGAGTTGTCAGTTCAACCACACCTGGAAACTTAATATCTACAGCAAAGTGTTTAGTAGCAAAGTAATATGATAGTAGTGGTAACGGTGGCAAAAGGTAACGGTAGCAAAAGCAATATTTTTGGGTTTTGTATCGATGGTAACAGTAGCAGCAGAAAATTAAATAAGCGAAGAACAATATATGAAAAGCTCGTAGGCATTGGATCGGTGATGGAGAATTATGCCGGATGCGATTATTCATGCAACAGTTATAACATAGGGTGACACAGAACTAGCTCCAATTCATCAATGTAATGTAGGCATGTATTCCGAATATAGTCATACATGCTTATGGAAAAGAACTTGCATGACATCTTTTGTCCTACCCTCCCGTGGCAGCGGGGTCCTATTGGAAACTAAGGGATATTAAGGCCTCCTTTTAATAGAGTGCCATACCAAAGCATTAACACATAGTGAGTACATGAACTCCTCAAACTACAGTCATCACCGGGAGTGGTCCCGATTATTGTCACTTCGGGGTTGCCAGATCATAACACATAGTAGGTGACTATAGACTTGCAAGATAGGATTAAGAACTCTCATATATTGATGAAAACATAATAGGTTCAGATCTGAAATCATGGCACTCGGGCCCTAGTGACAAGCATTAAGCATAGAAAAGTCATAGCAACATCAATCTCAGAACATAGTGGATACTAGGGATCAAACCCTAACAAAACTAACTCGATTACATGATAAATCTCATCCAACCCATCGTCCAGCAAGCCTACGATGGAATTACTCATGCACGGCGGTGAGCATCATGAAATTGGTGATGGAGGAAGGTTGATGATGATGATGGCGACGGATTCCCCTCTCCGGAGCCCCGAACGGACTCCAGATCAGCCCTCCCGAGAGAGTTTAGGGCTTAGCGGTGGCTCCGTATCGTAAAACGCAATGAATCCTTCTCTCTGATTTTTTTTTCTCCCCGAAAGTGAATATATGGAGTCAAGGTTGAGGTCGGTGGAGCGTCAGGGGGCCCACGAGGCAGGGAGGCGCGCCCAAGGGGAGCAGGCGTGCCCCCCACCCTCGTGGACAGGTGGAGGCCCCCCTAACATGGATTTTTCTTCCAGTATTTTTCATATATTCCAAAATAATTCTCTATTGATTTTCAGGTCATTCTGAGAACTTTTATTTCTGCACAAAAAATAACACCATGGCAATTCTACTGTAAACAGCGTTAGTCCGGGTTAGTTCCATTCAAAACATGCAAGTTAGAGTCCAAAACAAGGGCAAAAGTGTTTGGAAAAGTAGATACGACGGAGACGTATCAGAGCACTGTAGCATTTCTAATATTATATGTGGATGGCATATTGTTGATTGGAAATGATATAGAATTTCTGGATAGCATAAAAGGATATTTGAATAAGAGTTTTTCAATGAAAGACCTCGGTGAAGCTGCTTATATATTGGGCATCAAGATCTATAGAGATAGATCAAGACGCTTAATTGGACTTTCACAAAGCACATACCTTGATAAAGTTTTGAAGAAGTTCAAAATGGATCAGGCAAAGAAAGGGTTCTTGCCTGTGTTACAAGGTGTGAAGTTGAGTCAGACTCAATGCCCGACCACTGCAGAAGATAGAGAGAAAATGAAAGGTGTTCCCTATGCTTCAGCCATAGGCTCTATCATGTATGCAATGCTGTGTACCAGACCTGATGTGTGCCTTGCTATTAGTTTAGCAGGGAGGTACCAAAGTAATCCAGGAGTGGATCACTGGACATCGGTCAAGAACATCCTAAAATACCTGAAAAGGACTAAGGATATGTTTCTCGTTTATGGAGGTGACAATGAGCTCATCATAAATGGTTACGTCGATGCAAGCTTTGACACTGATCCGGATGACTCTAAGTCACAAACCGCATACATGTTTATATAGAACGGTGGAGCTGTCAGTTGGTGCAGTTCTAAGCAAAGCGTCGTGGCGGGATCTACATGCGAAGCGGAGTATATAGCTGCTTCAGAAGCAGCAAATGAAGGAGTCTGGACGAAGGAGTTCATATCCGATCTAGGTGTCATACCTAGTGCATCGGTTCCGATGAAAATCTTTTGTGACAATACTGGTGCAATTGCCTTGGCAAAGGAATCCAGATTTCACAAGAGAACCAAGCACATCAAGAGACGCTTCAATTCCATCCGCGATCAAGTCAAGGAGGGAGACATAGATATTTGCAAGATACATGCGGATTTGAATGTTGCAGAGCCATTGACTAAGCCTCCCTCACGAGCAAAACATGATCGGCACCAAGACTCCATGGGTGTTAGAATCATTACTGTGTAATCTAGATTATTGACTCTAGAGCAAGTGGGAGACTGAAGGAAATATGCCCTAGAGGCAATAATAAAGTTGTTATTTATATTTCCTTATATCATGATAAATGTTTATTATTCATGCTAGTATTGTATTAACCGGAAACTTAGTACATGTGTGCATACATAGAAAAACAAAGTGTCACTAGTATGCCTCTACTTGACTAGCTCGTTGAATCAAAGATGGTTGAGTTTCCTAACCATAGACATGAGTTGTCATTTGATTAACGGGATCACATCATTAGAGAATGATGTGTTTGACTTGACCCATTCCGTTAGCTTAGCATTTGATCGTTTAGTATATTGCTATTGCTTTCTTCATGACTTATACATGTTCCTATGACTATTAGATTATGCAACTCCCGAATACTGGAGGAACACTTTGTGTGCTACCAAACGTCACAACATAACTCAGTGATTATAAAGGTGCTCTACAGGTGTCTCCGATGGTACTTGTTGAGTTGGCATAGATCAAGATTAGGATTTGTCACTCCAATTGTCGGAGAGGTATCTCTGGGCCCTCTCGGTAATGCACATAACTATAAGCCTTGCAAGCAATGCAACTAATGAGTTAGTTACAGGATGATGTATTACGGAACGAGTAAAGAGACTTGCCGGTAACGAGATTGAACTAGGTATTGAGATACCGACGATCGAATCTCGGGCAAGTAACATACCGATGACAAAGGGAACAACATATGTTGTTATGCAGTTTGACCGATAAAGATCTTCGTAGAATATGTAGGGACCAATATGAGCATCCAGGTTCCACTATTGGTTATTGACCGGAGATGAGTCTCGGTCATGTCTAAATAGTTCTCGAACTCGTAGGGTCCGCATGCTTAACGTTCGGTGACGATCGGTATTACGAGTTTATGTGTTTTGATGTACTGAAGGTAGTTCGGAGTCCCGGATATGATCACAGACATGACGAGGAGTCTCAAAATGGTCGAGACATAAAGATTGATATATTGGACGGCTACATTCGGACACAAGAAGGGTTTCGGGTGATCTCGAAGAAAGTCGGAGTGCTAGAGGGGTTATGGGAACCCCCCGGGGACTAATGGGCCTTAATGGGCCCTAGTGGAGAGAGAGAGGGGCCGGCCAGGGCAGGCCGCGCGCCCCTCCCCTTGAGTCCGAATAGGACAAGGAAGGGGGGCGGCGCCCCCCTTGCCTTTCCCCTCTCCCACTCCTTCCTTCCCCCTCCTAGTGGGACTACGAAAGGAGAGTCCTACTCCCACTAGGAGGAGGACTTCTCCTCTTGGCGCGCCCTCCTAGGGCCGACTGGCGTCCCCCTTGCTCCTTTATATGCGGGGGCAGGGAGCACCCCATGACACACAAGTTGATCATTGATCTTTTAACCATGTGCGGTGCTCCCCTCCACCATAATCCACCTCGGTCATATCGTAGCGGTGCTTAGGTGAAGCCATGCGTTGGTAGCTTCATCAACACCGTCATCACGCCGTTGTGCTGACATGAAAGTGCGTTTTATCCACTAGAGGAGGGTGAATAGGCGATTCTTATGAAATCTTCACTCAGGAATTTCAGGGTGAGGAAATTCCTGAGTGAAGAACTACTTGCAGCGGAATAAGTACTCAGAAGTAAACATAACAGAACATGAGCATGGTCTTCATGATGAAATGAAAAACAAGCACAGAGCACAGAAAGCATAAACATAGGATAACACAGGATGAAGACAAACAGATTGAAGAAATTGAGCTGAGGAAATTGAGAAAGTCTTTAGTCAAAGTCTTCAAACAGATATGAACAAGCTCACAACACAGAAATGAGGAAATAAAAGGGTTGAGGAAATGGAACCAGGTAGCTTGGTGAAGAAAATGATTTGGTAGACCAGTTCCAACTCCTGTGACAGTTGTACGTCTGGTTAGGGCGGCTAGGTATTTAAATCTGAGGACACACAGTCCCGGACACCCAGTTCTGAACACGCAGTCCTCACCGTATTCCCCTTGAGCTAAGGTCACACAGACCTCGCCCAATCACTCGTGTTAAGTCTTCAGGTGACTCCCAAACCTTCACAGACTCGGTCACTCGGCGATCCACAATTTCCTCTTGGATGCTCTAGACCATGACGCCTAACCGTCTGGAAGATGCATAGTCTTCAAAGGTAACAAGCGTCGGATCCACGCAGGATCAATCTTTTCAGTGATGCTCAATCACTTGGGGTTTGTAGGTGTTTGGGTTTGGGTTTTCCTCACTTGATGATTTTCACTCAATGTCCTCGGAGGATGGGATGCTCTCAAATGACAAGTGTTCGTTTCTCTCAGAGCAGCCAACCAGCTAGTGGTTGTAGGGGGTGGCTATTTATAGCCTAGGGAGCAGCCCGACATGATAAGACATAAATGCCCTTCAATGATATGACCGTTAGGTGGGTAGATATTTTGGGACAGCTGGTGCATAGCACAACAACGGTCGGATATTTGAGTATCAAATTCCTCAGGGCTATCATGTTCCTCACTGTGTAGGCAATCCACACTGGCGAATTCCTAACTCCCAGTCAGAACAAATTCCTCAGAGACCAGAAGAACTTCGTCTCTGTAACTGAAGAAATTGACTAAACTGTATGATATTTCCAATGGCTTCACTCGAAGGGATTGGTAGGTGTAGGATTTGAGTTGAGCATCACTTGGAAATTTTGCCTTAGTATTTCCTCGACCCCCTTTAACAGTACGGTGTTTCCTATGACTCAAGAAAGAGAAAATGATACTACGAAAACAAAAGTCTTCATGCTTCTTGTTCCTTGAACGAATACCAAGTCTTCAGGATTACACCAATTTCTTCACTTTCAAAGTCTTCAGAAATACAAAGTCTTCAGTTGAAGAACTTCATTTTTAGGGGTCGACTTTCTCTATAAATATCAAACTCCTCATAGACTTATAGACCTGTGTATACTCACAAACGCATTAGTCCCTTAACCTATAAGTCTTCAATACACCAAAATCACTAAGGGGCACTAGATGCACTTACAATCTCCCCCTTTTTGGTGATTGATGACAATATAGGTTAAGTTTTCAACAGGGATAAACATATGAAGTGTAAATACTGATATTGAGGATTTTGATTGCAAGATATAGAAGAACTCCCCCTGAAGATGTGCATAGTGAGGAATTTGCTTTTGAAGGAATTCACACTTGAAGAGTTGAATCATGGAGATCTCCCCCTATATCTTGTAATTCATACACGCATTTATCATATAATATGAATAATTTGAAATGCATGATGAAATATGGTGACTGATGTAATTCAGCATGCGTGCATTAACATTAATGAGGAATAAGCATGCAGGAAAACTCAGCAAAAGTATCAGACCACCATAGAGTTTAAGTTTACAACTCGATCGAATAAAGTCTCAGAAGAACGAGAGTTGTAACTTAGAAAAAAACACCCATATAAGTAGACCCGCTTGAAGACTAACTCAAATTTCTCCCCCTTTGTCATCGAATGACCAAAAGGATCGAAAATGAGGACTAACGCTCCTGAAGAATATCAAGTTGATGGAGGAGCGCCAGCGTTGTTGGGGTCGTTTGTCGTTGTAGGGCCTGCCGTAGTGTCGTCCAAGTCTTCATACTCGTCGGTGTCACGGGATGAAGAATAGGAGCTGGCCACCAAGGTAGGAACTTTGACCTTATTGAATTTCTTCAGAGGAGGTGCAGACCAGTCAAAGTTCTCCTTGAGACCCATTTTCTTCAGATCTTCTTCGCCATACAGATGTGATAAGACAGACCAGGTGCGACTGAAAACTTCATGGAGGTAGTAATGGTTTTTCTTCACTGCATTATGTGTAGCAGTCATGTTGTGAAGAATTGAACCAAACTGACGCTTAACCCATTTATGGTTGCGATCCACCTTCTGGTGAAGACTAAGAAGCAGCTCACGGTCAGTCATCACTCTTGGAGTTGTGGCTTGAGGAGTAGACTTGGGTGCATTTGCAGCAGAGTCATGAGTGGCAGAGTCATCATTGGTGGAATAAGATGCAGCTTTGCGAAACTGACCATCCAATGGACGAATGCCTTCATCAATGACAACAGGTGCCTTCCCTTTTTCATTAGTTGAGGTAAAGGTCTGCTTGAGGACTTCAATCGGGGGTAGGTAGCTGAGGTGATTCTGAAAATCAGCCTCGTAGTTGAGTGAAGACCTTGTTCTGAGGAATCTCATAATCCAAGGAGCATAAGGCTTCAACTCAAATGGAGAGAGTGCAACATTTGCTAGAGTCCTCATGAAGGAATCATAGTAATTGACAGGAATGCTATGAATGATGTTGAATAGCAGATTCTTCATGATGCCAACAATTTTCTCATCAGATGAGTCGTGACCTTTGATAGGACTCATTGTCCTCGTCAGAATGCGATAGACTGTTCTGGGCACATAGTGTAAGTCCTTCACAAGGAATTTGGTCCTTGGGGCTTGGTCGGGCTTCAGAGGCTTCATTAGAACTTGCATGTAATGAGCAGTGAGTTCAGGTTCTTGGTACAGGCAGCGAGATCCTTCACTGGGTGGACTGATGGGCAGGGCGTGAAGTAATTCAGAGGCCGGTGCCTTATAGTGAGTGTTATCGGTCATCCAGTCCAAGACCCAGGTGTTGATATCTTCAGGTGTTGATATCTTCAGGGTCACCTGTGATATGCAGTGTAGCGTAGAACTGAAGAGTAAGCTCTTCATCCCAATCAACAATGTCAGAGCAAAAGTTGAGGAGGCCTGCATCATGAAGCACACCGAGGACAGGAGAGAAACAAGGCAACGATTCCATGTCCATGTGAGGAATATGCTCATGGTAGAAAATTTTGTCCTTGTTGAAAAGCAGTGAAGAATAGAAGTTGGCCTGGCTTGCAGTCCAGAAACGCTTCCTCCTTAGACGAGCAGAGTCATAAGGATTGTAGTCAGTGAAGAATACATGCTCGCCAAAGAAGTCATCAGCCTTGAATTTTTGCTTCTTCGAGAAGGGATCCTTTGGCTTGGGGTGAGGAGTGTCAGTCAATTGCATCACAACCTCAGGGATCTCGATCTCAGATTCCGCAGGCTGAGGAATTTCAGGTTCTTCTTCAGTGGCAGCCTGGGACTTCAATTCTTCATTTACATTTTCTTCAGCACTAATGGCTGGAATTTCTTCATGAACAGATGGGGTTGCATGTGGTTCATCAGACCCCATTCGTACTTCAGTAGCTACAGGGGACTGAGGACTTTGTTGAAGCGGTGTGAACAGAGGAGAATTGGGGTGCTGACTTTCCCAAAAGTCATCATTCATCACTGGTGTAGTGCTTCCAATGTCCACATCTTCTTCTTCATCCATTTCTTCAACGCCGGCCTCTTCAGCAGTGAACTGAGGCATGGGCGATGAGATAAGTGGGGTTGAAGGAATTTCATCCACTTCAATTTCTTCATCCAACTGCTTTGACGAACCAGCAGAAGGAATGTCATCATCTGATCCGCTTGGGATCACGTATTCTTCATCAAAAGGAACAAGGTCCTTTGATGGCATGGACGAGACAGGAACAACATCAATTGGATTGTCATAGGAGCTTGTCAGTGGCTTCATTTTCTTCTTAGCTGAAGAATCTGATGCAGTTGATGCCTTCCTTTTCTTCACAGCTGCACGTTTTGCAGCCTTGGTCTTCTTTGCATCTGATGCAGATGGAAGGATCGGAGTTGGTGTAGGCGCAGGAGGAGCAGAGGAATTTGGTTGAATTTCTTCAGGCGCAACTGATGCAGTTGCCCTGACTTCTTCATTTTCTTCAGGCGCAACACTAGAGGTTGCCCTGGCAATTTCTTCAGCAGCTGGAATGCAGTCATTAGCCCTGGAATTAGCATTTTCTTCATCATCCTGAGAGTCATCAGCGATGCTGGCATTTTCTTCAGTAGGCTGAGTAGATGCAGTAGTCTGAGGAATTTCTTGTTGCGATTGGGCAGCAACAGTGGAGGTGAAGTTGTCAGCGAGTCTCACAAAACGAACCTTGGCTCCCAGCCAATCAGCATGGTATGCGTCAAATTCATCACTGAGTTTCTTGATCTCAGACTGCATATTGACGAGTTTTTCAGTTGTCATAGAGACAACATTTTTCTTCAGGAAGCGCTCCTTTTTGCACTGCGCTTTCTTGATTTGCCTGGCCTTTTCAAATTTCCATTTCTCTTCTTGAATGAAGTGAGTCAACATATGACTTTGGCCAGAAGTCAACTTGAAATCAGGCATGGGAGTGTTGGGGTCCTTGTGCCAGAGATCAATGTATTCAAGGATCAACTTTGGATCCAAAAGCAGAGGCACACTTGTGCCTTTGGCTCTAGCGGCCCTGATTTGTCTGTGCCTGATGATTTCAGCAAGTTCTTCATCATCAGCTTCGTCTTCATCAGACGGTACTTGAAAAGCGACCTGCTTCTTTTGAGGACTTGGTCGAGAGCCTCGTCCAGCAGTTGCCTTGGTCTTCAACAGAGTGGAACCAGTTGAAGAATGTAGTGGTGCTGAGGAACTAGCAGATGCTCCTGAGGCAATAGAGATGCCTGTTGTCCTTTGGCACGTGGCGAGATGCACATGTGCTGAGGATTTGGTCGGAGCAGGTGAGGACTTTGGAGGAGCAGGTGAGGGTTGAGGAATTTGCCGTGAGAGCTTTGAAGAAACTAGACGTGAGGGCATAGCTGAGGAACTTGGCCGAGAGGGCATTTGAGTAGAAGCACTTGGCTTATGAGCCGGCTTCTTTGGCATAGCCTTCTTGGGCTTACTTGCAGAGGCCTCAGCAGTGGCAGCAGCAGCAGAGTCTTCATTGAATTTCCTCACTGCTTCCTTAGCAACTTTGGCAAGCTTGGCCTGGCGCTTGGCCCATTCATCAGGATAATCCTCACCACGCTTGAGGCTGGTGGGATCAGCTTCTTGGCCAGGTGCCAATGGAGGTCTTGGGCATGGAGGATGAAGAGCGAATTTCTTCATATACTTGGGAGTGACATATCTGTATTCCCTCCATTCCCGTGCCCATCTCCTCTCTATTCTTTGGATGCGCACTTTGCGCTCATTCTTGGTTTCCTTTCCATGAGTGGCCTCATCAGGAGTGCAATAATCCTTGTATATGTCCTCAGGGATTTCAAACGCAGTGTTGACTTCCAGCCTCTTTCCTCCCTTCTGAGGTATCTTGCCATCTGCCATTTTATTCAGCTGAGGGTTTTTAACAATTGAGTTCTCTGAAGAGGTATGCAACTTTTCTTTGAGGAATGCTGCAAATGAGTTAAGTTGATGAGAACCTAATGATTCAGCAGTGGACATGAGTACCTGTGAACAGAGTATATGTGCAAAGAATTTGGAGAGGTCATATGCGTTCTCAGAAGTTTTTGCAAAGAGAACAAGTTTGAGGAAATTGACCAGATGAGTCATGGAGAATTTCACTAAGCATTCTTTGACTTAGGTTCCAGAGTTGTACAGATTTGAAAATCCACACAATTGAGGAATCTTGAAGAAAAATGTTGCTTAGAGAAATAGATCAAGAACAGATGATATGTGAGGTGTTTAGAGTGTGAAGAGTTGAGGAATAAACACCTTTTGAAGATTTGAAGAAAACATTAGAATCAACAAGGGCAGTAAAAGTAACTTTTAATTACCCTTGACGAAGAACACGACGAACTAGGAAGTGTAGATTTGAAGCTCGTCGGTTCAGATCTTCCACGCCCTAACTTGGCTGAGGAAGACAGCTATGGCGGCGGCGGAGTGAAGAAATCCGCCTCCGGCATGAGTACGGCGGCGACGAGGTCGAGGCAGTGAAGCTCTTCCTCACTGGCAACGATGGAGGTAGCGGTGGCGCTAGGGTTGGGAAGCTCGAGCGAGGAAGTGAGATCGAGCGGAGTAAAAGTGAAGTGAGGAAGGGAGAGGGGTATTTATAGCCGAAGTGAAAAAACCGCTCGCCCGAGGAAATAGGACGAACGTGCTCCTGACCTTTCTCATTCGCTTGACATGTGTCACCCACGTATAGAGAGGTGATGATCGAGTGTGATCGTGGGTGAATAGATAAACATCGTAGAGAATGCGGAACGGTTTGAGTGGCAAAGCCAAAAATTTAGATAAGATGGGTTTTAAAGTTCCGTTCCCAATTTCTTCAGCTGACAAGAACACAGTGAAGATTTTGAACGAGATTCAAATAGAACGCACATGAAGAATTTGTGAATAGAGTGGGTTGAGTTTACCATAGAGGAGGAAGGGTCCGATCACATTCACTTAGCAGAACAAGCAATTTGAAGAAATAGCAATAAGTGAATGTTGTAGGAGAGATAAACTCACATATATATAGCCAATGAAGAAAAACAACGGAAATGGTGAAGACAATGCAAATTGAAAAACAACTGAGGAATTTCAAAGAACTGAGGAAAAACTCAATTGAAGTTTTTCAACATTTTGTGGTGGCGTGACCCACCGTATAAAAATGATGATTTCAGACACCGCGTACAATTGTCGTAGGGTTCTGAGAATCAAATTCTTCGTTAATTTCTTCACACTTAGAGTGTTATTCTTCATTAATTGAAGAAAAATGTTTCTTCATGTGTTGCACATATAAGTCATCAATTTTGCATAAGTGTTAGGATGAGTGTCCTTTTCGAAGAACATTCGAAGATTCTAGGATATTTAGCTCACATCGCAACTTGCTAAATCTCTCCTCGTCCAAGGGCTAAGTGAAGATATCGGCTAGTTGTTCTTCAGTCTTCACATGCTCAATAGAGATGTCGCCCTTCAACACATGATCCCGAAGAAAATGATGACGAATCTGAATGTGCTTTGTCTTCGAGTGCTGAACTGGGTTATGAGCAATCTTGATGCCACTCTCATTGTCACAGTAGAGTGGCACATTCTTCACGTTGACGTTGTAGTCCTTGAGTGTTTGCTTCATCCATAGTGATTGAGCACACCAAGAACTAGAAGCAATGTACTCAGCTTCAGCAGTAGACAGTCATACGTAGTTCTGTTTCTTCGAGGACCAACAGACCAAAGATCGTCCGAGGAAATGGCATGTGCCAGATGTTGACTTGCGGTCCATGCGATCACCAGCATAGTCAGAGTCTGAAAATCCAATGAGATCACAAGCTGAGCCCTTTGGGTACCACAATCCAAGTGTTGGTGTGTGAGCTAGATATCGAAGAATATGCTTCACAGCCTTATCGTGTGATTCCTTCGGTGTAGCTTGAAATCGGGCACACATGCAAACACTAAGCATAATATTTGGCCTAGATGCACATAAGTACAATAAAGAACCAATCATGGAGCGGTACACCTTCTGATCGAAGTCAATACCATTTTCATCAGTGCATAGATGACTATTTGTGGGCATAGGGATTTTGACTCCTTTGTAGTCTTGCATGCCGAACTTCCTCAGTACATCCTTGAGGTATTTCTCCTGAGATATGAATATACCATTGCGCCGTTGACGAATTTGAAGACCTAAGAAGAATTTCAATTCTCCCATCATAGACATTTCATATTCCTCCCTCATCATATAACCAAATTCATCAGTATAACGTTGGTCAGTACAGCCAAAGATAATGCCATCAACATATATTTGGCACACAAACAATTCACCATCATAAGATTTAGTGAAAAGAGTTGGGTCAAGTGAACCGGGTTTGAAGCCTTTCTTCATGAGGAATTCCTTCAAAGTATCATACCACACCCGTGGGGCCTGCTTGAGGCCATAGAGGGCCTTATTGAGTCTGAAGACTTTGTCAGGATGCTTTGGCTCTTCAAAACCTGGGGGTTGAGCAACATATACTTCTTCCTCAAGCTTACCATTGAGTAATGCACTTTTCACAACCATTTGATATAATATGATATCATGATGGTTAGCATAAGCAAGTAATATGCGAATAGCCTCAAGTCTAGCAACAGGTGCAAAAGTTTCATCGAAATCAATTCCTTCAACCTGTGTGTAGCCCTGAGCTACAAGTCGTGCCTTATTCCTCACCACAAGGCCATTTTCATCTTGCTTGTTGCGGTAGATCCACTTTGTGCCGATGATATTGTGCTTGCGAGGATCTGGACGTTTAACTAGTTCCCAGACGTTGTTGAGCTCGAATTGATGTAATTCCTCTTGCATAGCTTGAATCCACTCAGGCTCCAGAAATGCTTCATCTACCTTAGTGGGCTCTGTGATAGAGATGAAATCAAAGTGCCCACAAAAGTTAGATAAATGTGAAGCTCTTGAGCGTGTGAGAGGACCTGGAATGTTGATGTTGCTGATGATTTTCTCAATTTGCACTTCATTTGCAACGCAAGGATGAGCGGGTTGACGTTGAGGAATTTGATCTGCATTTTCTTCGTCACCATTTTCCTCAGGTGCATCAGCATGACGTTCCTCATGTTCTGGAATGACTTCTTTAGCAGATTCTTCAGTAGGAATGACATCCTCAGTAGCCTTGAACTTAATAGATTCCTTAGGAGGTATTTCATCTGTCACAGGAGGTAGGTGCTCTCTTTGCAAGCCATTAGTTTCATCGAACCGCACATCTACAGTTTCAACAACCTTATGGTGACAGGTGTTGAAGACTCTGTAGGTGTGCGAGTCCTTACCATAACCGAGCATAAAACCTTCATGTGCTTCGGTGCAAATTTAGAACTGTGATGAGGATCTCTAATCCAACATTTAGCACCGAAGACTTTGAAATAACTCACATTGGGTTTCTTGTCAGTAAGGAGTTCATATGCGGTCTTTTTGAAGAATTTGTGAAGATATACCCTGTTGATGATGTGGCACGCGGTATCGATTGCCTCAGGCCAAAAGCGAGGAGGCGTCTTGTCATCAAGCATAGTGCGGGCCATCTCAACAAGAGTCCTGTTCTTGCGCTCTACGACGCCATTTTGCTAAGGAGTATAAGGAGCAGATAACTCATGAGTAATACCGAGTTCATCAAGATAGTCATCAAGACCAGTGTTCTTGAACTCAGTTCCATTATCACTTCTGATGTGCTTGATCTTCACACCAAAGTTGGTTGAAGCCCTCGATGAAAATCGTTTGAAAACTTCCTGCACTTCAGTTTTGTAAGTGATGATATGGACCAATGTATATCGAGAATAATCATCAACAATAACAAAGCCATATAAGGATGCATCATTAGTAAATGCGGCATGGTGAGTAGGGCCAAGGAGATCCATGTGAAGTAATTCAAATGGTCGAGAAGTAGTCATGATAGTCTTCACTGGATGCTTGGCCTTGGTCATCTTTCCAGCTTCACAGGCTCCGCACAAGTGATCCTTGAGGAATTTGACATTTTCAATGCCAATGACATGCTTCTTCTTCGCGAGCGTGTGCAAATTCCTCATGCCAGTATGACCAAGTCGACGATGCCATAGCCAGCCTTCTGAAGCTTTTGCAAGTAGACATGTAGCAGGTTGTGGTCCTGTAGAGAAATCAACAATATACAAATCTCCTATCATAAAGCCTTCGAAGACTTTGGAATTGTCAGCTTCCATGATCACAACACAACGATACTTGCCAAAGACAACAACCATATCAAGATCACAAAGCATTGAGACAGACATGAGGTTGAACCCTAAGGACTCGACAAGCATGACTTGTCCATGTGTCGATCCTTTGAGATCGCAACCTTACCTAGACCTAATACCTTGCTTTTGCCTTTGTCAGCGTAGGTGATATGCTTCAGATGTGATAGAGACAAAGCAGTGTCCATCAATAAGTTCCTGTCACCAGTCATATTATTTGTACATCCACTGTCGAGGACCCACTCAGTGGCTTTGGGTTGATCATCCTACAGATGAATTAGTGCATCTTACGAACTCATATACTTCAGCAGTGAAGAGTATGACATCAATTTCATCAGATCAATTTCATCAAGCGATAGAACAGAAATAGCAGTATGAGACGTGAGAAATGAAAACTCATTTCTTCATGATTAGCTTGCGCCCTTTCAAGCATATTCTGGTCTCCAGCAAATTCTTCAGACATTTAGGATCGTCTCGAGACCTGACCCTGCATAAGATATTAGTTTTTTTTCTTCACCACCCATATCTGGAGGGGTGGAAAAGAGTTCATCATTCTGCAAGCTCCATATGAGGAAGGTGTCATAGAAGCCAATCCACTTCGTTTCACATGAGAGGGGTTAGAGTAATCATATGAATAAGCAAAGAAATTCTTCGAGGACTTATGAACATAATGATTTGAAGAATAATGCACATATCCATAATCCTTAGATCTTCCCTGCAAAACAGACGGGTTAGCACGATGATGTTCATATGAGGACTTTGATCCTTTTGAGGAATTTGATCCATGTGAGAAGTTTGGTCCGTATGAGGACTTGGATCCATATGAAGAATTTGGTCCATATGAAGAATTTGATCTGGGGTTCCTATTCTTCACAGGTGGTGTCATGATGACATTCGCCTGAAGATTTTTAAGGCACCTTTTGGGAACCCAGATTTTCTTCATAGGAGGACTGTTCCTGCAGTTAGTGCCAACATATCTAGCAAATACTTCACCATTCTGTGTTTTGAACAGTTTATAATTGGAGTCAAATGACTCATCAGAAGAATATGAAGATTCACATGTAAAGCCAGATAAAGTATATGGATCCACTGAAGGTCCCTTTGCAGCAACCCATGAGGTTTTGGGATACTGCTCAGGTTTCCAGTAGGTCCCATCAGCATTGAGTTTCCTCTCAAAGGCAATACCCTCTTTCCTAGGGTTCCTGTTGAGGATCTGCTTTTTAAGCACGTCACAAAGAGCCTGATGCCCTTTGAGGCTTTTGTACATGCCTGTCATATACAATTCCTTCAGCCCTGCATCATCACTGATACTAGCAATGTCCTCAGATGAGGAATCAGTGATAGCAGAGGCAGTTGAAGAATTTGCAGCAATGGAAGTATTTGAGCATTCAGGTGAAGAATTAGCAGTTTCATGTTCAATGCACTTCAAACATGGAGGAACAAATTCATCCTGAGTAGCGTTGATCTATTGAGCAAGTAATGAATCACGCTCCTTCTGAAGATCTTCATAACTCACTCTTATCTGCTCAAGATCTTGCTTTCTTTGAAGAAATTCATAAGAAAGCTTCTCATGATCAGATAGGAGAGTGTTATGATGACCTTGAAGATTGTCAAACTTGGACTAAAGTCTCTGAAGATTTTCAGTTAAAATTTTAGTGCGATCCATTTCCTCGCCCAACATATCATCGCTTTTATCTAGCATGTTTTGAACCTTTTCAAGAGCCTTTTGTAGTTTCATAGCAATCTTAGCAAGTTTAGAATAGCTGGGTTTGAGGTTTTCATCAGATTCATCCTCACTAGATTCAGAGGAGGGATATTTGAGTACCTTTGAGCCTTTTGCCATGAAGCAATAGGTGGGAGTGTAGTCCTCATCGTCGTCATCAGTAGTGTTGGGGAGGTCCTTTTCTTCAGAGTTGAAGATGGACTTGTTGACGAACATGGTAGCGAGGGCTAGGCTCGACACACCAGAGTCTGACTCCTCAGATTCCTCCTCTTCCTCATTTTCCTCAGATTCAGCCTCAGAGTCCATTTCCTTGCCAATGAACGCCCGAGCCTTCTTGGAGTTGCTCTTGTTGTGAGATGAGGACCTTGAAGGGTTTGATGACGAGGACTTTGAAGATTTCTTCTTCTTCTTTGAATCATCAGAACTGTAATCCTTATACTTCTTCTCCTTTGATCCCTTTTCCCACTGAGGACTATCTTGAATGTAGTGTCCAGGCTTCTTGCATTTGTGGCAGAGTCTCTTCTTGTAATCATGGGATGAGGAATCTGTTCTCAAGTCACCACTTCTTGAGGATTTACCAAAGAGACCACGTCTTGAGAACTTTTGGAACTTCCTAACAAGCATAGCTAGCTCCTGGCTCAGTTCTTCAGGGTCACCAAGGCTGCTGCCAGAATCTTCACCATCAGATTCAGACACTGCCTTGGCCTTCAGAGCCCGTGATCTACCATAGCTTGGTCCATAGAGATCTCTCTTCTCAGCAAGCTAGAACTCATGAGTGTTTAGTCTCTCGAGGATATTAGCGGGATCAAGTGACTTGTAGTCTCCACATTCTTGTATCATCAATGCCAAGGTATCAAATGAGGAATCAAGCGATCTAAGCAATTTCTTCACCACCTCATGGTCGGTGATATCAACGGCATAAAGTGCTTGAAGCTCATTTGAGATGTCAGTGAGGAGATCGAAGGTTTGCTGAACATTTTCATTGTCGAGTCTTTTGAAGCGGTTGAAGAGATTTCGAAGAACGTCAACTCGAGAGTCACGCTGTGTTGAGACTCCCTCATTGACCTTGGACAGCCTATCCCAGATAAGCTTAGCTGTCTCCAAGCACTCACTCTGCCATACTGCCCTTTGCTCAGATGTCCACATATGATATTCTTCGCTTGAGAGTCGAGTTGCTTGAATCTCTTCACATCAGCTGCGTTGATGGTGGGAGTGACAGAGGGAACACCATTCTCCACAACGTACCAGAGATCGTTATCAATTGCCTCAAGATGCATGCACATCTTATTGTTCCAGTAGGGGTAGTTCGTCCCATCGAAGGTAGGACACCCAGTAGAAATCTTGATCATACCTGCGGTCGACATAACTAAAACTCCAGGTGGTTAAACCAAAATCACACAAAACAAGGGAGTACCTTGCTCTGATACCAATTGAAAGTGCGTTATATCGACTAGAGGGGGTGAATAGGCGATTTTTATGAAATCTTCACTGAAGAATTTCAGGGTGAGGAAATTCCTGAGTGAAGAACTACTTGCAGCGGAATAAGTACTCAAAAGTAAACATGACACAACATAAGCATGGTCTTCATGATGAAATGAAAAACAAGCACATAGCACAGAAAGCGTAAACACAGGATAACACAGGATGAAGACAAGCAGACTGAAGAAATTGAGCTGAGGAAATTGAGAAAGTTTTCAGTCAAAGTCTTCAAACAGATATGAACAAGCTCACAACATAGAAATGAGGAAATAAAAGGGTTGAGGAAATGGAACCAGGTAGCTTGGTGAAGACAATGATTTGGTTGACCAGTTCCAACTACTGTGACAGTTGTACGTCTGGTTAGGGCGGCTAGGTATTTAAATCTGAGGACACACAGTCCCGGACACCCAGTTCTGAACACGCAGTCCAGAACACTCGGTCCTCACCGTATTCCCCTTGAGCTAAGGTCACACAGACCTTGCCCAATCACTCGTGGTAAGTCTTCAGGTGACTTCCAAACCTTCACAGACTCGGTCACTCGGCGATCCACAATTTCCTCTTGGATGCTCTAGACCATGACGCCTAACTGTCTGGAAGATGCACAGTCTTCAAAGGTAACAAGCGTCGGATCCACGCAGGATCAATCTTTTCAGTGATGCTCAATCACTTGGGGTTTGTAGGTGTTTGGGTTTGGGTTTTCCTCACTTGATGTTTTTCACTCAAAGTCCTCGGAGGATGGGATGCTCTCAAATGACAAGTGTCAGTTTCTCTCGGAGCAGCCAACCAGCTAGTGGTTGTAGGGGACGGCTATTTATAGCCTAGGGAGCAGCCCGACATGATAAGACATAAATGCCCTTCAATGATATGACCATTAGGTGGGTAGATATTTTGGGACAGCTGGCGCATAGCACAGCAACGGTCGGATATTTGAGTATCAAATTCCTCAGGGCTATCATGTTCCTCACTGTGTAGGCAATCTGCACTGGCGAATTCCTAACTCTTCAGTCAGAACAAATTCCTCAGAGACCAGAAGAACTTCGTCTCTGTCACTGAAGAAATTGACTGAACTATATGAGATTTCCAATGGCTTCACTCGAAGGGATTGGTAGGTGTAGGATTTGAGTTGAGCATCACTTGAAAAATTTTCCTTAGTATTTCCTCGACCCCCTTTAACAGTACGGTGTTTCCTATGACTCAAGAAAGAGAAAATGAAACTACGAAAACAAAAGTCTTCACGCTTCATGTTCCTTGAACGAATACCAAGTCTTCAGGATTACACCAATTTCTTCACTTTCAAAGTCTTCAGAAATACAAAGTATTCAGTTGAAGAACTTCATTTTTAGGGGTCGACTTTCTCTGTAAATATCAAACTCCTCATAGACTTATAGACCTGTGTACACTCACAAACGGATTAGTCCCTTAACCTATAAGTCTTCAATACACCAAAATCACTAAGGGGCACTAGATGCACATACATGACAGAACTCTCCCTCGAGGCTCTACTGGATAGTGAGTTCGTGGGACGTCACCGAGCTGAACGTGTGCAGATCGCGGAGGTGCCGTACGCTCGGTACTAGGATCGGTCGATCGTGAAGACGTACGACTACATCAACCGCATTGTCATAACGCTTCCGCTTACGGTCTATGAGGGTACGTGGACGACACTCTCCCCTCTCGTTGCTATGCATCACCATGATCTTGCGTGTGCGTAGGAATTTTTTTTGAAATTATTGTGTTTCCCAACAGGGACATCTGATATGTGGAACCAACTGAGACAGATGTGTGATGGTATTACTTTGTCAGATAAAGAAGATGTATGTTACTGGTTGTTAACCAAAAATGGTAAATTAGTGTTAGACCCCTTTATGTTAGTTTCAAATATAGTCACAAGAAGTATGGGGGGTTAAAGTTCTCGTGTGGTTGGTCCTAAGGAAAAGTATTCCAACTAGAGATGTTCTGGCTAAAAGAAACCGGGAAAGTAGTGAAACTAAATGTAGTTTTTATGATTATGCCGAAAGTACATGACATCTTTTCTTTGACTGTACTATTGCTAAATATGTGTGGGGAGTAGTTCGTGTGGCTATAGGTTTGTCTGAATTCCCCAAACTGTAGATCAATTGTGCTTGGATTGGTAGTTTTAAAGGTAAAGTAAAATAGAGGTTAGCGTTGGGTGTGATAGCTGTGTTCTGGACACTCTGGAAAACTAGGAACACTACTACTTTTGACCACATATACCCTAGTGATCCTACTATGGTGGTGTATAAGTTGTCTCATTGGATTAAATTATGGTCTGGTTTACAGAAAATGGAACACAATTGGAGGTACAGAGATCAAGATGGCCGCAAACTCACTCTTGATAACTTTTATGGTTTGCTATTATGGCCATGCTGCTCATTAAGGTTTGCTATCATAGATAGGTTGCTTATTTACCAGTCTTGTTTCAGTGTTTCTTTATTATTATTGTTCGTTTCCTCTTCATTCCTACAGTTTTATGTTCCTTTATTTTGTAAGTTTTCTTGCATCATTTTTGGTTATTTTAGTCAATAATTATTTAGTTCATCTCAATAGCCCCTTATAATTCTCTATTTAAATAATTATTTCAGTTTTTCCTGTTATATTCATTTATGCCTTCACTTGATTTAGTTGATCAGTGTGTTTGGTATTTCAATAGTTCTGTATTTTCATTTCTTTAGTGTTCACTTTGTCTTTTTTTAGTATGCAGTTTATCATTTTTCAAGTCTTCATTTGTTTATAGTCATCAGCGTCCACCTTTGATATTTCATTTGGTCCTCTTTAGTTTTTTATAACTTATTAGTTATTTTTTCATTCTATGTCCATCAGTTTAAAGTTAAGTAGTTAAGAATAAAGTTAAGCTATCCATCAGTTTAGCTATAAGAATAGGTTTTTCTCTCCCATATGTGCAATCTCTTTTTAAGCCTATCAATTTTGAGAGTTTAACAAGCATCAGGAGAGCAAATCTTTCTTTTTCGAAAAACATTTTTATTTTCATTTCTTCTTCAGTTTCTGTATGACTTCAGTTTCCTTTTCTTTTTCAGATATAAACTTGTTATTTTTAGCATGCAATCTCTTTTTAAGTCTCCCAGTGTTGAGAGTTTAACAAGCATCAGGAGAGCCAATCTTCTTTTTTCGACAAAGTTTTTCATTTTCATTCTTCTTTAATTTCTGTATGACTTCAGTTTTTTTGGGTTCATTTTAATTCTTCTTACTTGCTCCTTTTTCTGCAGTTTGTGCTATGGCACTCAAGGGCCGAATTCAACGGCGCAACTGGTGACTGCGTGCCCTTTGAGGAATGTGAGGGCCGCAGATTTCTGCAGTTCGTTCATTCAGGCACATCAAGATCGCTGGCTAACAAGTTTACAATACTACTAGGGGCATCATCCACCCAAAAGCAATCCTGGGACTCATTTCTCAACCCGACCTGGGCAAGTTCATGCGCTACGGTGTAACAGACATGACTACTAAAAGAGAACTTGAAAGACTCAAAATTTGAAACGCATAAGCTCCAAGCTTCCTTCACCAGTACGACCGACAGTCTAGCGCCCTCCGTGCGGGCCGAAGCCGACGCGCGATGGCTCACGGTCGACACCGGCGGCGGAAGCCCACCCCCCGACTCCGCGGAGCTGTCCTCAGGCTAGCTATCCATCCTCACCGTCCTGCCCCTCCGTGGGTGGGGCCGGCGGCGGTGCTGGCGGCGTGTCCTCCGGCTGCCCCTCCATTGCATCTAGGTCGATCTCATAGGTGATACACTTGCCCTTGTTATTGCCGAAGTAGAAGATCAGGGACAAGCCGTCCACATTAGCTGGAGCCTGACAAAGGAGCTCGACGCGCGCCGGTCCATCGCCCTCCAAGGAATCCAGATCGACTGTCAGAATCTTGCCCACCGGCTCCGAGATGGCTTTGAGAATGTCCTCGCGCTTGCCCCCACTCGGGAGCCCGTAGATGAGCATCCACACCCGGGCAAGGGGGGGCACCGTGTCCGGCTCAGCATCAGCCTTCTGGATCGAGATCATGAACTTGTTGATGGGGCACTTGACGTGGTTGTGGGTGCAGACATTGAGCATCTCAGCAGAAGGGAAGGGTACCGAGAAGACCATCGGCGTTGTCTCAGTGACTTCCCAAGAGAAGGCGCTATCTCTATAATCGCCAATGTACGCTGACAGCTCCGCCCGTATGATCTCAGCAGTAACCACAACCGACGGTGGCGGCTGCTGATCCGGGACGAGGGTGATCGTCGCCAGGTGCGACCGGACAGGCTCGTCCTCCAGGGTCGCGTCCACATAGTAGAAGCCACCCCCCTGTACCCCGTACCCCGGGTAGGCAAGAGTGATAGGGCACCGGGAGGGCGCCAAACACTCCAAATGGAAGTGATCGGCACACCCACAGTTGATGCACATCGTCTCCTCATAGGTCCGGGCGCGACCGGCTCTAGCCGAGGGAATCACCGAGGCCTCCTGCTTCGGCTCCCCGATAGCCGACCTCCCCGATCCGTCCACGATGGCAGGACCACCGAGCCCACCCGAGCACTTCTTCTTCCGCTTCGTCAACGGCCCAACCGGACTTGGAGCCTCCCCCGAGGTGCTAAGGGGGGTGTACCGCGGCGATCCGGATGAGGACCTAAGCCAATCACACGAGTCCGCACGGTCCGGATCCATGGACCCATACCAAGCACGGTCGTCCGAACCCGTGGATCTCTGGGCGCCTTGGCGTGAGCTCTGACCCACCTCTAGACCGGGCCGTCTAGGGGTGGAGTATGCAGGCCGGCGCCGCAGCTCGGAGCGGAGTTCATCTCCGCATCGCTGGTCGTCTTCACGTAGCCGCGCAGCCTCCTCCCGGTGTCGCGCCCCCCGGGAGCCAGGCAGAGGGAGCCACGCGTCCCGGCGGCCGTCATGGGTGCCCTCACGAGCAGGGGCCGGCTGGTAGGGAGCGGCTGCTGAAGCCCTGCGTGGAGCGGCCCAGTCATCCCGGTCGGCGAGCCGACGGTCGTCGGCCCCCCGTCGGGCGCCATCCCCAGCCGGCATGCGAGGTCCGCGCGGCGGGCGAGAGGACTCAGGTCGCTCCAACGGCCTCTTCGGGCGGGGCCCCTCATCCCCAGGCAGGCGGGAAGCCGTCTACGCGGCCGCATAGGAGCGTGTGGGGGCGGGGGTGAGCAGCGGTGCGCCGGAGTCAGGCGGCGGTGGGAGGGGATTGAGGGTTTGGGGGGGATACGGGTGACAATGGCGGCGCGCGGTGGGAGATGTGTCGGGCGTTCGATCCAAACCTAGCGACGTTGGTGTGAGGTGATCCAGATGATTAAATTAAGAAACTTTGGGGTGAGTAATATTGTTGTGGAAACTTACAAGACAGATGGCAGGATAGAGCTAGATGCATTAGGGAAAAACTAATGGAGTGGATTTAAATTATGTGTGGTTCTATAAAAACAGAGGGTAGCTTTAGTTGAGAAGATAGATAACATAGATAAGGACAGCACGATTAATGGTTTAAGTAGAGAGAACTACTTATTAAGAAAAGACTTAGAGGAACAAAGGAACATATTTTTTAGAGAAGAAGAGATTATGTGGCTGCAGAGATCTAAAGAGAAAGAGCTGTTGGAAGGGGATGCACTCCCTCATTACTTCATTGCTAGAGCTAGTGGTAGGAAGAGAAAAAATAGGATAACTTCCTTTAATTTTATAGTTAATGTTGTGCAAGGGGATAAAGACTTGTTAGACTATGCCACATCCTTTTATAAACTTATTTGGCCCTGTTACTAATAATTTAATGTTACTGTCGATTTGGAGTTTCCTTTTGTTTTAGATGATATTGATAGAAGTTTATTAGATAGGGATTTTACTTTAGAAGAGATTTAAAAAGTAATTTTTCAGATAAAGCATAATAAGGCGCCTGTGCCTGATGTTTTCGCGGCTGAGTTTTATCAACATTTTTGGGAAGTAACTGGTGTTGGTTTACTTAAATTGTTTAATTATTTTTATCATGGTAAACTAGATTTAGTTAGATTTAACTATGGAGTGCTCAGTCTGCTTCCCAAATATGTGGGGGCCGAAACACTACAATAGTATAGACCTATATGCCTATCTAATGTGATTTTTAAATTTACTAAGGTAATTAATAATAGGGCAAGTATAGTAGCTGACAAAATTATAACTCCTGTGCAAACAACATTTATTAAAGGTAGATATATATTAGATGGATTGGTGGTGTTACACGAAGTCATGCATGAAGTACATAAGAAAAAGATGGATGCTTTTTAAAGTATATTTAGAGAAAGCGTGTGATAAGATTAACTGGACATTTTAGATTTGTTAAGGGAAAAGAAGGATTCATGATAAGTATATTAATTGGGTGATGCAAACAGTTACCTCAGGTAAAGTAGTAGTGATGGTCAATGACCGAATTGGTTCTTTCTTCCTACTAAAAAGGGTTTAAGACAAGGTGACCCCCTGTCACCAATTTTATTTAACATTGCTATAGATATGCTTAAAGTGTTACTAGATGAAGCTCCGGAAAGTGGTTTAATTACTGGTTTAACTCCTGATTTAGTTGATGGTGGCATTTGCATGTTACAATATGCAGATGGCACCAGTTTTTTGTTTCAAGATGATCTAGAGGGGGCTAAGAACAATAAGTTTATTTTGTCTCTTTGAGCAGATTTCCGGGTTAAAGGTAAATTTTCATAAAAGTGAAGTAATGTGTTTTGGTAATGCTAGAGATAAACAGAATGAGTATACTACTATTTTTACTTGTCGATAGGATATATTTTCTTTAAGTATTTAGGTATTCCTGTTAATTGTGTAAGATTATGCAATAGTGATCGGGATCCTACTTTAGAGAAAGTTGAGAAGAAAGTAGGTCCTTGGAAAAGTAAATTACATTCATATGGAGGCGGGTTAATTTTACTTAGGTCTTGTTTGACCAATATTCCTTTTTTAATGATGTCTATGTTCGAATTACCTAAAGGACCAAAAAACAGTATGGATATATATAGGAAAATATTTTTCCAGCAAGAAGGTGAAGATACTAAGAAGGTTCATTTAGTTAATTGGGAGACTGTTTGCTTACCTAAAGATATGGAAGGTCTGGGTGTAGTAGATCTTACTATTATGAATATTTGTTTATTCTGTACGTGGCTTGGAAATTAGAGAACGAAAAAGGAGTCTGGCAAGATTTGCTTAGGAAGAAGTATATAGGTAACTACTCTGTCCATGTGTAAAACTAGACCTGGACAATCACACTTCTGGCAAGGTTTGACGAAAGTGAAGCCTATTTTCTTTAAGTATTGTAGAAAAATTGTGGGTTGTGGGTAACGGTAGGAGAACCGGGTTTTGGGAAGATCTTTGGTTAGGAGATAATCCTTTGTGCATTAAATTCCCTAGATTGCATTTGCTTACTTTCAGTGCTAATTTCTCAGTACCAAAAGTTATCAAGAGTGAGTTTGGTACTGTTAGATCTAGAAGGAATTTGTGTGTGTGTGTGTGTGTGGGGGGGGGGGGGGGGGGGGGGACCTGATATGTGGAACCAGCTGAGACAAATGTGTGATGGTATTACTTTGTCAGATGAACAAGATGTATATTACTAGCTGTTAACCAAAAATGGTAAATTTAGTGTTAGATCCCTTTATGTTAGTTTCAAATATAGTCACGAGAAGTATGGGGGGTTAAACTGCCCTTGAAGGTTAAAGTTCTCATTTGGTTGGGGGGGGGGGGGGGGGGGGGCACCTGATATGTGGAACCAGCTGAGACAAATGTGTGATGGTATTACTTTGTCAGATGAACAAGATGTGTATTACTAGCTGTTAACCAAAAATGGTAAATTTAGTG
This sequence comes from Triticum urartu, assembly GCF_056163025.1. Classification (NCBI taxonomy): domain Eukaryota; kingdom Viridiplantae; phylum Streptophyta; class Magnoliopsida; order Poales; family Poaceae; genus Triticum; species Triticum urartu. Next base: position 385,418,526 of record NC_141877.1, read on the forward strand.
TTAGATCCCTTTATGTTAGTTTCAAATATAGTCACGAGAAGTATGGGGGGTTAAACTGCCCTTGAAGGTTAAAGTTCTCATTTGGTTGGTCCTAAGGAAAAGTATTCCAACTAGAGATGTTCTGGCTAAAAGAAACTGGGAAGGTAGTGAAACTAAATGTAGTTTTTGTGATTATGCCGAAAGTATACGACATCTTTTCTTTGACTGTGTGATTGCTAAATATGTGTGTGTGTGTGTGGGGGGGGGGGGGGGGGGGTAGTTCGTGTGGCTATAGGTTTGACTGAATTCCCCAAACTGTAGATCAATTTAGTGCTTGGATTGGTAGTTTTAAAGGCAAAGTAAAATAGAGGTTAGTGGGTTAGTGTTGGGTGTGATAACTGTGTTCTGGACACTCTGGAAAACTAGGAACATTGCTACTTTTGACCACATATACCCAGTGATCCTACTATGGTGGTGTATAAGTTGTCTCATTGGATTAAATTATGGTCTGGTTTACAGATAAAGGAAAACAATTGGAGGTACAGGGATCAAGATGGCCGCAAACTCACTCTTGGTAACTTTATGGTTTGCTATTATGGCCATGCTGCTCATTAAGATGGTTTGCTATCATAGATGGGTTGCTTATTTATCAGTCTTGTTTCAGTGTTTCTTTATTATATATTGTTCGTTTCCTCTTCATTCCTTCAGTTTTATGTTCCTTTATTTAGTAATTTTTCTTGCATCATTTTTCAGTATTTTAGTCAATAATTATTTAGTTCATCTCAATAGCCCCTTATAATTCTCTATTTAAATAATTATTTCAGTCTTTCCTGTTAGATTCATTCATGCCTTCACTTGATTTAGCTGATCAGTGTGTTTGGTATTTCAATAGTTCTGTATTTTCATTTCTTTAGTGTTCACTTTGTCTTTTTTTTTAGTATGCAGTTTATTATTTTGTAAGTCTTCATTTGTTTATAGTCATCAGTGTCCCAAAGGATCAGTACCTTTGGTATTTCATTTGGTCCTCTTTAGTTTTTTTATAACTTGTTAGTTATTTTGTCATTCTCTGTCCTTGTCCATCAGTTTAAAGTTGAGTCATTAAGAATAAAGTTAAGCTATCCATCAGTTTAGCTATAAGAATAAGTTTTTCTCTGCCATATGTGCAATCTCTTTTTAAGTCTATCAGTTTTCAGAGTTTAAGAAGCATCAGGAGAGCAAATCTTTCTTTTTCAAAAAATATTTTTATTTTCATTTCTTCTTCAGTTTCTGTATGACTTCAGTTTTCGTTTCTTTTTTCAGATATAAACTTATTATATTTAGCACGCAATCTCTTTTTAAGTCTACCAGTTTTGAGAGTTTAACAAGCATCAGGAGAGCCAATCTTCTTTTTTCGATTCTTTTTTTCATTTTCATTCTTCTTTAATTTCTGTATGACTTCAGTTTTTTTGGGTTCATTTTAATTCTTCTTACTTGCTCCTTTTTCTGCAGTTTGTGCTATGGCACTCAAGGGCCGAATTCAACGGCGCAACTGGGGACTGCGTGCCCTTTGAGGAATGTGAGGGTCGCAGATTTCTGCAGTTCGTTCATTCAGGCACATCAAGATCGCTGGCTAACAAGTTTACAATACTGCTAGGGGCATCATCCACCCAAAAGCAATCCTGGGACTCGTTTCTCACCCCGACCTGGGCAAGTTCATTCCCTACGGTGTTACGTACACGACTACTAAAAGAGAACTTGAAAGACTCGAAATTTGAAACACATAAGCTCCAAGCTTCCTTCACCAGTACGCCGATCGTCGCCATATCAAACCCCTTGCTGTTCAGCGCTTACACAAGATTGGTAGCATCAGGCTCTCGAAAACAATTTGGTTTGCACCAAGTCTGATAGCCCCATCGATAGCAGCAAGGCACGCCACTGCTTCAGGATGAAGTAAATCTATCAGGTGCACAGACGCTCCCGCGCCAGCAGCAGCAAAATCATCTCTGAGCAGGGGCAGAGCCAGGGGGGGACGAGCAGGGGCCTGCCCCCCCCCCCCCCCCCCCCCCCCCCCCAACGATCAACAATTTTAGTAGAAGCAACTAGTAATTCGGCCCCCCCTATACTCGAATCCTGGCTCCGCCACTTTCTCTGAGGACTAGAAACTGGCTCCCCTATGTTGGCTTTCTTCCTGACATCCCACCACTCCCACATCATGCCAAGAGCCCTCAGCTGGGAGGCACTGTCAGCTTTCCACAATTCACCAAGCATCTCATGGGCGGAGTTATGCTGCAACAAGACTTCCCAAAGATCACCTAACGCCAGCCTGCTCCAACGTTCTTTTACCTTCTTACATTTAAGGAGAATGCGCCGTCTTCATTCAACCGATGACACACCGGGCAGGCTGTCTCCAATTCCACACTCAACCTCTGAATCTTCATCCTGTTTGCCAAACTGTTGTGAGCAAGGCGCCACACAAACATTTTGAACTTATTGGGACCCCAAAACTTCCAAATTTGCTTCCAGTTGAAATTTCCAGTGCTGCTCCCTTTTGTTTCTGCGGGGGTAGCCATTGATCCTATATACAGGGTAAAAGTTACTTCCCAGTCTTGATCGCTGGAATATTTTGCTTGTGTTTTGTGGGAAAAGTGTGATATCTTGAATGAGGGCAAAATTGGATTTCCTGGACAAAACGATGGAACTGATGTAAATTTCAGAGTAGTGATGTTGAAATCAGTAGATGAGAACAGCCTTGTTTCACATGGTGTTGTTTGGTTTAGGCCAGGATTTCTGCTCTTATTTGGACCAGCACATGCAGAAGCAAGTGTCATTTTGTAATGGGAGTAAGTTGTCTGCCACTCTCGTCTCCATTGGGGACTGATGGATTCTATTTTCTTCCTCATCAACTTGGATGAAGCTTTTTTTTTAAAAAAAAAGAGGAGGGTCACACCCGGCCTCTGCATCAGAGTGATGCATGCAGCCATACCATTCTTCCTCATCAACTTGGGTGAAGCTGACCATACCATTCTTGAAAAAGGAAGCTGCAGCATTCTTTGTGGACTTAACTCTTTAAGAGATTCTGGTAAATCTGTAGATGAATTCTGGTACTAGGTTCTAGTTTGGAGCATTACCTTTTGTCAGCTTAAAGTAACCTTACCACTTCATGGCCATCAAACTAACTTTTAATCTCAAGAATCAGTGTTGACGGAAGTACACGGTCTTCTCGCAGCCTGTCCAGATGGACAAAATGAGATGCTACTAAGAGCGCGGTGATGATAAACTTGTCCCGAGCATTCAGAGAGGGAGTCATGATCTACATCTACATGATGGCCCTGGAAGATCAAATACAGTAGGCTACCAAGGATGGGGAACACAGTATGATTCGTTTTGGTGCTCTTTTGGTAAGTGAACATATCTTAGTTTTAGGACTGGAATAGAACTGTCTAATATTCTAATTGTCTCTTTTGGGTGTGCAGGGATAGGCCCATTCCTTGGTTATTCAATCTATCTTGAAAAATAAAGATAGCAGCAGTTTCCACATCGTAGTCCCAAAAGTCTCTCAAGTTCATCTTCTACCCGCGAAGAAAATCCTCAAACTTACCGCCCGAGTAACCGTCGTCAGGATTGATCAGTTGCAAAGACCGGAACTTCAGCAATAACACACGCCACCATGGACTACATGAACCATAGTAGAAACATGTCGCAAGAGGCGGGACAAAACGCATGCTTGAACAATGTCAGGCAGGGCCTGTGAACAAGCTGTTGAAGATCTGCCGCAGAATCACCAACAGGAAGAAAGAACACGCATTTGAGCTTTGACGAAGAGAGGAGGCACTAATATACTACATTGACGCTCGCCCAGATCCAACACTATGCTTGATTATTCTGTTCGCCGCCATCGGCACCATGGCATCGCCCAATATATCCAGCTGCCCCATGGGACCATGCCATCAGCCTACCGCCGGTATCGATGCAAACACTGTCGGGGCTTATGACATTGCCACGATGTCAACGCCACCTCAACATCGTTATTGGGAGTCATGAACAAAGAGCTACACAACAAGAGAGTACACACCTGATGAAGAGGGCAGTCCCACGCCTAGATGACGTCCTGAGCAGGTCGAGAACGATGGTCTTGCTGGAGAATAGAGAAACCCTAGCCGCCTTTGTGCGGGGAGAAGAGAAATAATGAATTGGATTTTCCCCTTAGCACCATAAAGAACCAAGATATTCTGGTGATGGATTCTAATGGCATAAGTTTGATCATCTTTTGTCAGAAATGTCACAGTTGAAATAGTTTTGTTAGGGCTAGTCCAGAGCGTTTAGCTGAAGCTGTGGCCACTGGAAATGAGTAGTCTTGCTTGCCCCATCTACCACATGCCAAATGTGATTTACTTCTATAAAAAAAATGTGATTTACTTCTTCATGACCATAAAACTGACATTTCATCTCAGCGTGCTAAAGAATTTATGCAGGCTTCTCACAACCAGTTCAGATGAACAAATGAGATACTACTATGGCTCGCTGAGCGTGCGCTGATAAATGGTGTACTGACCATCCATGCTGCCCTGGAAGATCAAAGCAGTATTTTACCAAGGATGGGGATTCGTTTGGGTGCTGTTATGAGACTGTCAAGTAAATACTTTTTGTTTCAAAACTGACAATAGAACTGGGATTGTCCAATTTAAGTGTCGGATTCAGAACTGGGAATCTATCTATTTGGAAAGAAAGGCAGCACAGCAAGAATGCTTAAAAGGGCAGCCCAGTGCACTTAGCTCCTGCTTGCGCAGTGTCTGGAATAATGCTTAAAAGGACAGCAACAATGCTTGATTATGTAAAATTTGTGACAGAGAAAAGCTACAGCCAGAACTCATGTACCCAGTACAGGTTCGGTTCTGAACATAAAGCTAACAGCAGAATGAGCTAATGCAGCTCTTTAAAAAGCAGTACTAATTCAACCCTAGGGTAGCAAGAAAAAAACATCACAAGCCATCGACAATTGCAAGGTGACCGGGAGAGTAAGACCAAGGAGCACTGCGCTGACAGGACTGCATTCCGCCGAAATATGAACATTACCATCATCAGTCACCAATACCTTAGTAAAGCCTGAGGCGGCACTTCGACGAACCGCAGAAGCATTTCTTCTCCTTCACCTTGCCATTCTTGCGCACATTACCTATGTTATAATTATAATCGTAAGTAAGCTCTTGTAGCGGACGGATATTCTTTTCGGCGAAAAGCATAACATGCGGCATCCTCTTATCATCATGGTCCCAGAGAACATCCTGTGCATGCATGTTTGGAGTGCAGCTATGGTTGATGAATCTTCCAACATTACCACACTTTGCAGCATCTATTGTATAGCCCAAGCCCTCCGCTGTCATCTCGGATTTAGAAGATTGTGAATCTTTTTCTTCATCGTCATCATCGTCATCGTCATCGTCATCGTCACGACCAATATCAAAAAGGTACTCATCATTTTCTGTCCTCTCAGCTTCTGTCTCTTGCAATACCTCACCTACATACTCACATACGAAACTACCTGAAGGGATAAAACTGAGGGATCTTACACCCCAACCTGTCTTCCCAGTCTTGAATATTTCCAGTGGAACTTTGGGGCCGTGCTGGCTCACCCTATTGTGGCATGTTGGTGGGCACCTGCATGCAGTTTTGACAATTTGGTTAGCTCACCATTTCAGTTTAACCTAAATTGTCTAATGTGAACAAATAACTTTTTGTCAAAACCAACTTCCAGGTAAGCAGGCTTCGGCTGTACGAGACAGTTTCCCACATTTCACTGCCATCTGGACTTACCAATCTAAACTTACCATGCCAGAACTAGTATAACATTGGGCTGGCAATAAGAACATGTTGTCAAACATTAAAAATAAAATATTAATGGGTTATTCTTGCCTAGCTAGGTTATGCTATTGTGTTTTGTAAGTTACTGAACACCCTACCTGCATGATGGGCCACACTCATATATGAGAGGCTTTGTATAAACAATTGCGCTATTCAAATTGAATGGGATCTCCCCTCCATTTTTCACAGCACAAGCACATTCACTAGAGTCCGAGCAACCATTAGTGCAGTCACAGCCTATTGAAGGTGCTTTTGCATATGAGGGCGGATATATGACTTTGGTGATGTACTTAAATGGCGTTGGCAGCACGCCATCAATTGTGTTGATCACACATATGGGAATGCTCTCTTTTCCTTGAGATATGTCAGACAAACAAAGGCCTTCACGAACGGTAAGAGAGTTATTATTCCTACAAGTGAGAGACTGAGAAACACCAACAATAGACCTCTTCCCTTCTGTCCACAGGCATTTGTCAGGAGCCATCAATGCTAATACAGTCATCTTGTTGGTAACAAGGCCGACATTATCATTTTCTTTAATTTGATCAGTCTGAAGATGATCCCCACACTTAGACTCCTTTGTGAACTTATTCCCAGAGTCCTTGTCGATGCCATCGCGCTTATGAGCAAACATGCCTTTCTTCACGTTTTTAATATTTGAGGAGCGCGCCACTCCTCTCCGAGTTCTTGAAATTTGGTTTCTCGTCTTGTCATCTTCAAAGACCCGCCTATCATCTAACAATGTCACATTCACCTTGACATTATCTGGTTTCTTGCCCTTTGTCTTCACATTAACAAGAGCTCTCACATGGTTCCTCGGAGTACCTTCTTGCAAGCTTCCTTCACATTTGGTTTTTACATCAACAACCCCCGCTACAAGTGGTACATCCTTTGGATCGCTCAATCGACTTCTCTCATCAATCTTATGAACACTCACCTCGTCGGAAGGAGGACATCGAGAGATGTTGACGCATGATTTATTATTTCTTTCATGCGCAAGTAGTGCCAAAGGTTTCTCATCATCTTTTGAGGAGGAATCTTCTCCGCCCTCTCTTGCCTTGCGCCTAGCCGGTGTAGAAGGGGTAACTTTGGAGTGCAATTCTTTCCTTGGAGTAGCAACCTTTTTCTTCACATTTTTCCTAGGACCAAGCGATTTAGGAACACTGGCAATAGATTTCTTTCGTTGCGTCCAAGGGCATCTGTCTGGAGCCATCAATGCTTGTATAATTACCCTATTAGTATTAAGGCCCACACCATCCTTATCTTCAATTTGATCGGTCGCAACATGCTCTCCACACTTGGATGCCGAGCGTATCACGTCAATCACCCCTGCATCATCTACCAATGTCACATTGATCTTGACAATCTCTGCACTCTTGCCCTTTCTCTTCACATTAAGTGGGCCTCTCGGATGAGTCCTCGGAGTGCCATCATGCACACGTCCTTCGCGTCTGCTTCTAATCTCAGTGTTCCCCACTACTAGTGGTGCGCGCTTCCTTTCACGTAATAGTCTTCTACCATTCATCTGCTCTGAGAAACTATGTCTTGGTGAGTCGTCTGTAACATCATTTAGCGGATTATCATGGCCGCGTTGGCCTCTTGCAAAACCATCTTGAACAATAACGTTGACGACTTGAGATTCTTGGATCTTCTCATTGTGTGCCTCGGTAGCTCCTCCAACCTCTTCTATTTTGCCTTCCATATCCACATTAGAATCATCTTGCCTCAAAATCGGAGAAGCACCATGACCTGAAATTGTAATCGTGAGCAAGGCATCCACTATATAGGCACACCCACAAGCGAAAAATGATTGGCATGTCTTCATACCAACATAATTTCGTGGGCGGTCTGCAAAATCATCTGGAGCGACACAATTGATGACTTGAGATTCTTGCGTATGATTGTGTGCCCCGGTGGCACCTCCGACCTCTTTTCTTTTGCCTTCCGTTTCGTGATTAGAATCATCTCGCCTCAAAACCGGAGAAGCACCATGACCTGAAATTGTAATCGTGAGCAAGGCATCCACTACATAGGCACACCCACAAGCGAAAAATGATTAGCATGTCTTCATACCAACATAATTTCGTGGACGGTCTACAAAATCATCTGGAGTGACACAATTGACTGGAGTGACACAATTGACGACTTGAGATTCTTGCATATGATTGTGTGCCTCGGTGGCACCTCCGACCTCTTCTCTTTTGCCTTCCGTTTCGTGATTAGAATCATCCCGCCTCAAAATCGGAGAAGCACCATGACCTGAAATTGTAATCGTGAGCAAGGCATCCACTACACAGGCACACCCACAAGCGAAAAATGATTAGCATGTCTTCATACCAACATAATTTCGCGTACGGTCTGCAAAATCATCTGGAGTGATACAATTGACGACTTGAGATTCTTGCATATGATTGTGTGCCTCGGTGGCACCTCCGACCTCTTCTCTTTTGCCTTCTGTTTCATTATTAGAATTATCTCGCCTCAAAATCGGAGAAGCGCCATGACCTGAAAGTGTAATCGTGAGCAAGGCATACACTACAAAGGCACACCAGCTAGCAAAAAATGATTGGCGTGTCTTCATACCAACATAATTTTGCGGACGGTCTGCAAAATCATCTGGAGCAACATAATTGACGACTTGAGATTCTTGCATATGATTGTGTGCCTCGGTGGCACCTCCGACCTCTTCTCTTTTGCTTTCTGTTTCGTGATTAGAATCATCTCGCTTCAACATCGGAGAAACACCACAACCTGAAATTGGAATTGTGAGCAAGGCATTCACTGCTAAGGCACACCGACTAGTGAAAATGATTGGTGCGTCTGCATACCAGCACCTCCTTACCTCTGACGCCGATGCCGGTAGCAGCAACACTCCCACAGCCAGGCGGAAATCTGCGCTTGGCTGAGACCGCTCTCCTCTTGGGAGGCGGATTCATGACAGATGCCGACCACCTCTTCTTTCTGCTCTCGTCCTCCTCCCTCTCCAATTCACCGTCGTCCACTCTGCTTCCCACAACACTGTCATCTCCATTGCCAATAACAACATCCTCATCCCTGACCAATTGCCCCTCCACATTCAACGAATCGGCCATACGACCGCCATCTTCCATGGAACCATTAGCAGGAGCAACGGCACATTTCCGTGGGGCAGCGAACGCCAGCGGCATCACATCTAGCGCCCTGATCTCTGCCTGGCTATCCGAGGGACGTGCATCCCCGTCGCCGGGCGGCTGCGGCTGAGGGGGTTCGCGCGGGAGCCCGCCGTTGCACGCCGCAGAGGAAACGCCCGCGTGGCCGGCCGCCTCGTCCGCCGTGCCCTGGACGCCCCTCTCGCCGTCGCCGTTCTCGGGGACGCGGCCGCAGCTCGGCGGCCAGGAGCGCCGGGCGGAGACACCCCCGCGAGGCGGCAGCACCTCCACCCCCGCCGTCGGGGCGCAGACCCTGCGTACAAATCCAGATCGACACCTCGTCAGCCAATCTATAGAAAGGGGACGAACCAAACCATGGATAGATATCGGCGTTCGCGACACGCGCGTACACGCACGCTACGGGCCGGGTGATTTCGCCGGACGGGCACTCACATTCCGCAGACGGGCGGCGGCAGGCGGCGGAGGTGGCGGCGTCTGGCGACTGGAGGCGAGGTAGAGGGTGGAGACTGGAGCGGTCTCCTCCCCCTATGTTTGGGAAGGAGATGCGCATGGGTTGTTTCGTAGTACAGTAGTACTATTACTCCCGCGATATTGTTGCTCCGTCGCCGTGACGATAGCTGATTTCTTTCGTTATGACGCATGATTTGGTCGGTACTGTAGAGAAAGATCGGTCTGACCGAATCAGGTCGTACGGGCTCTAGAATCTTCCGAAATGAGAAGGTTGACTATGGGTGGCTTGGATTATCTGTGGTTTACTTAGACTGGCCACAATGGGTGATAACATAGACTAGTAACATGCACATGTTACTAGTATATGTTACTACCTCTATAGTGGGGAGTAACATATATGTGGTAACATGCAACACTTTATTTATTAGGCTATAGACTCATTTTGCCTTGTGGATGTTACTTATACTACTGTAACTAACTATATTAAAATGTGTGATGTTACTCATACTACTAGTAACTAACTATATTATCACTTTCCTCCATTTTTTTCATTTATTGCTTGCCACATCATTTATTTTATCTAGATATGTGTGATGTTACTACCTATGTTACTCCCACTGTGGGTAATTTTACAAAAAAAAAGGTTCACCTGTAACCTGTTGCCGGATCGGCCAACTGCATATAAAAATGCCGACCTTCACAATATCATTTAAGAGGACAAAGAATCAATTTGTGACTACGTTGCACGGTGATTCAAGAAGAACACTCTGTCCAACATCTTCGATGAAATGGCCATCGAAGCATTCATGAGCAGAGCACAACGCCCCTTATTCAGAGACAAGCTCGGCGAGAAGACAGGGAAAGACAAGCTTACATCAGTGGCGGCCCTGATGAATGTCGCCAACGACTTCGCCACAGGAAAAGAAGCAGTCGGGGCAGGCCAACAACCAATGCCAGGCCTCAAGATAACGGAGGTCCTCGGTGATCTTCAACGACTTTCTCTTTCCGCGATTGGGCGCAGAGGTCCTCGATGATGTGTCGATTCCTATCCAAGGACCCTCCTTCGCCACGAAGCAGCTCCTGATGGGCACGCGCCTCAGTAAGCTTAGCAGTAGCGACATCACGAGCGCGGTTCATTTCCTTTCGAACCGCATCGAGATGCCCTTTCATCTCAAGCAAGTGTTCTTCAGCTGTTTCCGGACACAACCAACACATTCAAACAGAGATGGATGCTCGACAAAGCTCAAAATATTGCAGAACAGGAGGGACTCACAAACACGGCACGCAAGAGATTGCTCCCGCTGGGAGACCCGGATGTGCTCCGTTTCCACTAATAGGAGAAGCTCGCCGACCCGAGGGGCGAGGCTGGATCTTTGGGCAAGGTGAACCTAAGGTACAACAGAAATAACAATCAAAACCTCAAGCACGTTATGACATAATATACCCGAGGCTCGGAGGCTACTAAGGGGGACGCAATATGCTTACCTTGGTACCGGCCTCCCCCAAGGTATCCCGCGGGACCTGGGCCTGGACACCACTCTCGCTAAGAGAAACTCGTAAGCGAGCTAGGGCAGAAGGGCTCCTTGACCATCTGTTGTGCGAAGACGCGGGAGCCGGAGGCGGTGCATAGCCAACTACCATATCGGCACCAGGACCAAGCCCGTGAAACAATGTCGTGACCTCAAGCGAGGCCCCAGTCCCTGGCGGAGGCTTGGTGCGGCTCCTAGCCACAGGGAAACTTGAGCCCGCCAGGTCTTCAGTGGCCGAATCATCACAAGACCACTCCCTCAGAGGAAGCAAAATCGCTGGTGCTGGAGGCGGACGACGGCATGCGAACTTCTTTGGAGCACGCACCGACCTATGAAAAACAAGAAGTATAAGGACATCGCATGACGAGAGCTCCGCAAAGAACCACGAGCAAAAAACATGATACATATGTTGTCCCTTATTGGCTTTGACTTTGGCATCTAGCAAGGAATCACTCGGGACACGGAGGCATGTGCCTGGACCGGCTCCTCTGAAAGGCTCGATGCTATCATCTCACTTGGGGGCTCCTGCGCGTCCAGCGAGGGCTCCGGAGGGCCAGGCACGCTTGTGCCCATGATTCGAGGATCGAACCTCCCCATGGATGGATCCTTAGAGGCGTCCACAGGCAGTTTTGCAGCTTTCACCAAAGGGAGGTCAGCTAGCGGCGTCCCCGACCTCTTCCCGGATCCTCCCACGACAAAAGGGGTTCCAGTCACCATGGTACCAAAGCTCTGGTCTGTTATGCATGCATGGTTGGCAAGATACATCGTTGTTGCATAACCGTGAGGCTTTGGGGGATTCAAAATAAAGTCCCGAAAGTCCTACAAACAAAGACGCCCCTAGGGGTTAGGACTTAGGATCGCTCTCCGCAACAAGTTAAAAACAGAAATCAGGCCATCATAACTTACTAGAGGGCGCAGGTTCGCCTAGCTGTAGGGTTCTATACCGACCCCCATATGGATCTCACCGAGAGGAAGGATGGTCACCAGGTGCATACGGAGCTCAAATTTACTCTCTGTGATCTCCCGTCAAAGCAGGCGGTTGGGTTCGTCCACTCCCTTGTACTCAAACATGGGGGACTCTCTCCATCCTAAGGTATGGACGTTTTGCTCCACCTAAGTCTTCAGAAGCTGCAGGCTGCAGAGCCCTTTTCCCCGCAGCCGGAAAACCACATCTATCTCGAGGCCAGTTTCTAGGGAGAAATATGTCTTGGAGCCCCACTTCGGTCTTTACCAACAAGGCACATTGGCGAACTTGGGCAGCCCAGTGTCATGGTAATCACAGGGAATGTCTAGGGGGGAACCATCTCCATTCCCACAACGTTGACTCTGCGGTGGTCGCAAACTCAAAATAATTGGAATCTGGGTGAGGATGAATGATGGCCCTATCGCAAGAGGGGACGTTACCCTCCTTCAGGCGAGGAACCACCTCAAAGAAATATTGGAAGAGGTCAAAATGCGGGAGAATCCTAAGGAAGGACCCGTAGAGGGTTGTGATGCATGACAAATGAAGCACGCCACTCAGAGTCGGGTGGTGCAACTGCAACCAATAGTGGGTCAGGACCCTCCCCGGTGAAGGAACTCAGCGGGAGGCTCAACCCGCGGTAAGTGAATACCACGTGCACCACCATATTAAAGAGCAATGGCCGAGGGACCTTGTACTTGTGAGGAGGCGCCAGCCAGGCAATGGAGGTGTGCTTCGACAGGCAGCCAACTTCCACCAACTGCTCCAAATTAGTTGTAGCGACCAGATAGCTCTTCCAATCACTTACCCACTATGGGTGATTGGTCAAGGGTGGTGGAGGCGGTGAAGGCGGACTCACCGAGCGCTCTTGGTGTTCGTCGGACGACATCGAAGAAAAAGCCATCTCGCTCCCTCTCGCTTGATACTCTGTATCTAGCGGCGACGGGTGAGAAACTTTGTGGTCAAAGAACGGGCGGTCGAGGCAGCGCCGCCCGCTCCAGATTTGTAGCAAAGAAACTATTGATTCTAGTCGATGATGTAACGACGCATGTTGTGCCAGTGGTGGGCCGAATCATGGTGGCAATTAGCTTCTTAATAAAGAACTTGGGCCTAAGCAGGCCCATACACGCCCTCACTTGATCGATTACGGCGGGAGAACACGGGTTGTGCGCGCCAAGGTTAAAGAGGCAGGGTGGTTCAAGACAAGGAGGTATCAAGAAACAAAGGAGGCCACAAACCTACAAGATGAAGAGCCCGACGAAGGTCTAGGGTCACGATGCTTGCGACCTTGATACGACCATTTTGCATCATGTTTTCCTACTGTTTTTTATGATGTTTTGATCAATATAATACTTTGTGGTGTAATTCTAATGTCTTTTCTCTCTTAATTTGCAAGATTTATATGAAGAGGGAGATTGCCGACAACTGGAATCCTGGACCTAAAAAAGCTATGTTAGAGATACCTATGCTGCACAACTCCAAAGAAGCTGAAATTTCGAAGGATTATTTTGGAATATATATAAAATATTGGAGAAAAGAAATACCAGAGGAGGCCACCCAGGTGCCCACGAGGCACCAGGGCGCGCCCACTAATACGTCCATTTTGCATCATGTTTCCTACTATTATTTATAGTGTTTTATGCCAATATAACACTTTGTGGAGTAATTCGAATGCCTTTTCTCTCATTTTATGCAAGGTTTACACAAAGAGGGAGATTGTCGGCAGCCGGAATTCTGGACCTGAAAAAGCTATGTTAGAGATACCTATTTTTGCACATCTCCAAATGAGCTGAAATTGTACAGAGAATTATTTTGGAATATATAAACAATATTGGAGAAAATAAATACCAGAGGGGGCCACCCAGGTACCCACGAGGCACCAGGGCGCACCTGCACCCCCCCGCCCTAGCGTGCCCTGGTGGGTCGTGGCCCCCCTGGCTTGCTTATGGTGCCCATCTTCTCATATATAAGGTCATTTACCATAGAAAAAATAAGGAGAGGACTTTCTGGATGGAGCGCCGCCGTCTCGAGGCAGAACTTGGGCAGGAACACTTTTGCTCTCCGCCGAGCGATTTCGCCGGGATACTTCCCTCTGGGAGGGGGAAATCGAAGCTATCGTCATCACTCTCATCGTGGGAGGGCCAATCTTCAACATCTTCAACAACACCATCTCATCTCAAAACCCTAGTTCATCTCTTTTGTTCAATCTTTGTATCAAACCACATATTGGTACCCGTGGGTGACTAGTAGTGTTGATTACATCTTGTAGTTGATGCTAGCCAGTTTATTTGGTGGAAGATTATATGTTCAGATATTATGATATTCAATACCCCTCTCGTCTTGAGCATGAATATGTTGTGTGAGTAGTTACTTTTGTTCTTAAGGACATGGGAGAAGTCTTGTCATAAGTAATCATGTGAATTTGATATTCGTTTGATATTTTGATGATATGTATGTCCTGATTCCCTTTGTGGTGTTATGTGAACGTCGACTACATGACACTTCACCATCTTTGGGCCTAAGGGAATTCTTCTGGAGTAGTTATTAGATGATGGGTTGCTAGAGTGACAGAAGCTTAAACCCTAGTTTATGCGCTATTCCGTAAGGGGCTGATTTGGATCCATAAGTTTAATGCGATGGTTAGATTTTATCTTAATTCTTCTTTCGTAGTTGCGGATGCTTACGAGAGGGGTTAATCATAAGTGGGAGGCTTGTTCAAGTAATAATAGGACCCAAGCACCGGTCCACCCACATATCAAATTATCAAAGTAGCGAACGCGAATCAAACCAACATGATGAAAGTGACTAGATGAAATTCCCGTGTGTCCTCAAGAATGCTTTGCTTGCTATAAGAGATTTTTTTGGCCTGTCCTTTGCTACAAAAAGGATTGGGCTACCTTTCTGCACCTATTGTTACTATTGATACTTATTACTTGTTACAAATTGTCTTGCTATCAAACTACCAATTATCGACAATTTCATTGCTTGAAGAAATTACCTTGCTGAAAACCGCTTGTCATTTCCTTCTGCTCCTTGTTGGGTTCGACACTCTTACTTATCGAAAGGAGTGCGATTGATCCCCTATACTTGCGGGTCATCAAGAATCTTTTTTGGCACCATTTCCATGGAGTGAAGCGCTCTTGGTAAGGAAAAATTTATATAATGTGCTGAAATTTGCTGTTACTTGTTACTATGGAAAACAATCCTTTGAAGGTTTTGTTCGGTGTATCTTCACCTCCATCGGAAGCAGAAAGAGTTGATCCTCACTATTGGGAAATGTTGCATGGAAAACAAAAAAAATCTACACACACACAAGATCTATCAATGGACATGCATAGCAACGAGAGGGGAGAGTGTGTCTACGTACCCTCGTAGACCATAAGGGGAAGCATTTATTAACGCAATTGATGTAGTCAAACTTCTTCGCAATCCAACCGATCGAGTACCAAACATACGACACCTCCTCGTTCAGCACACGTTCATCTCGGTCACGTCCTCGCCTTCTTGATCCAGCAAGACGGCGAAGTAGTGGATGAGTTCCGGCAACACGATGGCATGGTGACGGTAGTGGTGATGTTATCTTTACAGGGCTTTGCCAAAGCACTACGAAAATCTGACCGAGGGACAAAACTGTGGAGGGGGGGCATCGCCGGCTAAGAGATTGCCGGGGTTATGTGTGGCGCCCCCCTCCCACATATATATATGTGGGGGAGAGGGGAGCAGCCAGGAGACGCCCCAAGTAGACATGACCGAGACACCTCTCCGATCAATAACCAATAGCGGAACCTGGATGCCCATATTGGCTCCTACATATTTTATGAAGATCTTTATCGGTCGAACCTTATGACAACACACGTAATTCCTTTTGTCTATCGGTATGTTACTTGATCGAGATTCGATCGTCTGTATCCTCATACCTAGTTCAATCTCGTTACCGACAAGTCTCTTTACTCGTTCCGTAATACATCATCTTGCAACTAACTCCTTAGTCACTTTGCTTGCAAGGCTTCTTATGATGTGTATTACCGACAGGGCCCAGAGATACCTCTCTAATTCACAGAGTGACAAATCCTTATCTCGATCTATGCCAAGCCAACAAAAACCTTCGGAGATACCTGTAGAGCATCTTTATGATCACCCAATTACGTTGTGACGTTTGATAGCACACAAGGTATTCCTCCGGTATCCGGGAGTTGCATAATCTCATAGTCAAAGGAATATGCATTTGGCATTAAGAAAGCAATAACAATAAACTGAACGATCAAATGCTAAGCTAACGGATGGGTCTTGTCCATCACATCATTCTCCTAATGATGTGATCCCGTTATCAAGTGACAACACATGTCTATGGTTAGGAAACCTTAAACATCTTTCATCAACGAGCTAGTCAAGTAGAGGCTCACTAGGGACACATTATTTGTTTATGTATTCACACATGTATTTAAGTTTCCGATCAATACAATTCTAGCATGAATAATAAACCTTTATCATGAATAAGGAAATATAAAATAACAACTTTATTTTTCCCTCTAGGGCATATTTCCTCCAGTCTTCCACTTGCACTAGAGTCAATAATCTTATCGTGGTGGGCACACGACAGATGCCAAAGGGTAGCTAAAGAGAGGAGGAGGATCGAGGGCACCGGTGGGCTCCAGAGCCGAGGTCAGCATGAGCGAGCGAGGGACGCAAGACATACCCAGGTTCGGGGCTCTCCGGAGAGATAACACCCCTAGTCCTGCCGAGTTTGGTTTATATGTATCAGTATAGAGTTGCTCCTAGAGCTATTCGGAGGAAGAAGGAAGACTGGCCAAGGCTTAGGCTGCTCCTGCTCCTGGTGTGTGTGTGTGTGGGGGGGGTGTGCTACTGATCTGATCGCCCGTATGCATGAGGGCTCCTGGGGGTTTTATAGGTCAACCAACAAGGGTACAATGGTAATGTTACAAGGCCGCGGGGCTGGGTTGTTAGTGTCCGGGAAGCCGATGGTGGGACCCGCCAGGTACCAGGGATCGCCGGGTTCTCCGGGCGTAGGCCCTACTCGTCGAGGGGCACTGTGCTTCATCTTGTAGATCATCACGGAATGGCCGGGTCGAGTCGGCTACATTGGTACACCACCAGGTCGCCATCCGCTAGAGTCAGCGGTGACGATGGATGCACTATAGCCACGCTAGCCATGGTCAGTGGGGCCGGTGGGGCATAGTTGCCATGCCCTTGCTGGTCAGAGGAATTGGTGGGGCACTGTTGCCACGCTCATCCCCTTGGTGGAGACTTTTCCCATCGTACCTTGGATGGGACAGGAGCTGACCCGTGGCCGGGTTGAGGAACACGCCACGGGAGAGCTGGCTTGCTGGAGAAGTCTTGCTTTGCTAGGCTCGGCTGGCCTGCGCCAGCTGGCAGGGCCGGGTCGCCGTCTTGGTTGGGTTGAAGTAGTTTGGCCGAGTCGAGGGACTTTGCCGGGTTGAGGGGCGATGCTGGCCCCAATGTTTTTGAAAAGGATCTGGATTCCGTTGCCTGCCTGGGGTTCATCCCCCTGACAGTAGTCCCCGAAGCTGTGAAGCTCCGTCGGCTTCGAGTAGGAGGGCCTTCATAGTTTCCCCCCTGAGGAGGCGGTTGTTGATGAAACTTGCGACCGCCAGGTCCGGCAACACCCATTGTGTGCCGGCTTCCAGAAACCGGATCACGACATCCCGGCCCAGGCGGGAAACCGAGGAGTCCGCCGAATCTTGAGATAACCTCTTGGGCTCGGCGCGGGCGCCACGTGGTGCACGAGAGCCGAAGGGTCCTGACAGGCCACGCGTGTGACGGGACGGGGCAATGGGCTGGGGACCACCACTATGCGCCCTCGGCCCACGCGCGCGGATTTATTGTGGCGTCAGCGGGCCGGTTGCCATTCTCGAGGCAATTATTGCGCGTGGTACGTGCAAAGTTATTGAGGGGAAGTGGGAGGGGCGGGCGCAAACGATCCCACTTCCCCACATTCTCGCCGTGGCTTATAAATTGGGAGGAGGGGCGGCGGAAATCACTCTTGATCGCACTCCCCTGCTTCTTCCTTCTCCTTCTTGCTCTTGCGACCGCCGCGCGCCGCGACGCTCCGCCGCTCCTTGAGCAAAACTCTGCCGCCAATCTTCCCTTGTCTTTCTTTCTTCGCCCTGCACCGTCGATGGCGCTTCCGTCGGGCTCGTGGATGGGTTCCACCATCACTGCGGAGGACGTCACATATCTGCGCAACACCAGGAGCCTGCGGAGGGAGGCGGGAGTGGTCGTGCGTCTGCCGGAGGGCGAGCAGGAGCCGCGGCCGGAGGGGACCGAGCGCGTGGTCTTATACACGTGTTTCAAGTGCGGGTTCAACATTCCCGCGGCAACTTCTTCCGCACCTGGATTTCTTCGGGCTCCAACCACACTACCTTGGCACAAACGCCATTCTTCAGCTCTCCGGCTTAGTCACCCTGTGCGAGGGGTACCTGGGGGTCGAGCCCAGGATCGAGCTCTAGGCGCGCTTCTTCTCCTTGAAGCAGCAGGGCCCGAAGGCCGGTGAGATGTCCTTTTGCAGGGCCACCATCATCACAACGTGGACGCGCGGGAGGTGCCCCAAGATGCCGCTGGAGGATTCTGCCAAGAAGTGGCAGAACTCCTTCTTCTACGTCCGCAACCTTGGCGCGAACCATATTAATCTGCCGCCCTTTGTCGACGCGACGCCGCAGGGGAAGCAGAACTGGAACTACTTCCCCAAGAACACGTCGTAGGAGGTGCTCAATTTGTGCCAGCGGGTGGCAGAGATGAAGGAGCGGGAGGGGCTCACCGGCACGGATCTCGTTGCCGCCTTCATCATGCGCCGGGTGCTGCCGCTGCAGCACCATTCCCATCATTGGCCTGATGACCAGCCTTCATGATCCCAACAGGATATCGCCCCTGTGCCTGGGGACAGACTAGATCGCCCGCCGGGTCAATGACATCTCCAAGGCCGGGCTGAAGGGGGACTGGGGGTTCGGGAAGCCTGCCTACAGCCACACGAACCCGGCGCCAGCGGTGAGTCCTTGGTCCTTGTACTTTGCCGCCGCCCATCTTCTTGTTCGTCCCGACACGACGAGGGAGGTGTTACTGAATGCCATCCGGCATCCGTATGACCGGGTGCCGACTTAGGTGGAGCGGGTCGGCTCGGAGAAGGCAGCCCAGGACGAGGACCCGGAGGAGGTCAACGCTGACGCCGGCGCGGTGCGCCACGTAGGTAAGATTCTGTGCTTTCTGTTTCTTGGGACGCCATCTGTGAAGCGGTGTGGGGATGTTGATGCAAGCTGGCGACATAGCGGCGCCGAGAGCAGGCGGTGACACGGCCGGAGCCGGGTCGTCTCGTGGATCACCGACGGCCAGCCGGCCGCATGGGAAGGGTGACGTGGAAGCCGGCCATGAAGCGCGCAGCGGACCCGGCCGCCGGCTCCAAGCCGCCCACCCAAGAAGAGGTGTCGCACTCCATAGGCGGCGCCGGCAAGACCGACCGCCCCGCTGGTGACCGGGTGAGTTTTCTTCTGTTGACTTCAGGTGAGCCGCCGGACGGCTTCTCTTGGTTCTTGTTTGTTTACCCTGTCGTGCTTCAGGTCGCCGATATCGCTGGCGCTGGCGACGACGGAGGCCGTGTCCAGTGGTGGCGTCGTGTTCTCGAAGACCTAGTCTAGCGCTATCGACCGGGACGAGGAGATGGCCGACCCGGACCTGGGCCTGGACCCGACAGATGCTGAGGGCCGGGCTTGGAGAGACCAGAACTGGGCCGTGGAGGAGATGGAGGCGGCATCGACCCAAGCTTGGGCTAGGGCCGCGGCTGCGAGGGGGCGGGCCGCAGAGGAGCTGGCGTGGACCGAGATGCTGGAGGGCATGGAGCCGACGACGACAGTTTTTATGCCATCATCGCCGGAGGGGGAGCGCGGCCCTGACGACCGTGCGGAGGTGGAGGAGCTCGACCGGGAGGTCGTGGTGATTGGGGACGACACCCCACCACAGGCCGACACGGTTGAGCGGGCGGAGGCCGTGGAAGGAGGCGGCGAGGCGGCACGGGCGACGTCGGACTGGGTGCCTCAAGCGTCGATGATGTCGCTTGAAGCTACGTCGGTATTTCCCCAAAGAGGAAGGGATGATGCAGCACAACGGCGGTAGGTATTTCCCTCGGATATGAAACCAAGGTTATCAAACCAGTAGGAGAACCAAGCAACACAACGTAAACATCCCCTGCACACAGATAACAAATCCTCGCAACCCGATGTGTTAAAGGGGTTGTCAATCCCTTTCGGGTAACGGTGCCAGAAATTGGTGCATGATGGGAGAAAGTTGTAATAGATTGAATAAATAGATCGCAAATAAAATAAAGTGTAGCAAAGTATTTTTGGGTTTTTGGATTAATAGATCTAAAAATAAAAGCAAATAAAAATAGATGGCAAAGGCAAATATATGAGAAGGAAGACCCGGGGGCCGTAGGTTTCACTAGTGGCCTCTCTCGAGAAAAATAGCAAATGATGGGTAAACAAATTACTGTTGGGCAATTGATAGAACTTCAAATAATTATGATGATATCAAAGTAATGATCATTATATAGGCATCACGTCCAAGATTAGTAGACCGACTCCTGCCTGCTTCTACTACTATTACTCCACACATCGACCGCTATCCAGCATGCATCTAGTGTATTAAGTTCATGGAGAAACAGAGTAATGCAATAAGAACGATGACATGATGTAGACAAGATCTATCTATTTAGAGATAGACCCCATCATTTTATCCTTAGTAGCAACGATACATATGTGTCGTTTCCCTTTCTGTCACTGGGATCAAGCACTGTAAGATCGAACCCACTACAAAGCACCTCTTCACATTGCAAGATAAATAGATCAAGTTGGCCAAACAAAACCCAAAATCGTAGAATAAATACGAGGCTATAAGCAATCATGCATATAAGAGATCAAAGAAACTCAAATAACTTTCATGGATATAAAAAGATATAACTGATCATAAACTCGAAGTTCATCAGATCCCAACAAACACACCGCAAAGAGATTTACGTCATATGGATCTCCAAGCGACCATTGTATTGAGAATCAAGAGAGAGAGATGAAGCCATCTAGCTACTAACTACAGACACGAAGGTCTACAAAGAACTGCTCACGCATCATCGGAGAGGCACCAATGGAGGTGGTGAACCCTATCCGAGATGGTGTCTAGATTGAATCTGGTGGTTCTGGACTCTGCGGTGGCTAGATGAATATTTCCTCGATGCCTCTAGGGTTCTGGAAATATTGGGGTATTTATAGAGCAAAGAGGCGGTCCGGGGGGCACCCGAGGTGGGTACAACCCACGAGGGCACGCCCGGGCCTCCTCGCGCGCCCTGGTGGGTTGTGCCCCCCTCAGAGCACCCCCAGGCACAGCCAGGGCCCGTTGTGCTCTTTCTGGCCCATAAAAATTCTCCGTAAAGTTTCGAGGCATTTGGACTCCGTCTGATATTGATTTTCTGCGATGTAAAAACATGGAAACAACAACAACTGGCACTTGGCACTATGTCGATAGGTTAGTACCAAAAATGGTATGAAATGACTATAAATGATTTTAAAACATCCAAGATTGATAATATAACAGCATGGAACAATCAAAAATTATAGATGCGTTGGAGACGTATCAGCATCCCCAAGCTTAACTCCTACTCGTCCTCGAGTAGGTAAGTGATAAAAATAGAATTTTTGATGTGGAATGCTGCCTATCATGTCATATCATATTGTTTTCTTTATAGCATGGGCATTTGGACTTTTAGTTGTTCAAAGCAATAGTCTAGTTTTGACATGATAATTTAGACACTCAAGCATATCAACAAGCAACCATGTCTTTCAAAATATCAATGCTAAAATAAGTTATCCCTAGCCCATGATGCTCAAACATTGATCCATTCATGAAACACACTTGAATATTAGCTACACCCAATACTTAAGTACGATCATATTGCCTCCTAGTTGGTGCTTTTGTAAGAGAAGATGGAGAGTCAAAATAAAAATTACATAAAGTAAAAGAAAGGCCCTTCGCAGAGGGAAGTAGGGATTTGTAGAGGTGCCAGAGCTCAAAGCGAAAAACTTAGAGAGAAAAACAATTTGGGAGGTGTATTCATCCCACCAACGAAAACGACTTAGAGTTCCCAAGACTTTCCATGCATAGATATACCATAGGGGGTTCCCAAACAGAAAATAAAGTTTATTCCTTTTTCCACCATACTTTCATTTTCCATGGGTAGCCGTATCCACAGTTTCCCTCCATACCAACACTTTCCAAGGAATTTATTATTTGACAACATAAAGTAAATTCATTTTTCATTTCGGGACTAGGCATCCCTAATACCTTTGCCTTACTCTTGTGCAATGACAAAGTGAATAAACACTCATCTTGAGAATAACACATCTAGCATGGAAAATATTAGCCACCCCTCACTGCTCCGCGAGCGAAACAAACACACAAAAGAGAAGTTTATTTTGAAAATTAGAGATGGCACATGCAAATTTGCTTAGAACGGCAAAAGAATACCACATATAGGTAGATATAGTGGGCTCATGTGGCAAAACTGGTTTAAGGATTTTGGATGCACAAGTAGAGATCATACTTAGTTCAAAATGAAGGCTAGCAAAAGATTGAGAAGCGACCAACCAAGAAACAGTAATCTCATAAGCAAGCATTAAGCATAATAACATCGAATAATGCACCACAAGTAGGATGTAATTTCATTGCACAACTATTGACTATCATGCTTGCATAGGGAATCACAAACCTTAACGCAAAATTTATTACTAATGCACAATTACTCATCAAAATGACTCACATATCACATCGTCATATCTCAAAACTATTACAAGGAATCAAGTTTATTTTGTCCAATGATCTTCATGAAAGTTTTTATTATATCCTTCTTGGATATCTATCACTATGGGACTAATTTTCATGTGTTGCTTTTGATAAGCTCAAACAAATTTAAGTGAAGATCATGAGCATAATATTTATTTCTCTCAAATTAATTTAAGTGAAGCAAGAGAGAATTTCTTCAAAAATACTAAAGCACACCGTGCTCAAAAAGATATAAGTGAAGCACTAGAGCAATCTATAGAAAAGATCTTTGTTGACGGGATGTGAATGCTGCTTACCTAGCCTCCCTGGCAACTATTTGAGGAATATATTTTATTTAAAAACCTTCAGATCTAATTACTTTATTAAAAAAATAATGAAAACAAAACAAAATTACATTCCAAGGATAGCACAACTTAGGTGAAGAAGCAAAAACTTACGCTCAACCGATACCAACCGATAATTGTTGATGAAGAAAGGTGGGATGCCTACCGGGGCATCCCCAAGATTAGATGCTTGAGACTTCTTGAAATATTATCTTGGGATGCCTTGGGAATCCCCAATCTTGAGATTTTGTGTCTCCTTAATTCTTCTCATATCACGGTTTTCCTAAATCTCAAAAGCTTCATCCACACAAAACTCAACAAGATATCGTGAGATAAGTTAGTATAAACCAATGCAAAAAACTTATGATTCTCTATGGTAGCAAATCACTAAAATTATTATTAAACATTTCACACTAAATGCCTCTGCATATTTAATACTCCTATCCTCAAATAGAATCATTAAACAAGCAAACATATGCAAACAATGCAAACATAACAGCAATCTGCCAAAACAGTACAGTCTGTAAAGAATGCAAGAGTATCAATACTTCCCTAACTCCAAAAGTTATGAAAATTTTCCACACTATAGAAAATTTATCATAGCTCATTTTTCAAAAAGTTTCAACATTTACCACATTCTGAATTTTCTAGGGAATTTTTGCAATAGTGGTAAACTTTCTGTTTTCAAACAGCGACATGTATACTTGCAAAATAAGCATGGCAAAGGCTATCATTGCCACTTTTATTGAAATAAAAGATGCAAAACATTATTATAAATAACAGCAAGAAAATCCTAACAAAATAAAATGACTCTCCAAGTAAAACTCATATCATGTGACGAATGAAAACATAGCTCCAAGTGAGTTTATCGATTATGTTGGAGACGAAAGAGGGGATGCCTTCCGGGGCATCCCCAAGCTTAGTTGCTTGGATCTTCCTTAGATATTAACTTGGGGTGCCTTGGGCATCCCCAAGCTTAGGGTCTTGTCACTCCTTATTCTCCTCATATTGACATCTCACCCAAAACTTGAAAACTTCAACCACACAAAACTTAACGGAACTTCGTGAGATAGGTTAGTATGATAAAGAGCAAACCATTTCACTTTGGTACTGTCAAAGACAAGATGCATTATTGTTCTCACACAATGCCTACTGTAGCATATCATTTCCACAATTTATATTGAGCAATATAAGCCATGGAAATTAGAAAACAAGCAAACTATGCATTGAAAACAGAATCTGTCAAAAATAGAACAGTCTGCGGTAATCTGTACTCCAACCATACTTTTGGTACTCCAAAAATTCTGAAAAAATAGAAAAACCTGGATAATTTGTCTATTAATATTCTGCAAAAATAATCAGCATTTTATCACGCTTATGCTAAAAATGAGAATTGTTTTCCTGAGCGCAAAAGTTTCTGTTTTTCAGCAAGATCAAATCAACTATCACCGTAAGCCATCCCAAAGGCCTTACTTGGCACTTTATTGAAACAAAAGCAATAAAACATGATAACTACAGTAGCCTAATCATGTGAACACAGAAAAACAGTAGGTAAAAGTGTTGGGTTGTCTCCCAACAAGCGCTTTTCTTTGATGCCTTTTAGCTAGGCATGATGATTTCAATGATGCTCGCATAAAAGATAAGAATTCAAACATAAAGAGAGCATCATGAATCATAAATTCCTCTCTCATAATAATTTTCAGTAGCATCATGAGTAGATTCATCAATATAACTATCACACAAAGCATCCCTTTCATGATCCATAAGCATAGAAATTTTATTACTTTTCACATAAGCAAAATTATTCTCTTGAATAGTAGTGGGAGCAAACTCAACAAAATAACTATCATGAGAGTGAAAATTAAAATCATGATGACAAGTTTCATGGTTATCATTATTCTTTATAGCATACAAGTCATCACCATAATCATCATAGATAGGAACTTTGTTATCATACTCAATTGAAACCTCTTCCAAAATAGTGGATTCATCACTAAATAAAGTCATGTCCTCTCCAAATCCACTTTCATCAATATAATCATCATAAATAGGAGGCATGCAATCATTATAACAAATTTGCACATCAAATCTTGGGGGACTAAAAATATCAACTTCATCAAACATAGCATCCCTAAGCTTGTGGCTTTGCATATCATTAGCATCATGGATATTCAAAGAATTCATACCAACAACATTGCATTCATGCTCATCTTTCAAAGATTTTATGCCAAACATTTTATTAACTTATTCTTCTAACACCTGAGCACAATTTTCCTTTCCATCATTTTCATGAATGACATTATAAAGATGAATAATATGATGAAACCTCAATTCCATTTTATTGTAGCTTTCTTTTACGAACCAAACTAGTGATAAAACAAGAAACTAAAAGATTCAACTACAAGATCTAAAGATATACCTTCAAGAACTCACCTCCCCGACAACAGCGCCAAGAAAGAGCTTGATGTCTACTACGCAACTTTATTCTTGTAGACTCGCGTTGGGCCTCCAAGCGCAGAGTTTTGTAGGACAGTAGCAATTTTCCCTCAAGTGGATGACCTAAGGTTTATCAATCAATGGGAGGTGTAGGATGAAGATGGTCTCTCTCAAACGACCCTGCAACCAAATACAAGAAATCTCTTGTGTCCCCAACATACCCAATACAATGGCAAATTGTATAGGTGCACTAGTTCGGCGAAGAGATGGTGATAAAAGTGTAATATTGATGGTAGAAATATATTTTTATAATCTGAATAAAAAAGCAGCAAGGTAGCAAATAGTAAATGGGCACAAAAAACGGTATTGCAATGCTTAAAAACAAGGCCTAGGGTTCGTACTTTCACTAGTGCAATCTCTCAACAATGCTAATATAATTGGATCATATAGCCACCCCTCAAAGAGCGATGAAGAATCACTCCA
Source organism: Triticum urartu (assembly GCF_056163025.1). Classification (NCBI taxonomy): domain Eukaryota; kingdom Viridiplantae; phylum Streptophyta; class Magnoliopsida; order Poales; family Poaceae; genus Triticum; species Triticum urartu. The sequence goes on from NC_141877.1 coordinate 385,444,531, forward strand.
AACTTCCTATCTAGCAGAGAACATAAGAAGAAATCGTTGATAACCCACAAGTATAGGGGATCGCAACAGCTTTCGAGGGTAGAGTATTCAACCCAAATTTATTGATTCGACACAAGGGGAGCCAAAGAATATTCTCAAGTATTAGCAGCTGAGTTATCAATTCAACCACACCTGGAAACTTAGTATCTGCAGCAAAGTGTTTAGTAGCGAAGTAATATGATAGTGGTGGTAGCGGCAACAAAAGTAAAGACAGCAAAAGTAATGTTTTTGGTATTTTGTAGTGATTGTAACAGTAGCAGCGGGAAAGTAAATAAGCGAGAACCAGTATATGGAGAACTCGTAGGCACTGGATCAGTGATGGATAATTATGCCGGATGCGGTTCATCATGTAACAATCATAACATAGGGTGACACAGAACTAGCTCCAATTCATCAATGTAATGTAGGCATGTATTCCGTATATAGTCATACGTGCTTATGGAAAAGAACTTGCATGACATCTTTTGTCCTACCCTCCCATGGCAGCAGGGTCCTATTGGAAACTAAGGATATTAAGGCCTCCTTTTAATAGAGAACCGGAACAAAGCATTAGCACATAGTGAATACATGAACTCCTCAAACTATGGTCATCACCGGGAGTGGTCCCGATTATTGTCACTTCGGGGTTGCCGGATCATAACACATAGTAGGTGACTATAGACTTGCAAGGTAGGTTCAAGAACTCACATATATTCATGAAAACATAATAGGTTCAGATCTGAAATCATGGCACTCGGGCCCTGGTGACAAGCATTAAGCATAGCAAAGTCATAGCAACATCAATCTCACAACATAATGGATACTAGGGATCAAACCCTAACAAAACTAACTCGATTACATGATAAATCTCATCCAAACCATCACCGTCCAACAAGCCTACGATGGAATTACTCACGCACGGCGGTGAGCATCATGAAATTGGTGATGGAGGATGGTTGATGATGACGGCGGCGACGAATCCCCCTCTCTGGAGCCCCGAAAAGACTCCAGATCAACCCTCCCGAGAGGTTTTAGGGCTTGGCGGCGGCTCCGTATCGTAAAACGCGATGATTTCTTCTCTCTGATTTTTTCTCTCTGAAAGCAAATACATAGAGTTGGAGTTGGCGTCGGAGGGTTTCCAGGGGGCCCACGAGGTAGGGGGGCGCGCCCTAGGGGGGCGCCCCCCACCCTCGTGAGAAGGGTGTGGGCCCCCTGGTCTTCATCTTTGGCGAGGATTTTTTATTGTTTTTTTTAAGATGTTCCATGAAGTTTCAGGTCATTCCGAGAATATTTGTTTTTTGCACATAAAACAACACCATGGTAATTCTGCTGAAAACAGCGTCAGTCCGGGTTAGTTCCATTCAAATCATACAAGTTAGAGTCCAAAACAAGGGCAAACGTGTTTGGAAAAGTAGATACGACAGAGACGTATCAACCCCCCCCCAAGATTAAACCCTTGCTTGTCCTCAAGCAATTCAGTTGACAAATTGAAAGAAAGAAAAACTTCTACAAACTCTGTTTGCTCTTGTTGCTGTAACTATGTCAAGCCAGCATTCAAGTTTTCAGCATAGATCATAACTAACCACATTTGCAATAATTCTCAGGTCTCATAATTACTCATATCAAAAGCATAATCAACTAGCAAGTCATAATAATAAATCTCGGATGACAACACTTTCTCAAAACAATCATAATACGATAAAACAAGATGGTATCTCGCTAGCCCTTTCTGAGACCGCAAAACATAAATGCAGAGCACCTTTAAAGATCAAGGACTGACTAGACATTGTAATTCATGGTAAAAGAGATCCAATCATAGTCATACCCAATATAAATTAACAGTGATGAATGCAAATGACAGCTGTGCTCTCCAGCTAGTGCTTTTTAATAAGAGGGTGATGACTCAACATAAAAGTAAATGGATAGGCCCTTCACAGAGGGAAGCAGGGATTTGTAGTGGTGCCAGAGCTCGGTTTTGCAATAGAGATAAATTGTATTTTGAGCAGTATACTTTCATTGTCAACGTAACAACTAAGAGATGGCGACATCTTCCATGCTAAACACATTATAGGCGGTTCCCAAACAGAATGGTAAAGTTTATACTCCCCCTCCACCAACAAGCATCAATCCATGGCTTGCTCGAAACAACGAGTGCCTCCAACTTACATCAGGTCCCAGGGGGAGTTTTGTTTGCAATTAATTTTGATTTAGTTTGCATAAAGCATGGGACTGGGCATCCCGGTGACCAGCCATTTTCTCGTGAGTGAGGAGCAGAGTCCACTCCTCTTGAGAATAACCCGCCTAACACGGAAGATAAGGACAACCTTTTTTGATACATGAGCTATTCGAGCATACAAAACAGAATGTTTATTTGAAGGTTTAGAGTTTGGCACATACAAATTTTCTTGGAACGGCAGGTAGATACCGCATATAGGAAGGTATGGTGGACTCATCTGGAATAACTTTGGGGTTTAAGGGATTGGATGCACAAGCAGTATTCCCGCTTAGTACATGTGAAGGCTAGCAAAAGACTGGGAAGCGACCAACTAGAGAGCGACAACGGCCATATACATGCATTAAAATTAATAAACATTGGATGCAAGCATGAGTAGGATATAATCCACCATGAACATAAATATCGTGAAGGCTATGTTGATTTTGTTTCAACTACATGCGTGAACATGTGCCAAGTCAAGTCACTTAAATCATTCAAAGGAGGATACCACCCCATCATAACACATCATAATCATCTCAATAGCATGTTGGCATAGAAGGTAAATCATTATAACTCATAGCTAATCAAGCATGACACAAGCAACTATGATCTCTAATTATCATTGCAAACATGTTTATTCATAATAAGCTGAATCAAGAACAAGGGACTCATCGTATTTACAAAAACAAAAGAGGTCGAGTTCATACCAGCTTTTCTCATATCAGTCAGTCCATCATATATCATCATAATTGCCTTTCACTTGCACGACCGAACGGTGTGAATAATAATAAGAGTGCACATGCATTGGACTAAGTTGGAATTTGCGAGCATTCAATAAACAGGAGAAGACAGGGCAATATGGGCTCTTGGTTAAATCAACAATAATGCATATAAGAGCCACTTCAACAATTTAATTATGGTCTTCTCCTAATGACCCCCAAAGAAAAGAAAAGAAATAAAACTATTTACACGGGAAAGCTCCCAACAAGCAAAAGAAGAACGGGAAATATTTTTGGGTTTTCTTTTTAATTATTACTACTACAGCAGAAAAATAGACTACTACTAATTTTTTTGGTTTTTCTTAAGGTTTAATAGACACACAAGAAGAAAACAGGAAAAACAAAATAAACTAGCATGGATATTACAGTGAAAAAGTATGAGCACTGACATCTAGCAATGAGTGTGTGTGAACATAAATGTAATGTCGATGAGAAATACGTACTCCCCCAAGCTTAGGCTTTTGGCCTAAGTTGGTCTATGGCCACGGCTAGCCTGACGGATATCCATAATAATAGTTGTTGGGGTCGTACTGTGATGAGGAAGGATAGTTGGGATCATACTGATGTGCAGCGGTTATCGCCTGCTGAGCTGCAACGTGGAGTCGAGCTGCCTCCGCTCTCCTCTCGTACTCTTCTGCCTCCTCTCTGATAATAACACATCTTCCTTTTGTCTGTGAATCAAAGAAGGCAGGAGCAGGGAGAGTAATACGGAAAACACGTCGTTTATCAAAAATTAACCGATATAAGAGAGGTGATTCAGGCCTCTCGACAAACTGGTGCGAAGCCATAGAGTTATAATCTAAATATGCAGGAGGCAACTCCATATCACCCGCACGAATGTCTATTTCAAGAAAGTGAGCTAAGCGGGTTGCATAAATTCCTCCAAAGAAATCTCCATTATGTCTATTATGATGCAACCTACGAGCTACAATGGCTCCCATATGATAAGATTGGTCTCCTAACACAACACTCCTAAGAATGCTGAGATCAGGGACACACATGTGACATGCTTCATCCTTAGCATTTATGCATCTACCGATGAAGAGAGCAAAATAATGTATAGCAGGAAAGTGAATGCTCCCTATGGTAGCCTGCGTTATATCTCTAGATTCCCCCACGGTTATACTAGCAAGAAAGTCTATAAATTCAGATTTAGGGGGATCCCTAACACTACCCCATGATGGAAGTTCGCAAGCAGAAGTGAAATCCTCTAGGTCCATGGTATAAGATTTGTCATAAAGATCAAACATGACTGAAGGAGAATTACGCGAAGATGAATACTCGAACCTCCTCACAAATGAACTTGTGAGATCATGATACTGGGGGCATTTGTTAGCCTCAAAATCTTCAAGACCGACATTGCGCAAATATGCTTTGAATTCTTCTTTAATTCCCGCACGGTCCATAAAATTTTCCGACGGCCATTCGCAAGGCCGTACTGGAGCGTCTCTTGGTGGATCCTCGTCAGCATCGCACATAGCAATCCTGGGTCCTTGCTTCTTAGAGGAACCACCTTGGAACATCTTCCTAAACATATTGTTTTTCTCTGAAAAATTCTGAGATTTTTAGTAACTTCAAAGTAAAAGTAAACCAACTTCAATAATACTGATGGCAACTACTCCCACAAGTGCCTAGAGCCTATATCAAGCATTAGAACTACTTAGAACCATATAAATTTGACATGCAAGCTCAAGAACATGGTCACCTATGCAGCACAAATTTGCAAAGAATAAAGCACTAGAACAAAAACTAATTGGACCAATGGAGGAGTCACATACCAAGGAACAATCTCCCCAAGCAGTTTTGCGAGAGGTGCTTTGAGCAAGGAGATCGAAAATCACAGCAAAAGTGGCAGGAACTCGTGCTTGAGTTGGTTTTTCGGGTTTGTGCGAGACAGAGGAAGAAGATGGATGCTGGGATAAGTGGAGGAGGGCCACCGTGGGCCCACGAGGCAGGGGGGTGCGCCCTATAGGGGGGCGCCCACCACCCTCGTGACCAGGTGGCAGCTCCTCTCGCGGTAATTTTTGCACAGTAAATCCTCAAATATTCCCGAAAATCATAATAAATTGGCATGGCATTCTGAGGACTTTTATTTTCGGGATATTTTTATATTGCACGGATAAGCCAGGAAACAGACTAAAAATATTACTTTTACTTTATTTCTACTAATTGACAGAAAATAAAGAGAAGGTACAGAAGGTGGTGCTTCTAGTTTCATCCGTCTCATGCTCATAAAAAAGAATCCACTAACAAGGTTGATCAAGTCTTATTAACAAACTCATTCCGATAATCATGAAACCGGAGAAATTTCGAATAACACTAAGTTACCTCAACGGGGATATGCACATCCCCTATAATAAGTATATCATATTTCTTTTTGACAGTAGGAAGAGGAAATTCAAAACCTCCAATTATAATCGATGGAATTTTTCCAATGGAGTTGATACTATGAACTTGAGGTTGTTTCCTCGGAAAGTGTATGGTATGCTCATTACCATTAACATGAAAAGTGACATTGCCTTTGTTGCAATCAATAACAACCCCTGCAGTATTAAGAAAAGGTCTTCCAAGAATAATAGACATACTATCATCCTCGGGAATATCAAGAATAGCAAAGTCCGTTAAAATAGTAACGTTTGCAACCACAACAGGCACATCCTCACAGATACCGACAGGTATATCAGTTGATTTATCAGCCATTTGCAAAGATATTTCGGTAGGTGTCAGCTTATTCAAGTCAAGTCTATGATATGAAGAGAGAGGCATAACACTAACACCGGCTCCAAGATCACATAAAGCAGTTTTAATATAATTTCTTTTAATGGAGCAAGGTATAGTATTTCAGGTTTCTTAAGAGGATCATCAGACAAAGCATTAAGTAACTTGAGAAGCCTCCCCCAAGCTTGTGGGAGACTCTCTTCTTTAATTTGCACAAAGTTGTATATTTCCCTCAAAGCAGCTTGTTTCTTATGAGCAGGGAAATATTTATCAGAGAAGTAATAAATCATATCCTGGGGACTACGCACACAACCAGGATCAAGCGAATTAAACCATATCTTAGCATCACCCTTTAATGAGAACGGAAATATTTTGAGTATATAGAGGTAACGCGATCTCTCATCATTAGTGAATAGGGCAGCTATATCATTTAACTTAGTAAGATGTGCCACAACAGTTTCAGATTCATAGCCATAAAACGGATCCGATTCAACCAAAGTAATTATATCAGGATCAACAGAGAATTCATAATCTTTATCAGGAACACATATAGGTGAAGTAGCAAAAGCAGGGTCGGGTCTCATTCTATCTCTAAGTGATTCCTTGTTCCATTTAATTAATAACCTCTTAAGCTCATATCTATCTTTGCAAGCAAAAATAGCGGCAGAAGATTCCATATCAAAAAGATAACCCTCAGGAATAACAGGCATATTTTCATCATCACTATCATCATCGTATTTAGATTCAATAATTTCTTTTTCTCTAGCCCTAGCAATTTGTTCATCAAGAAATTCACTAAGGGGCACAGTAGTATCAGGCATAGAAGCAGTTTCATCATAAGTATCATGCATAGCAGAAGTGTCATCATCAATAACATGCGACATATCTGAACGAATAGCAGAAGCAGGTGTAGGTGTCGCAAACTTACTCATAACAGAAGGTGAATCAAGTGCAGAGCTAGATGGCAGTTCCTTACCACCCCTCGTAGTTGAGGGATAGATCTTGGTTTTTGGATCTCTCAAATTCTTCATAGTGTCCAGCAGATATAAATCCCAAGTGACTCAAAGAATAGAGCATAGCTCCCCAGCAACGGCGTCAGAAATTAGTCTTGATAACCCACAAGTATAGGGGATCGCAACAGCTTTCGAGGGTAGAGTATTCAACCCAAATTTATTGATTCGACACAAGGGGAGCCAAAGAATATTCTCAAGTATTAGCAGCTGAGTTGTCAATTCAACCACACCTGGAAACTTATTATCTACAGCAAAGTGTTTAGTAGCAAAGTAATATGATAGTGGTGGTAGCGGCAACAAAAGTAAAGACAACAAAAGTAATGTTTTTGGTATTTTGTAGTGATTGTAACAGTAGCAGCGGGAAAGTAAATAAGCGAGAACCAGTATATGGAAAACTCGTAGGCACCGGATCAGTGATGGATAATTATGCCGGATGCGGTTCATCATGTAACAGTCATAACATAGGGTGACACAGAACTAGCTCCAATTCATCAATGTAATGTAGGCATGTATTCCGTATATAGTCATACGTGCTTATGGAAAAGAACTTGCATGGCATCTTTTGTCCTACCCTCCCATGGCAGCGGGGTCCTATTGGAAACTAAGGGATATTAAGGCCTCCTTTTAATAGAGAACTGGAACAAAGCATTAGCACATAGTGAATACATGAACTCCTCAACTATGGTCATCACTGGGAGTGGTCCCGATTATTGTCACTTCGGGGTTGCCGGATCATAACACATAGTAGGTGACTATAGACTTGCAAGGTAGGATCAAGAACTCACATATATTCATGAAAACATAATAGGTTCAGATCTGAAATCATGGCACTCGGGCCCTAGTGACAAGCATTAAGCATAGCAAAGTCATAGCAACATCAATCTCAGAACATAATGGATACTAGGGATCAAACCCTAACAAAACTAACTCGGTTACATGATAAATCTCATCCAACCCATCACCGTCCAGCAAGCCTACGATGGAATTACTCACGCACGGCGGTGAGCATCATGAAATTGGTGATGGAGGATGGTTGATGACGACGACGACGAATCCCCCTCTCCGGAGCCCCGAACGGACTCCAGATCAGCCCTCCCGAGAGGTTTTAGGGCTTGGCGGCGGCTCCATATCATAAAACGCAATGATTTCTTCTCTCTGATTTTTTTCTCTCCAAAAGCAATATATAGAGTTGGAGTTTGCGTCGGAGGGTTTCCAGGGGGCCCACAAGGTAGGAGGCGCGCCCTAGGGGGGGCGCCCCCCACCCTCGTGAGAAGGGTGTGCCCCCCTGGTCTTCGTCTTTGGCGACGATTTTTTTATTGTTTTTTCTATGATGTTCCGTGAAGTTTCAGGTCATTCCGAGAATATTTGTTTTCTGCACATAAAACAACACCATGGTAATTCTGCTGAAAACAGCGTCAGTCCGGGTTAGTTCCATTCAAATCATACAAGTTAGATTCCAAAACAAGGGCAAAAGTGTTTGGAAAAGTAGATACGACGGAGACGTATCAATCGTTTGTGAAGGAAATATGCCCTAGAGGCAATAATAAAGTTGTTATTTATATTCTTATATCATGATAAATGTTTATTATTCATGCTAGAATTGTATTAACCGAAAACTTGATACATGTGTGGATACATAGACAAAACATTGTGTGCCTTGTAAGCCTCTACTAGACTAGCTCGTTAATCAAATATGGTTAAGTTTCTTAACCATAGACATGTGTTGTCATTTGATGAATGGGATCACATCATTAGAGAATGATGTGATGGACAAGACCCATCCATTAGCTTAGCATTATGATTGTTTAGTTTTGTTGCTATTGCTTTCTTCATGACTTATACATATTCCTCTGACTATGAGATTATGCAACTCCTGAATACCGGAGGAACACCTTGTGTGCTATCAAACATCACAACGTAGCTGGGTGATTATAAAGATGCTCTACAGGTGTCTCCTAAGGTGTTTGTCGACTTGGCATAGATCGAGATTAGGATTTGTCATTTCGTGTACCGGAAAGGTATCTCTGGGCCCTCTCAGTAATGCACATCACTATAAGCCTTGCAAGCAAAGTAACTAATGAGTTAGTTGCGGGATGATGCATTACGAAACGAGTAAAGAGACTTTCCGGTAACGAGATTGAACTAGGTATGATGATACCGACGATCAAATCTCGGGCAAGTAACATACTGATGACAAAGGGAATAACGTATGTTGTTATGCAGTTTGACCGATAAAGATCTTCGTAGAATATGTAGGAGCCAATATGCGCATCCAGGTTCCACTATTGGTTATTGACCGGGGACGTGTCTCGGTCATGTCTACATAGTTCTCGAACCCGTAGGGTCCGCATGCTTAACGTTTGATGACGATTTGTATTATGAGTTATGTGTTTTGGTGACCAAAGTTTGTTCGGAGTCCCGGATGAGATCACGGACATGATGAGGAGTCTCGGAATGGTCGAGAGGTAAAGATTCATATATTGAAAGGTTGTATTCGGACATCAGAATGGTTTCGAGTGATTCAGGTATTTTTTCGTGGTACTGAGGGGTTACCGGAATCCCCTGGGGGAATATTGGGCCTACATGGGCCATAGGGGAGAGGGGAGGCAGCCCACAAGGGGTAGCCGCGCCCCCTCCCTATAGGGAGTCCAAATTGGACTAGGGAAGGTGGCGCGCCCGCCTTTGCTTCTCCTCTTCCTCTCCCTTCCCTCTTTCCCCCTCTCTGGAAAAGGAAAGGGAGTCCAACTAGGATTGGGAGTCCTAGTTGGATTCCCCCCTTTGGTGCGCCCCCTAGGCCGGCCGCCTCCTCCCCTCCTCATTTATATACGGGGGCGGGGGGCACCCAAAGCACAATAGTTGTTCCTTAGCCATGTGTGGTGCCTCCTCCACAGTTTACCACCTCGGTCATATTGTCGTAGTGCTTAGGCGAAGCCCTGCACGAATCACATCACCAACACCGTCACCACGCCGTCGCGCTGACAAAACTCTCCCTCGACCCTCTACTAGATCAAGAGCTCGAGGGACGTCATCGTGCTGAATGTGTGCTGAACACGGTGGTGCCGTACGTTCGGTACTTGCATCGGTTGGATCGTGAAGACGTTCGACTACATCAACTGCGTTACTAAACGCTTCCACTTTCGGTCTACGAGGGTATGTGGACACACTCTCCCGTCTCGTTGCTATGCATCTCCTAGATAGATCTTGCGTGATCATAGGATTTTTTTTGAATTACTATGTCCCCAACAGTGGCATCAGAGCCAGCTCTATGCGCAGATGATATATGCATGAGTAGAACACAAAGAGTTGTGGGTGATAATAGTCATACTGCTTACCACCAACATCTTACTTTGATTCAGTGGTATTGTTGGATGAAGCAGCCCGGACCAACATTACATGACCGCGTTCATGAGACTGGTTCTACCGACGTGCTTCACACACAGGTGTCTGGCGGGTGTCTATTTCTCCAATTTTAGTTGAATCGAGTTTGACTACGACTGTTCCTTGTTGAAGGTTAAAACAACACAATTGATAAAAAATCGTTGTGGTTTTGATGCATAGGTAAGAACGGTTCTTGCTAGAAGCCCGTAGCAACCACGTAAAACTTGCAACAACAAAGTAGAGGACGTCTAACTTGTTTTTGCAGGGCATGTTGTGATGTGATATCATCAAGACGTGATGAGATATAAATTATTGTATGAGGTGATCATGTTTTGTAAAAGTTATCGGCAACTGGCAGGAGCCTTATGGTTGTTGCTTTATTGTATGAAATGCAATTGCTATGTAATTGCTTTACTTTATCACTAAGCGGTAGTGACAGTCATAGAAGCAATAGTTGGTGAGACAACAACGATGCTACGATGGAGATCAAGGCGTCAAGCCTGTGACGATGGAGATCATGATGGTGCTTTTGGAGATGGAGATCAATGGCACAAGATGATGATGGCCATATCATGTCACATATTTGGATTGCATGTGATGTTTATCTTTTATGCATCTTATTTTGCTTAGTACGGCGGTAGCATTATAAGATGATCTCTCACTAAATTTCAAGATATAAGTGTTCTTCTTGAGTATGCACCGTTGCTATAGTTCATCATGCCAAGACACCACATGATGATCAGGTGTGATAAGATCTACGTTCACATACAATGGGTGCAAGCCAGTTTTGCATGTTCAGAATACTCGGGTTAAACTTGACGAGCCTAGCATATGCAGATATGGCCTCAGAACACTAAGACCGAAAGGTTGAACGTGAATCATATAGTAGGTATGATGAACATAGATATGTTCACCATTGAAAACTACTCCATCTCACGTGATGATCGGACATGGTTTAGTTGATATGGATCACGTGATCATTTAGATGACTAGAGGGATGTCTATCTAAGTGGGAGTTCTTAAGTAATATGATTAATTGAACTTTAATTTATCATGAACTTAGTCCTGATAATATTTGCATATCTATGTTGTAGATCAATAGCTCGCGTATAGCTCCCCTGTTTTATTTTTGATATGTTCCTAGAGAAAACTAAGTTGAAAGATGATAGTAGCAATGATGCGGACTGGGTCCGTGATCCGACGATTATCCTCATTGTTGCACAGAAGAATTATGTCCTTGATGCACCGCTAGGTGATAGACCTATTGCAGGAGCAGATGCAGACGTTATGAATGTTTGACAAGCTCGGTATGATGACTACTTGATAGTTTAGTGCACCATGCTTTACAGCTTAGAACCGGGACTTCAAAAATTGTTTTGAATGCCATGGAGCTTATGAGATGTTCCAAGAGCTAAAAATGATATTTCAGACTCATGCCCGTGTTAAGAGGTATGAGATCTCTGACAAGTACTTTGCCTACAAGATGGAGGAGAATAGCTCAGCTAGTGAGCATGTGCTCAGAATGTCTGGGTACTACAATCGCTTGAATCAAGTGGGAGTTAATCTTCTAGATAAGATAGTGATTGACAGAGTTCTCTAGTCACTATCACCAAGTTACTAGAACTTCGTGATGAACTATAATATGCAAGGGATGATGAAAACAATTCCCAAGCTCTTCGCGATGCTGAAATAGCGAAGGTAGAAATCAAGAAATAGCATCAAGTGTTGATGGTTAACAAGACCACTAGTTTCAAGAAAAAGGGAAATAAAGGGAACTTCAAGAATGATAAGCAAGTTGTCACTCCCGTGAAGAAGCCCAAAGCTAGACCCAAGCCTGAACCTAAGTGCTTCTACTGCAAAGGAAGTGGTCACTCGAAGCGGAACTACCCCAAATACTTGGTGGATAAGAAGGATGGCAAAGTGAACAAAGGTATATTTGATATACATGTTATTGATGTGTACTTTACTAGTGTTCATAGTAGCCCCTCAGTATTTGATACTGGTTCAGTTGCAAAGATTTGTAACTCGAAAGAGGAGTTGCAAAATGAACAGATACTAGTTGAGGGCGAGGTGACGATGTGTGTTGGAAGTGATTCTAAGGTTGATCATCATCGCACACTCCCTTTACCTTCGGGATTAGTGTTGAACCTAAAATAAATGTTACTTGGTGTTTGCGTTGAGCATGAATATGATAGGATCATGTTTATTGCAATACGGCTATTCATTTAAGTCAAAGAATAATTGTTATTCTGTTTACATGAATAAAACCTTCTATGGTCATACACCCAAGGTGAATGGTTTATTGAATCTCGATCATAGTGATACACATATTCATAATATTGATGCCAAAAGATGCAAAGTTGATAATGATAGTGCAACATACTAATGGCATAGCTGTTTAGGTCATATTGGTGTAAAGTGCATGAAGAAACTCCATGCGGATGGACTTTTGGAATCACTTGATTATGAATCATTTGATGCTTGTGAACCATGCCTCATGGGCAAGATGACTAAGACTTCGTTCTTTGGAACAATGGAGCGAGCCACTGACTTATTGGAAATAATACATACCAATGTATGCGGTTCGATGAGTGTTGAGGCTCGCGACGGGTATCGTTATTTGCTGACCTTCACAGATGATTTGAGAAGATATGGGTATATCTACTTAATGAAACACAAGTCTAAAACATTTGAAAAGTTCAAAGAATTTCAGAGTGAAGTTGAGAATCATCGTAACAAGAAAATAAAGTTTCTACGATCTGATCGCGGAGGTGAATATTTGAGTTACGAGTTTGGCCTTCATTTAAAACAATGTGGAATAGTTTCACAACTCACGCCACCTAGAACACCACAGCGTAATGGTGTGTCCGAACGTCCTAACTGTACTTTATTAGATATGGTGCGATCGATGATGTCTATTACTGATTTACCACTATCATTTTGGGGTTATGCATTAGAGACAGCTGCATTCACGTTAAATAGGGCACCATCTAAATCCGTTGAGACGACACCGTATGAACTGTGGTTTGGCATGAAACCTAAGCTGTCGTTTCTTAAAGTTTGGGGCTGCAATGCTTATGTGAAAAAAGCTTCAACCTGATAAGCTCGAACCCAAATCGGATAAATGCGTCTTCATAGGATACCCAAAGGAAACTGTTGGGTACACCTTCTATCACAAATCCAAAGGCAAGATATTCGTTGCTAAGAGTGGATCCTTTGTAGAGAAGGAGTTTCTCTCGAAAGGAGTGAGTGGGAGGAAAGTAGAACTAGATGAGGTAATTGTACCTTCTCCCAAATTGGAAAGTAGTTCATCACATAAATTAGTTCAAGTGATTCCTACACCAATTAGTGAGGAAGCTAATGATGATGATCATGAAACTTCAGGTCAAGTTAATACCGAACCTCATAGGTCAACCAGAGTACGGTCCGCACTAGTGGTACGGTAATCCTGTTCTGGAGGTCATGTTACTAGACCATGATGAATCTATGAACTATGAGGAAGCGATGATGAGCCCAGATTTCGATGAATGGCTTGAGGCCATGAAATCTGAGATAGGATCCATGTATGAGAACAAAGTGTGGACTCTGGTGGACTTTCCCAATGATCGGCAAGCCATTGAGAATAAATGGATCTTCAAGAGGAAGCCGGACGCTGATGGTAGTGTTATTATCTACAAAGCTCGACTTGTCGCAAAAGATTTTCGACAAGTTCAAGGTGTTGACTACGATGAGATTTTCTCACTCGTATCGATGCTTAAAGTCTGTCCGGATCATGTTAGCAATTGACACATTTTATGAAATGTGGCAAATGGATGTCAAAACTGCATTCCTTAATGGATTTATTAAAGAAGAGTTGTATATGATACAACCAGAAGGTTTTATCAATCCTAAAGGCGCTAACAAAATTTGCAAGCTCCAGTGATCCATCTATGGACTGGTGCAAGCATCTCGGAGTTGGAATATACGCTTTGATGAGTTGGTCAAAGAATATAGTTTTATATAGACTTGCTGTGAAGCATGTATTTACAAGAAAGCGAGTGGGATCACTACAGCCTTTCTGATAAGTATATGTGACTGACATATTGTTGATCGAAAATGATGTAGAATTTTCTGGAAAGCATAAAGGAGTGTTTGAAAGGAGTTTTTCAAAGAAAGACCTCGGTGAAGCTGCTTACATATTGGGCATCAAGATCTATAGAGATAGATCAAGACACTTGATAAGTTTTTTCAATGAGTGCATACCTTGACAAGATTTTGAAGTAGTTCAAAATGGAACAATCAAAGAAGGAGTTCTTGCCTGTATTGCAAGGTGTAAAGTTGAGTAAGACTCAAAACACGACCACATCGGAAAATAGAAAGAGAACGAAAGTCATTCCCTATGCCTCAGCCATAGGTTCTATAAAGTATGCTATGTTGTGTACCAAACCTATTGTGTACATTAGTTTGGCAAGGGGGTACGATAATGATCCAGGAGTGGATCACTGGACAACGGTCAATGTTATCCTTAGTTACCCAAGAGGACTAAGGAAATATTTCTCGGTTATGGAGGTAATAATGAGATCATCGTAAAGAGTTACGTCGATGCAAGCTTTTACACCGATCTGGATGACTCTGAGTCTCAATCTGGATACATATTGAAAGTGGGAGCAATTAGCTAGAGTAGCTCCATACAGAGCATTGTAGACATAGAAATTTGCAAAATACATACTGATCTGAATGTGGTAGACCCATTGACTAAACTTCTCTCACAAGCGCAACATGATCACACCTTAGTACTCTTTGGGTGTTAATCACATGGCGATGTGAACTAGATTATTGACTCTAGTAAAACCTTTGGGTGTTGATCACATGGTGATGTGAACTATTGGTGTTAAATCACATGGCGATGTGAACTAGATTATTGACTCGAGTGCAAGTGGGAGACTGAAGGAAATATGCCCTAGAGGCAATAATAAATTTGTTATTTATATTTCCTAATATCATGATAAATGTTTATTATTCATGCTAGAATTGTATTAACTGGAAACTTAGTACATGTGTGAATCCATGGACAAACAAAGTGTCCCTAGTATGCCTCTACTTGACTAGCTCGTTAATTAAAGATGGTTAAGTTTCCTAACCATAGACATGTGTTGTCATTTGATGAACGAGATCACATCATTAGAGAATGATGTGATGGACAAGACCCATCCATTAGCTTAGCATTATGATCATTTAGTTTTATTGCTATTGCTTTCTTCATGACTTATACATATTCCTCTGACTATGAGATTATGCAACTCCCGAATACTGAGGAACACCTTGTGTGCTATCAAATGTCACAACGTAACTGGGTGATTATAAATATGCTCTACAGGTGTCTCCGAAGGTGTTTGTTGAGTTAGCATAGATCGAGATTAGGATTTTTCACTCCGTGCATCGGAGAGGTATCTCTGGGCCCTCTCGCTAATGCACATCACTATAAGCCTTGCAAACAATGTAACTAATGTGTTAGTTGCGGGATGATGCATTACATAACGAGTAAAGAGACTTGTTGGTAACGAGATTGAACTAGGTATGATGATACCGACGATCGAATCTCGGGCAAGTAACATGCCGATGACAAAGGGAATAACGTATGTTGGTATGCAGTTTGACCGATAAAGATCTTCGTAGAATATGTAGGAGGCAATATGAGCATCCAAGTTCCACTATTGATTATTGACCGGAGATGTGTCTCAGTCATGTCTACATAGTTCTCGAACCCGTAGGGTCCGCACGCTTAACGTTCGATGACGATTTGTATTATGAGTTATGTGTTTTGGTGACCAAAGTTTGTTTGGAGTCCCGGATGAGATCACGGACATGACGAGGAGTCTCACAATGGTCGATAGGTGAATATTCATATATTGGAAGGTTGTATTCGGACATCGGAATGGTTCCGAGTGATTCGGGTATTTTTCTGGAGTACCAAGGGGTTACTGGAACCCCCCCGGGGATATTGGGCCTACATGGGCCATAGGGGACAGGGGAGGCAGCCCACAAGGGGTAGCCGCGCCCCTCCCTTTAGGGAGTCTGAATTTGGACTAGGTAAGGGGGCGCACCCCCCTTTCCTTCTCCTCTTCCTCTCCCTTCCCTCTTTCCCCCTCTCCGGAAAAGGAAAGGGAGTCCAACTAGGATTGGGAGTCCTAGTTGGACTCCCCCCTTTGGCGTGCCCCCTAGGCCAGCCGCCTCCTCCCCTCCTCATTTATATACGGGGGTGGGGGGCACCCCAAAGCACAATAGTTGTTCCTTAGCCATGTGCGGTGCCCCCTCCACAGTTTACCACCTTGGTCATATTGTCTTGGTGCTTAGGCGAAGCCCTGCGCGGATCACATCACCAACACCGTCGCCACACCGTCGTGCTGATAGAACTCTCCCTCGACCCTCTACTGGATCCAGAGCTTGAGGGACGTCATCATGTTGAATGTGTGCTGAACACGGAGGTGCCGTACGTTTGGTACTTGGATCGGTTGGATCGTGAATACGTTCAACTACATCAACTGCGTTACTAAACGCTTCCGCTTTCGGTCTACGAGGGTACGTGGACACACTCTCCCGTCTCGTTGCTATGCATCTCCTAGATAGATCTTGCGTGATCGTAGGATTTTTTTTGAATTACTATGTCCCCAACAGTTTGTAGGGTATGAAACCACCTCGAAGCTATTCGTTCCGATCAATCTATCATAGAGTTCATACTAAAATAACACGAAGCTATTCTTTCCGATCGGTCTAACCAAGAGTTCATACTAAAATAATACCAAAGCAAATTCAGATTCATAGTATTCAATCCAACACAAAGAACTTCAAAGAGTGCCCCAAGATTTCTACCGGAGAAACAAAGACAAGAACGTGCATCAACCCCTATGCATAGATTACCCCAATGTCACCTCAGGAATCCGCGAGTTGAGTGCCAAAACATATATCAAGTGAATAAATACGACACCCCATTGTCACCACGAGTATTCAATTGCAAGACATATATCAAGTGTTCTCAAATCCATAAAAGTATTCAATCCGATAACAATGAAATCTCAAAGGGAAAAACTGAATTCGTCACAACAAGATAGAGAGGTGAAAACACCATATGATCTGACTATATTAACAAAGCCCGCGATACATCAAGATCATGACATCTCAAGAACACGAGAGAGAGATAGATTAAACACATAGCTACTGGTACAAACCCTCAGCCTCGAGGGTGGACTACTCCCTCCTCATTGTGGTGGCCGCCGGGATGATGAAGATGGCCACCAGTGATGATTTCCCCCTCCGGTAGGGTGCCAGAACAGGGTCTAGATTGGTTTTTGGTGGCTACAGAGGCCTGCGATGGTGGAACTTCTGATCTAGGTTAACCCCGAGGGTTTCTGGAATTTTTGGGATTTATAGGGTAAAGAGGGGTGTGGGAGGCCACCGAGGTGGGCATAACCCACCTGGGTGCGCCTAGACCCCCCAGGTGCTGCTCTGGCCCATTGGTGGTCTTCTGGTCCATAAAAATCCACAAAAAGTTTCACGGTGTTTTGACTCTGTTTGATATTGATTTCCTGTGATGTAAAAAACATGCAAAAAACAACAACTGGCACTTGGCACTATGTCAATAATTTAGTCCCAAAAATGATATAAAATGACTATAAAATGATTATAAAACATCCAAGATTGATAATATAAAGCATGGAACAATCTAAAATTATAGATACATTGGAGACGTATCAATGGTTCTCTTTCCTTACCGTGTTTTCTAGCAATGAAGTATCTTTTATCATATCTTTTATTCTTAGGTTGTGGTTTATCAAGATCAACTGGTGGTTCTATCTCAACATCATTGTCTGGTTCATTACTATTTGTTTGAGTATTTTCATGAACCTCATCATTATCTTTTTCATTATCAGAAGGTGAGTGATCACTACAAGGTTGAGTTTCAGCATCAGAGATAGAGACTTCATTATCACTTATCAGGAGGTTTTTCTACTTCAGGTTCACAAGAAGCATGCAAAGTCCTATAATTTTTCTTCCTCTTTTTCTTTTTAGAAGGACTAGGTGCAGTGGTGTTGTTCCTTTGTGAATCTTGTTCAATTTTTTTCGGATGTCCCTCAGGATAAAGTGGTTCGTGAGTCATTTTACCTCCTCTAGTTGCTACTCTAACAGCAAAGTCATGTATGTTATTGTTCATTTCATCTAGCAACTCTCTTTGAGATTTAGCAACTTGTTCTAGCTGGGTTTGAACCATAGAAGCATGTTTTCCAACACCTCTAACATCATTTGAGATTCTAAATAACAAGTCCCTCAAGCGAGCAATCATATCAGAATTGTATTTCAATTATTTCATAACATTTGCATTGAAGTGATCTTGTTTTCTAATATAATTTTCAAACTCATAAAGGGCATTGGCTAGGGTGCATATTGTGAGGATTGTCATTATCATTGAACTTCATTAGAGAATTTACCTCTACCACCTTAGGCAGTGGTGGTGTATCAAGCCCATGTATTTCTTCAATAGGAGGTAAATTTTTAGCATCCTCAACTTTAATACCTTTTTCCGTCATAGATTTCTTTGCCTCTTACATATCTTCAGGACTGAGATATAATATACCCCTCTTCTTCAGAGTGGGTTTAGGCAGTGGTTCAGGAAGAGTCCAATCATCATAATTTTTCAAAATGTTATTCAATAATTCTTCAGCTTGCCCAACAGTTCGTTCCCTGAAAACACAACTAGCACAACTATCTAGGAAATCCCTAGAAGCATCGGTTAGTCCATTATAGAAGGTATCAAGTATTTCATTTTCTTAAGAGGCTGATTAGGAAAAGCATTAAGTAATTGGCAAAGCCTCCCCAAGCTTGTGGGAGACTCTCTTCTTTAATTTGCACAAAGTTAAATATTTCCTATAAAGCAGCTTGTTTCTTATGAGCAGGGAAATATTTTTCAGAGAAGTAATAAATCATATCCTGGGGACTACGCACACAACCAGGAGCAAGAGTATTGTACCAAGCTTTAGCATCACCCTTTAATGAGAATGGAAATAATTTAGGAATAAAGTAATAACGAGTCTTCTCATCATGAGTAAAAAGGTTGGCTATGTCATTCAACTTAGTAAGATATGCCATAATAGTTTTAGTTTCATAACCATGGAAAGGATCAGATTCAACCAAAGTAATTAACCCCGGGTCGACAGAAAATTCATAATCCTTATCATCAATAAAGATAGGTGAAGTAGCAAACTTAGGATCATATTGCATTCTAGCATTCAGAGATTTTTCTTTATACTTGCATAATCATTTCTGTAGATCATCTCTATCCTTAAGAGCAAGAATGTCTCTAGTTGTCTCTTCATTCATAACATAGCCTTCTGGTACCTTAGGCAATTCATATATAGGAGGGCTAGTTCTAGTAGGTGTTTCAAGATTTTTAGTTTCAAGCTCATCATCAGATTCAACAACATCATGTTGAATTACTCTAGCAATTTGTTCATCAAGAAAATTACCAAGTGGCACATCATTATCATCAAGCAAGGTACTGGCATCATCATAATTATCATTCATAACAGAAGTAGCATCATCAATAACTTGCGACATATCAGGATTAATAGCATGTGGTGGTGTTGCAAGTTTACTTATAACAGAAGGTGAATCTAAAGCAGAACTGGATGGAAGTACCTTACGTCCCCTCGTCTTAGTGGGATAAATCTTAGTCTTAGCATCCTTCAGATTCTTCATAGTGATAAATTGATAATAATCCCAAGTGACTCAACCAATATAGCTATGCTCCCCGGCAACGGCACCAGAAAAGGTCATGATAACCCACAAGTATAGGGGGTCGCAACAGTTTTTGAGGGTAGAGTATCAACCCAAATTTATAGATTCGACACAAGGGGAGCCAAACAATATTTGAAGGTATTAGCAGCTGAGTTGTCAATTCAACCACACCTGGAGATTAATTATCTGCAGCAACATGATCAGTAGCAAAGTATCATGATAGTTTTGTTGGGTTCTATGGTAGGGTGCGTCGACTGCAAATTAAAATTTTCCTACGCGCAGAACAACCAAGAATATGCTACGGGAGATGGATCATAGATCGTTACCACTAGACGCGCAGTGCCGTGCAGCGGAAGAAGAGTTGGGGCAGCGCATCTCCTCTTCGTACGATCTCCCTCGAACAACCGGTCATCAGTTCCCTCGTGCAGGTTCGTCGGAGCGGCGCAAGTGCACCGCCTCTAACGGTATCCGTGCGTGCAGGAGGAACACCGTGTGGCGGACTGCTAGGTCCGATCACACAGTCGGCGGTCGAGTGGAGGTGGCTATTCGCAACATATGCAAACCCTAGTGATAGCGCCGAAGCGATCAATCGCATGAGTGTGCCGCACCCCCACTTTATATAGGCATCCGTCGCGAGCTCAACACTTGGGCCTCGCACGGACCCTAAAGCCCATAAGTCTACTCAGCCAGAATCCGAACATAGCTTTGATCACATCTGACCAGTGTCCTGAAGGAAATATGCCCTAGAGGCAATAATAAAGTTATTATTTATTTCCTTATATCATGATAAATGTTTATTATTCATGCTAGAATTGTATTAGCCGGAAACATAATACATGTGTGAATACATAGACAAACTTAGTGTCACTGGTATGCCTCTACTTGACTAGCTCGTCAATCAAAGATGGTTATGTTTCCTAACCATGAACAAAGTGTTGTTATTTGATTAACGAGGTCACATCATTAGTTGAATGATCTGATTGACATGACCCATTCCATTAGCTTAGCACCCGATCGTTTAGTATGTTGCTATTGCTTTCTTCATGACTTATACATGTTCCTATGACTATGAGATTATGCAACTCCCGTTTGCCGGAGGAACACTTTGGGTGCTACCAAATGTCACAACGTAACTGGGTGATTATAAAGGAGCATTACAGGTGTCTCCAAAGGTAGATGTTGGGTTGGCGTATTTCGAGATTAGGATTTGTCACTCCGATTGTCGGAGAGGTATCTCTGGGCCCTCTCGGTAATGCACATCACATAAGCCTTGCAAGCATTGCAACTAATGAGTTAGTTGCGGGATGATGTATTACGGAACGAGTAAAGAGACTTGCCGGTAACGAGATTGAACTAGGTATTGGAATACCGACGATCGGATCTCGGGCAAGTAACATACCGATGACAAAGGGAACAATGTATGTTGTTATGCGGTCTGACCGATAAAGATCTTCGTAGAATATGTCGGAGCCAATATGGGCATCCAGGTCCCGCTATTGGTTATTGACCGGAGACGTGTCTCGGTCATGTCTACACTGTTCTCGAACCCGTAGGGTCTGCACGCTTAAGGTTACGATGACAGTTATATTATGAGTTTATGCATTTTGATGTACCGAAGGTTGTTCGGAGTCCCGGATGTGATCACGGACATGACGAGGAGTCTCGAAATGGTCGAGACGTAAAGATTGATATATTGGAAGCCTATATTTGGACATCGGAAGTGTTCCGGGTGAAATCGGGATTTTACCGGAGTACCGGGAGGTTACTGGAACCCCCCGGGAACCATATGGGCCTTAGTGGGCTTTAGTGGAAAGGAGAAAGGGGCAGCCCAAGGTGGGCTGCACGCCTCCCCCCTCCCCTAGTCCTATTAGGACTAGGAGCGGTGGCCGGCCCCCTGTCTCTCTTCCCCCCGAGGAATCCTATTCCAACTAGGATTGGGGGGGGGGGGAATCCTACTCCCGGAGGGAGTAGGACTCTCCTGGCGCGCCCCTTGTGGCCGGCCAGCCTCCCCCCTTTGGTCCTTTATATACTGAGGTAGAGGCACCCTAGAACACACAAGTTGATCCACGTGATCTATTCCTTAGCCGTGTGCGGTGCCCCCAGCCACCATATTCCTTGATAATACTGTAGCGGAGTTTAGGCGAAGCCCTGCTGCTGTAGTACATCAAGATCGTCACTACGCCGTCGTGCTGACGGAACTCTTCCCCGACACTTTGCTGGATCGGAGTCCGGGGATCGTCATCGAGCTGAACGTGTGCTCGAACTCGGAGGTGCCATAGTTTCGGTGCTTGATCGGTCGAATCGGGAAGATGTACGACTACTTCCTTTACGTTGTGTCAACGCTTCCGCAGTCGGTCTGCATGGGTACGTAGACAGCACTCTCCCCTCTCGTTGCTATGCATCACATGATCTTGCGTGAGCGTAGGAATTTTTTTTGAAATTACTACGAAACCCATCAGTGGCATCCGAGCCTAGGTTATTTATGTTGATGTTATATGCACGAGTAGAACACAAGTGAGTTGTGGGCGATATAAGTCATACTGCCTACCAGCATGTCATACTTTGGTTCGGCGGCATTGTTGGACGACACGACCTGGACCAACATTACGCGTACGCTTACGCGAGACCGGTTCCCCCGACGTGCTTTGCACATAGGTGGCTTGCGGGCGATTGTCTCTCCAACTTTAGTTGAACCGAGTATGGCTACGCCTGGTCCTTGCGAAGGTTAAAATGGAGTCTATTTGACAAACTATCGTTGTGGTTTTGATGCGTAGGTGAGATTGGTTCTTGCTTAAGCCCGTAGCAGCCACGTAAAACTTGCAACAACAAAGTAGAGGACGTCTAACTTTTTTTTGCAGGGCATGTTGTGATGTGATATGGTCAAGGCATGATGCTGAATTTTATTGTATGAGATGATCATGTTTTGTAACCGAGTTATCGGCAACTGGCAGGAGCCATATGGTTGTCGCTTTATTGTATGCAATGCAATCGCGATGTAATGCTTTACTTTATCACTAAGCGGTAGCGATAGTCGTGGAAGCATAAGATTGGCGAGACGACAATGATGCTACGATGGAGATCAAGGTGTCGCGCCGGTGACGATGGTGATCATAACGGTGCTTCGGAGATGGAGATCACAGGCACAAGATGATGATGGCCATATCATATCACTTATATTGATTGCATGTGATGTTTATCCTTTTATGCATCTTATCTTGCTTTGATTGACGGTAGCATTATAAGATGATCTCTCACTAAATTATCAAGAAGTGTTCTCCCTGAGTATGCACCATTGCGAAAGTTCTTCGTGCTGAGACACCACGTGATGATCGGGTGTGATAGGCTCTACGTTCAAATACAACGGGTGCAAAAAAGTTGCACACGCGGAATACTCAGGTTATACTTGACGAGCCAAGCATATACAGATATGGCCTTGGAACACAGAGACCGAAAGGTCGAGCATGAATCATATAGTAGATATGGTCAACATAGTGATGTTCACCAATGAAACTACTCCATCTCACGTGATGATCGGACATGGTTTAGTTGATTTGGATCACGTGATCACTTAGAGGACTAGAGGGATATCTATCTAAGTGGGAGTTCTTAAGTAATATGATTAATTGAACTTAAATTTATCATGAACTTAGTCCCTGATAGTATCTTGCTTGTTTATGTTGATTGTAGATAGATGGCTCGTGCTGTTGTTCCGTTGAATTTTAATGCGTTCCTTGAGAAAGCAAAGTTGAAAGATGATGGTAGCAATTACACGGACTGGGTCCGTAACTTGAGGATTATCCTCATTGCTGCACAGAAGAATTACGTCCTGGAAGCACCGCTGGGTGCCAGGCCTACTGCTGGAGCAACACCAGATGTTATGAACGTCTGGCACAGCAAAGCTGATGACTACTCGATAGTTCAGTGGGCCATGCTTTACGGCTTAGAATCGGGACTTCAACGACGTTTTGAACGTCATGGAGCATATGAGATGTTCCAGGAGTTGAAGTTAATATTTCAAGCAAATGGCCGGATTGAGAGATATGAAGTCTCCAATAAGTTCTATAGCTGCAAGATGGAGGAGAACAGTTCTGTCAGTGAGCATATACTCAAAATGTCTGGGTATAATAATCACTTGATTCAATTGGGAGTTAATCTTCCAAATGATTGCGTCATTGACAGAATTCTCCAATCACTGCCACCAAGCTACAAGAGCTTCGTGATGAACTATAATATGCAAGGGATGAACAAGACTATTCCCGAGCTCTTCGCAATGCTGAAAGCTGCGGAGGTAGAAATCAAGAAGGAGCATCAAGTGTTGATGGTCAATAAGACCACTAGTTTCAAGAAAAAGGGCAAAGGGAAGAAGAAGGGGAACTTCAAGAAGAATGGCAAGCAAGTTGCCGCTCAAGATAAGAAACCCAAGTCTGGACCTAAGCCTAAAACCGAGTGCTTCTACTGCAAGCAGACTGGTCACTGGAAGCGGAACTGCCCCATGTATTTGGCGGATAAGCAGGATGGCAAGGTGAACAAAGGTATATGTGATATACATGTTATTGATGTGTACCTTACCAATGCTCGCAGTAGCACCTGGGTATTTGATACTGGTTCTGTTGCTAATATTTGCAACTTGAAACAGGGACTACGGATTAAGCGAAGATTGGCTAAGGACGAGGTGACGATGCGCGTGGGATACGGTTCCAAAGTCGATGTGATCGCGGTCGGCACGCTACCTCTACATCTACCTTCGGGATTAGTATTAGACCTAAATAATTGTTATTTGGTGCCAGCGTTGAGCATGAACATTATATCTGGATCTTGTTTAATGCGAGACGGTTATTCATTTAAATCAGAGAATAATGGTTGTTCTATTTATATGAGTAATATCTTTTATGGTCATGCACCCTTGAAGAGTGGTCTATTCTTATTGAATCTCGATAGTAGTAATACACATATTCATAATGTTGAAGCCAAAAGATGCAGAGTTGATAATGATAGTGCAACTTATTTGTGGCACTGCCGTTTAGGTCATATCGGTGTAAAGCGCATGAAGAAACTCCATACTGATGGACTTTTGGAACCACTTGATTATGAATCACTTGGTACTTGCGAACCGTGCCTCATGGGCAAGATGACTAAAACACCATTCTCTGGTACTATGGAGAGAGCAACAGATTTGTTGGAAATCATACATACAGATGTATGTGGTCCGATGAATATTGAGGCTCGTGGCGGATATCGTTATTTTCTCACCTTCGCAGACGATTTAAGCAGATATGGGTATATCTACTTAATGAAACATAAGTCTGAAACATTTGAAAAGTTCAAGGAGTTTCAAAGTGAAGTTGAAAATCATCGTAACAAGAAAATAAAATTTCTATGATCTGATCGTGGAGGAGAATATTTGAGTTACGAGTTTGGTGTACATTTGAAAAATTGTGGAATAGTTTCGCAACTCACGCCACCCGGAACACCACAACGTAATGGTGTGTCCGAACGTCGTAATCGTACTTTACTAGATATGGTGCGATCTATGATGTCTCTTACTGATTTACCGCTATCGTTTTGGGGATACGCTCTAGAGACGGCCGCATTCACGTTAAATAGGGCACCATCAAAATCCGTTGAGACGACGCCTTATGAACTGTGGTTTGGCAAGAAACCAAATTTGTCGTTTCTGAAAGTTTGGGGCTGCGATGCTTATGTGAAAAAGCTTCAACCTGATAAAATCGAACCCAAATCGGAGAAATGTGTCTTCATAGGATATCCAAAGGAAACTATTGGATACACCTTCTATCACAGATCCGAAGGCAAGACTTTTGTTGCTAAATTCGGAAACTTTCTAGAGAAGGAGTTTCTCTCGAAAGAAGTGAGTGGGAGGAAAGTAGAACTTGACGAGGTAACTGTACCTGCTCCCTTACTGGAAAGTAGTACATCACAGAAAACTGTTTCAGTGACACCTACACCAGTTAGTGAGGAAGCTAATGATAATGATCATGAAACTTCAGATCAAGATACTACTGAACCTCGTAGATCAACTAGAGTGAGATCCGCGCCAGAGTGGTACGGTAATCCTGTTCTGGAAGTCATGCTACTAGATCATGATGAACCTACGAACTATGAAGAAGCGATGGTGAGCCCAGATTCCGCAAAATGGCTTGAAGCCATGAAATCTGAGATGGGATCCATGTATGAGAACAAAGTATGGACTTTGGTTGACTTGCCCGATGATCGGCAAGCGATTGAGAATAAATGGATCTTCAAGAAGAAGACTGACGCTGACGGTAATATTACTGTCTACAAAGCTCGACTTGTCGCAAAAGGTTTTCGGCAAGTTCAAGGGATTGACTACGATGAGACCCTCTCACCCGTAGCGATGCTTAAGTCTGTCCGAATCATGTTAGCAATTGCCGCATTTTATGATTATGAAATTTGGCAGATGGATGTCAAAACTGCATTCCTGAATGGATTTCTGGAAGAAGAGTTGTATATGATGCAACCAGAAGGTTTTGTCGATCCAAAGGGAGCTAACAAAGTGTGCAAGCTCCAGCGATCCATTTATGGACTGGTGCAAGCCTCTCGGAGTTGGAATAAACGTTTTGATAGTGTGATCAAAGCATTTGGTTTTATACAGACTTTTGGAGAAGCCTGTATTTACAAGAAAGTGAGTGGGAGCTTTGTAGCATTTCTGATATTATATGTGGATGACATATTGCTGATTGGAAATGATATGGAATTTCTGGATAGCATAAAGGGATACTTGAATAAGAGTTTTTCAATGAAAGACCTCGGTGAAGCTGCTTACATATTGGGCATTAAGATCTATAGAGATAGATCAAAACGCTTAATTGGACTTTCACAAACAACATACCTTGACAAAATTTTGAAGAAGTTCAAAATGGTCAAGCAAAGAAAGGATTCTTGCCTGTGTTACAAGGTGTGAAATTGAGTAAGACTCAATGCCCGACCACTGCAGAAGATAGAGAGAATATGAAAGATGTTCCCTATGCATCAGCGATAGGATCTATCATGTATGCAATGCTGTGTACCAGACCTGATGTGTGCCTTGCTATAAGTCTAGCAGGGAGGTACCAAAGTAATCCAGGAGTGGATCACTGGACAGCGGTCAAGAACATCCTAAAATACCTGAAAAGGACTAAGGATATGCTTCTCGTATATGGAGGTGACAAAGAGCTCGTCGTAAATGGTTACGTTGATGCAAGCTTTGACACTGATCCGGACGATTCTAAATCGTAAACCGGATACGTGTTTACATTATACGGTGGAGCTGTCAGTTGGTGCAATTCTAAACAAAGCGTCGTAGCGGGATCTACATGTGAAGCGGAGTACATAGCTGCTTCGGAAGCAGCAAATGAAGGAGTCTGGATGAAGGAGTTCATATCCGATCTAGGTGTCATACCTAGTGCATCGGGTCCAATGAAAATCTTTTGTGACAATACTGGTGCAATTGCCTTGGCAAAGGAATCCAGATTTCACAAGAGAACCAAGCACATCAAGAGACGCTTCAATTCCATCCGGGATCTAGTCCGGGTGGGAGACATAGAGATTTGCAAGATACATACGGATCTGAATGTTGCAGACCCGTTGACTAAGCCTCTTCCACGAGCAAAACATGATCAGCACCAAGGCTCCATGGGTGTTAGAATCATTACTGTATAATCTAGATTATTGACTCTAGTGCAAGTGGGAGACTGAAGGAAATATTCCCTAGAGGCAATAATAAAGTTATTATTTATTTCCTTATATCATGATAAATGTTTATTATTCATGCTAGAATTGTATTAGCCGGAAACATAGTACATGTGTGAATACATAGACAAACTTAGTGTCACTGGTATGCCTCTACTTGACTAGCTCGTCAATCAAAGATGGTTATGTTTCCTAACCATGAACAAAGTGTTGTTATTTGATTAACGAGGTCACATCATTAGTTGAATGATCTGATTGACATGACCCATTCCATTAGCTTAGCACCCGATTGTTTAGTATGTTGCTATTGCTTTCTTCATGACTTATACATGTTCCTATGACTATGAGATTATGCAACTCCCGTTTGCCGGAGGAACACTTTGGGTGCTACCAAACGTCACAACGTAACTGGGTGATTATAAAGGAGCATTACAGGTGTCTCCAAAGGTAGATGTTGGGTTGGCGTATTTCGAGATTAGGATTTGTCAATCCGATTGTCGGAGAGGTATCTCTGGGCCCTCTCGGTAATGCACATCACATAAGCCTTGCAAGCATTGCAACTAATGAGTTAGTTGCGAGATGATGTATTACGGAACGAGTAAAGAGACTTGCCGGTAACGAGATTGAACTAGGTATTGGAATACCGATGATCGAATCTCGGGCAAGTAACATACCGATGACAAAGGGAACAACGTATGTTGTTATGCGGTCTGACCGATAAAGATCTTCGTAGAATATGTAGGAGCCAATATGGGCATCCAGGTCCCGCTATTGGTTATTGACCGGAGACGTGTCTCGGTCATGTCTACATTGTTCTCGAACCCGTAGGGTCCGCACGCTTAAGGTTACGATGACAGTTATATTATGAGTTTATGCATTTTGATGTACCGAAGGTTGTTCGGAGTCCCGGATGTGATCACGGACATGACGAGGAGTCTCGAAATGGTCGAGACGTAAAGATTGATATATTGGAAGCCTATATTTGGACATCGGAAGTGTTCCGGGTGAAATCGGGATTTTACCGGAGTACCGGGAGGTTACCGGAACCCCCCGGGAACCATATGGGCCTTAGTGTGCTTTAGTGGAAAGGAGAAAGGGGCAGCCCAAGGTGGGCTGCGCGCCTCCCCCCTCCCCTAGTCCTATTAGGACTAGGAGAGGTGGCCGGCCCCCTGTCTCTCTTCCCCCCGAGGAATCCTATTCCAACTAGGATTGGGGGGGGGGAATCCTACTCCCGGAGGGAGTAGGACTCTCTTGGCGCGCCCCTTGTGGCCGGCCAGCCTCCCCCTTTGGTCCTTTATATACTGAGGTAGAGGCACCCTAGAACACACAAGTTGATCCACGTGATCTATTCCTTAGCCGTGTGCGGTGCCCCCAGCCACCATATTCCTCGATAATACTGTAGCGGAGTTTAGGCGAAGCCCTGCTGCTGTAGTACATCAAGATCGTCACCACGCCGTCGTGCTGACGGAACTCTTCCCCGACACTTTGCTGGATCGGAGTCCGGGGATCGTCATCGAGCTGAACGTGTGCTCAAACTCGGAGGTGCCGTAGTTTCGGTGCTTGATCGGTCGGATCGGGAAGACGTACGACTACTTCCTCTACGTTGCGTCAACGCTTCCGCAGTCGGTCTGCATGGGTACGTAGACAGCACTCTCCCCTCTCGTTGCTATGCATCACATGATCTTGCGTGAGCGTAGGAATTTTTTTGAAATTACTACGAAACCCATCATGTCCTTGGATCCGACCTCGTAGGTTCCTTCCCTTAAGCGCGTGACCCCTTAGGTTCAAGCCGGCTTGGTCGCAGTTCGGATCACCTCCGAACTGCACGGTTGGTAGCAACCCCTAGCAAGGCATGCCAAACACCAAGTAGACTATGAAGGTGGTTAGGCGAACCTGTACATCATACTTCCATTCCTTTTGCCACTCGATATATGTTGTCAGGATCAAGGCGAGTCTGTCATCCTTGTGCTAGCCCGACCTCTTTGTCGTTCCGGTGATGCCGACCACAAACCAGATTATCTCATAATCCTTGTCGCATGGCCATGCTTATCCTGGTCGGATCACAAGAGGGGCCCAGAGTATAACTCTCCTGGTCGGAGGGGCAAATCCCATCTTGCTCGACCATGTCTCGCAACATGGGTCTGGACAAGCCCAAAACCTACCTTTGTAACTACTCAGTCATGGAGTAGCGTTTGGTTGGCCCAAAGCAAGTCTGTCACCATCCCGAGTACATGCGCCAGCTCAGGTCTTAGGACATAGAACGTATGTTGTACTAGAGACTCACAGATGACATATCGCTGCTTCTCATAGTTGGGTCTGTCCGACTCAGACCTTATCTCAACTCGGATCCGACTACGTCGAATCCGACCAGATCCTTCCGAGTCCCTATTATCCGGGTAGCATCCAATGCTCCATGGATAGTGAGACCAAGCCATCAAACGTGTCATAGCTAGTCTAGTCGACTACGCGTCCACACAGCCCTTTCGACTAGGGAACTTTTAGGACAGTCATCATACAATGCATAGTCCCACAAACAAGTCATGTAATTGCTGACACACATCATTGATAATGTCCAAGGACTATCTTTATTCATAAACACATAGGAAATATCATCATACATGATTGCCTCTAGGGCATATCTCCAACAAGTTTTGATAGTAGTGACAACAGCAATGGTAACGGTAACAGTGATAGCAATAGTTTTGTAGCAAGTGTAACAGTAACGATAGCAGTAGTAACTTAGCAAGAACAATATAAGATAAATTCGTAGGCATTGGATCGGTAATTCGTTGGATGATATTCATCATGTGACAGTCATAACCTAGGGCGATACGACACTAGCTCCAGTTCATAAATATAATGTAGGCATGTATTCCGTAAATAGTCATACATGCTTATGGAAAGAACTTGCATGACATCTTTTGTCCTACCCTCCCGTGGCAGCTGGGTCCAACTGGAAACTAAGGGATATTAAGGCCTCCTTTTAATAGAGAACCGGAACAAAGCATTAACACATGATGAATACATGAACTCCTCAAACTACGGTCATCACCGGGAGTGGTCCCGACTATTGTCACTCCGGGGTTACCGGATCATAACACGTAGTAGGTGACTATAACTTGCAAGATCGGATCTAGAGCATGGATACAATGGTGATAACATAAACGGTTCAGATCTGAAATCATGGCACCCGGGCCCAGTGACAAGCATTAAGCATGGCAAAGTCATAGCAAAGTCAATCTCAGAACATAGTGGATACTAGGGATCAAGCCCTAACAAAACTAACTAGATTACATGATGAACTCATCCAACTCCTCACCGACCAGCGAGCCTATGAAGGAATTACTCACTCCGGTGGGGAGCATCATGGAATTGGTGATGGAGAATGGTTGGTGATGATGAAGAATGATGATCCCCCTCTTCGGAGCCCCAAACGGACTCCAGATCTGGCCTCCCGATGAAGAACATGAGGTGACGGCGGCTCCTTCTCGTGGATCGCGATTATTCTTTCTCCCTGATTTTTTCTAGAAAAAATAGGATTTTGTAGCATCGGTTTCAGGGTCTATGGGGCCACCAGGTGGGGACAACCCACCTGGGCGCGCCAGGAGGGGGTGCCTGCTACCTCTTGAGCATCCAACTTTATATCTCAAAACAATTATCAAGCATCCAACTTCTCATAGTATTCAATGCACTTTCTATGATAGTTTTTATTATACCCATCTTGGATGCCTATCATATTAGGACTAATTTCATAACCAAAGCAAATTACCATGCTGTTCTAAAGGACTCTCAAAATAATATAAGTGAAGCATTAGAGATCATTAATTTCTATAAAATAAAACCACCACGGTGCTCTAAAGGATATAAGTGAAGCACTAGAGCAAAATTATCTAGCTCAAAAGATATAGGTGAAGCACATAGAGTATTCTAATAAATTGCAATTCATGTGTGTCTATCCCAAAAGGTGTGTACAGCAAGGATGATTGTGGTAAACTAAAAAGCAAAGACTCAAATCATACAATATGCTCCAAGCAAAGCACATATCATGTGGTGAATAAAAATATAGCCTCAAGTAAAGTTACCGATAGAAGAAGACGAAAGAGGGGATGCCTTCCGGGGCATCCCCAAGATTAGGCTTTTGGTTGTCCTTGAATTTTACCTTGGGCTGCCTTGGGCATCCCCAATCTTAGGCTCTTTCCACTCCTTGTTCCATAATCCATCAAATCTTTACACAAAACTTGAAAACTTCACAACACAAAACTTAAACAGAAAATCTCATGAGCTCCGTTAGTATAAGAAAACAAACCACCACTTAGGCACTGTAATGAACTCATTCTTTATTTGTATTGGTGTTAAACCTACTGTATTACAACTTCTCTATGGTTCATAACCTCCGATACTAACCATAGATGCATCAAAATAAGCAAACAACACACGAAAAAGAGAATCTGTCAAAAATAGAACAGTCTGTAGTAATATGTAGGTTTCGAATACTTATGTAACCCCCAAAATTCTGAAATAAATTTCTGGACGTGAGTAATTTATCTATTAATCATCTTCAAAAAGAATCAACTTAATCGCACTCTCCAGTAAAATATGGCAGCAAATATCGTGAGCGCTAAAGTTTCTGTTTTTTTACAGCAAGATCGCAAAAACTCCCCCCAAGTCTTCCCAAAGGTTCTACTTGGCACAAACACTAATTAAAAGAATAAAACCACATCTAAACAGAAGCTAGATGAATTATTCATTACTAAACAGAACCAAAAATCAAGAAACAAAAATAAAGTTGGGTTGCCTCCCAACAAGCGCTATCGTTTAACGCCCCTAGCTAGGCATTGAAACTTTCAATGATGCTCACATGAAAGACAAGAATTGAAGCACAAAGAGAGCATCATGAAACACGTGACAAACATATCTAAGTCTAACATACTTCCTATGCATAGGCATCTTATAGTCAAACAAATTATAGAGGCAAGCAAAAACTAGCATATGCAAGGAAGCGGAAAGAAACAATAGCAATCTCAACATAACGAGAGGTAATTTAGTAACATGAAAATTTCTACAACCATACTTTCCTCTCTCATAATAATTACATGTGGGATCATAAGCAAATTCAACAAAATAGCTATCACATAAAATATTTTCAACACGATCCACATGCATGCAAAGTTGACACTCTTCCAAAATAGTGGGATTAACATTAACTAAAGTCATGACCTCTCCAAACCCACTTTTATCTAAAATTGCATAAGATTGAACATTCTCCAAATATGTGGGATCTAAAGTTGACACTCTTCCAAACCCACTTTCAATAATATTGCAAACACTATTATCAATCTCATATTCATCATGGGGCTTAAATAAATTTTCAAGATCAAAAGAAGAATCACCCCAATCATGATCATTGCAACAAGTAGTAGACATAGCAAAACTAGCATCCCCAAGCTTAGGGTTTTGCATATTATTAGCACAATTGACATCAATAGAATTTATAGTAAAATCATTGCAATCTTGCTTTTTATTCAAGGAACTATCAAGTATGGGTGCAATAGCAATAATCTCGTGTTTAACATAAGGAACTATAGCAAATTCATCTCCATAAATATTGGCATCATGGCTATAAGAATAGCAAGCATCATGTTCATCAAGGGATATTTCAATCAAATCATCGGGATCATAATTATCTATAGATTCATGCATATCATTATTTTCTTCCAAAGCAACGGTCATTATCTCAATAAATTCCTTAACATAGGCATTGTGAGCATAGTTTTCATAGCAATATTTAAGTATGTAAAGATTTTCATATTCGTAGAGAGTAATATCATACTTTTCAATCAAAGAAGCAACTTCATAAGCACCCTTAAAAGCAACAAATTCTTCAATTTGTTCGATATCATAGTAACTATAAACACCCTTTGCATAAGAAGATAAGATTTCATTATCATTATACTCACATAGGTAGGGGAGGTGTTTCTTAGGGTTCTTAGAGCAACAAGTAAAATCACAAATTTCACAAAGATTCCAAGCATAACACAACAACCTGTTTATTTGATCCCATAAGAGTCTCCCTTTTTCAGACAAACGGTGACGCACAAAATGAGCATGCTCATCTAAAGATTTCAAATCAACGAGGCTAGTTGGGGTTTCAGCACGAGCGCATAAGGATCGGAGATGATCCAAGTAGAACACTTTAAATGGATCCATATCAATAGATTTCTAGTAAGCAAAGATGCAAGAAAATGGAAGGCACATGGAAACACAAACAACGATACATACGGGAAGAAGGCAAAGGAAAGGCAAACGTTTTTGAAAATCATTTTAGAAGTGGGGGAGAGGAAAACGAGAGGCAAATGGCAAATTATGTAATGCGAGGGATAAGAGTTTGTGATGGGTACTTGATATGTCTTGAATTGTGCGTAGATCACCCCGGCAACGGCGCCAGAAATCCTTCTTGCTGCCTCTTGAGTACTGCTTTGGTTTTCCCTTGAAGAGGAAAGGGTGATGCAACAAAGTAGCATAAGTATTTCCCTCTGTTTTTGAGAACCAAGGTATCAATCCAGTAGGAGACTACACGCAAGTCCCTCGTACCTACACAAACAAATAAGAACATCGCAACCAACGCGATAAAGGGTTGTCAATCCGTTCATGGTCACTTACGAGAGTGAGATCTGATAGAGATAATAATAGTAAGATAAATATTTTTGGTATTTTTATGATATAGATTGAAAGTAAAGATTGCGAAATAAAATAGATGGGAAACTTATATGATAAAAGATATAGCCGGGGGCCAAAGGTTTCACTAGTGGCTTCTCTCAATATAGCATAAGTATTACGTTGGGTGAACGAATTACTGTCGAGCAATTGATAGAATAGTGAATAATTATGAGAATATGTAGGAATGATCATGTATCTACGCATCACGTCCGCGACAATTAAACCGAAATGATTCTGCATCTACTACTATTACTCCACACATCGACCGCTATCCAACATGCATCTAGAGTATTAAGTTCATAAGAACAGAGTAATGCATTAGGCAAGATGACATGATGTAGAGGGATAAACTCAAGCAATATGATATAAACCCCATCTTTTTATCCTCGATGGCAACAATACAATACGTGCCTTGCTCCCCCTGCTGTCACTGGGGCAGGACACCGCAAGATTGAACCCAAAGCTAAGCACTTCTCCCATTGCAAGAAAAATCAATCTAGTAGGCCAAACCAAACTGATAATTCGAAGAGACTTGCAAATATAATCAATCATACATAAAAGATTTCAGAGAAGAATCAAATATTGTTCATAGATAAACTTGATCATAAACCCACAATTCATCGGATCTCAACAAACACACCGCAAAAAGAGTTACATCAAACAGATGTCCAAGAAGATCGAGGAGAACATTGTATTGAGATCCAAAGATAGAGAAGAATCTATCTAGCTAATAACTATGGACCCGAAGGTCTGAGGTAAACTACTCACACAACATCGGAGAGGCTATGGTGTTGATGTAGAAGCCATCCGTGATTGATGCCCCCACCGGCGGAGCTCCGAAAAAGGCCCCAAGATGGGATCTCTTGGGTACAGAAGGCTGCGGCGGTGGAAATAGGATTTCGTGGTGCTCCTGGATGTTTTCGGGGTATGTGGACATATATAGGAGGAAGAAGTAGGTCAGTGGAGCTATGAGGGGCCCACGAGGGTGGAGGGCGCACCTAGATTCATGCATATCATTATTTTCTTCCAAAGCAATGGTCATTCTCTCAATGAATTCTTTAACATAGGCATTGTGAGCATAGTTTTCATAGCAATATTTAAGTATGTCAAGATTTTCAGATCCGTAGAGAGTAATATCATACTTTTCAATCAAAGAAGCAACTTCATAAGCACCCTTAAAAGCAACAAATTCTTCAATTTGTTCGATATCGTAGTAACTATAAACACCCTTTGCATAAGAAGATAAGATTTCATTATCATTAAACTCACATAGGTAGGGGAGGTGTTTCTTAGGGTTCTTAGAGCAACAAGTAAAATCACAAATTTCACAAAGATTCCAAGCATAACACAACAATCTGTTTATTTGATCCCATAAGAGTCTCCCTTTTTCAGGCAAACGGTGACACACAAAATGAGCATGCTCATCTAAATATTTCCCATCAACTAGGCTAGTTGGGGTTTCAGCACGAGCGCATATGGATCCAACATGATCCAAGTAGAACACTTTAAATGGATCCATATCAATATATTTTTAGCAAGCAAAGATGCAAGCAAATGGAAGGGACATGGAAATACAAACAAAGATACATACGGGAAGAAGGCAAAGAAAAGGCAAAGGTTTTAAAAAATCATTTTAGAAGTGGGGGAGAGGAAAACGAGAGGCAAATGGCAAATAATGTAATGCGAGGGATAAGAGTTTGTGATGGGTACTTGGTATGTCTTGACTTGTGCGTGGATCTCCCCGGCAACGGCGCCAGAAATTCTTCTTGCTACCTCTTGAGCACTGCGTTGGTTTTCCCTTGAAGAGGAAAGGGTGATGCAGTAAACTAGCGTAAGTATTTCCCCTCAGTTTTTGAGAACCAAGTTATCAATCCAGTAGGAGACTACGCGCAAGTCCCTCGTACCTACATAAACAAATAAGAACCTCGCAACCAACGCGATAAAGGGGTTGTCAATCCCTTCACGGCCACTTACGAGAGTGAGATCTGATAAATATAATAATAGTAAGATAAATATTTTTGGTAATTTTATGATATAGATTGAAAGTAAAGATTGCAAAATAAAACAGATGGGAAACTTATATGATAAAAGATAGACCCGGGGGCCATAGGTTTCATTAGTGGCTTCTCTCAAGATAGCATAAGTATTACGGTGGGTGAACGAATTACTGTCGAGCAATTGATAGAATAGTGAATAATTATAAGAATATCTAGGCATGATCATGTATATAGGCATCACGTCCACGACAAGTAGACTGAAACGATTCTACATCTACTACTATTACTCCACACATCGACCGCTATCCAGCATGCATCTAGAGTATTAGGTTCATAAGAATAGAGTAACACATTAAGCAAGATGACATGATGTAGAGGGATAAACTCAAGCAATATGATATAAACCCCATCTTTTTATCCTCGATGGCAACAATACAATACATGCCTTGCTGCCCCTGCTATAACTGCGAAAGGACACCACAAGATTGAACCCAAAGCTAAGCACTTCTCCCATTGCAAGAAAGATCAATCTAGTAGGCCAAACCAAACTGATAATTCGAAGAGACTTGCAAAGATAACCAATCATACATAAAAGATTTCAGAGAAGAATCAAATATTGTTCATAGATAAATTTGATCATAAACCCACAATTCATCGGATCTCGACAAACACACCGCAAAAAGAGTTACACCAAATAGATCTCCAAGAAGATCGAGGAGAACATTGTATTGAGATCCCAAGAGAGAGAAGAAGCCATCTATCTAATAACTATGGACCCAAAGGTCTGAGGTAAACTACTCACACATCATTGAAGAGGCTATGGTGTTGATGTAGAAGCCCTCCGTGATCGATGCCCCCTCCGGCGGAGCTCCGGAAAAGGTCCCAAGAAGGGATATCTTGGGTACAGAAGGTTGCAGCGGTGGAAATAGGGTTTCGTGGTGCTCCTGGATATTTTCGGGGTATGTGGACATATATAGGAGCAAGAAGTAGGTCGGTGGAGCCACGAGGGGCCCACGAGGGTGGAGGGCGCGCCCAGGGGGTAGGCGCGCCCCTTGCCTCGTGGTCTCCTCATTGGTTGCTTGACGTCCACTCCAAGTCCCCTGGATCACGTTTGTTCCAAAAATAACTCTCCCGAATGTTTTATTCTGTTTGGATTCCGTTTGATATTCCTTTTCTACGAAACACTGAAATAGGCAAAAAAAACAACAATTTGCACTGGGCCTTGGGTTAGTAGGTTAGTCCCAAAAATAATATAAAAGTTTATAAATAAGCCCATTGACATCCAAAACAGATAATATAATAGCATGGAACAATCAAAAATTATAGATACGTTGGAGACGTATCATAAAGTAGCATAAGTATTTCTCTCAGTTTTTGAGAACCAAGGTATCAATCCAGTAGGAGACTACACGCAAGTCCCTCGTACCTACACAAACAAATAAGAACCTCGCAACCAACGCGATAAAGGGGTTGTCAATCCCTTCACGGTCACTTACGAGAGTGAGATCTGATAGAGATAATAATAATAAGATAAATATTTTTGGTATTTTTATGATATAATTGAAAGTAAAGATTGCAAAATAAAATATATTGGAAACTTATATGATAAATTATAGACCCTGGGGCCATAGGTTTCACTAGTGGCTTCTCTCAAGATAGCATAAGTATTACGGTGGGTGAACAAATTGCTATCGAGCAATTGATAGAGAAGTGCATAATTATGAGAATATCTAGGCATGATCATGTATATAGGCATCACGTCCGCGACAAGTAAACCGAAATGATTCTGCATCTACTACTATTACTCCACACATCGACCGCTATCCAGCATGCATCTAGAGTATTAGGTTCATAAGAACAGAGTAATGCATTAGGCAAGATGACATGATGTAGAGGGATAAACTCAAGCAATATGATATAAACCCCATCTTTTTATCCTCGATGGCAACAATACAATACGTGCCTTGCTGCCCCTGCTGTAACTGGGAAAGGACACCACAAGATTGAACCCAAAGCTAAGCACTTCTCCCATTGCAAGAAAGATCAATCTAGTAGGCCAAACCAAACTAATAATTCGAAGAGACTTGCAAAGATAACGAATCATACATAAAAGATTTCAGAGGAGAATCAAATATTGTTCATAGATAAACTTGATCATAAACCCACAATTCATGGATCTCGACAAACACACGGCAAAAAGAGTTACATCAAATAACTCCCAGCCTCGTGGCTCCCTCGTTTCTTTCATAACGTCTACTACAAGTCCCCTGGATCATGTTTGTTCCAAAAATAACTCTCCCGGAGGTTTATTCCGTTTGGATTCCGTTTGATATTTCTTTTATGCGAAACACTGAAATAGGCAAAAAAACAACAATTTGCACTGGGCCTTGGGTTAGTAGGTTAGTCCCAAAAATAATATAAAAGTGTATAAATAAGCTCATTAACATCCAAAACAAATAATATAATAGCATGGAACAATCAGAAATTATAGATACGTTGGAGACGTATCAAGCATCCCAAAGCTTAATTCCTGCTCATCCTCGAGTAGGTAAATGATAAAAACAGAATTTTTGATGTGGAATGCTACCTAGCATAATTCTCAATGTAATTTTCTTTATTGTGGCATGAATGTTCAGATCTGAAAGATTCAATACAAAAGTTTAATATTGGCATAAAAATAATAATACTTCGAGCATACTAACTAAGCAATCATGTCTTCTCAAAATAACATGGCAAAAGAAAGTTCATCCCTACAAAATCATATAGTTTGGTCATGCTCCATTTTGGTCACACAAGAATGCTCTCACCATGCACAACCTCGATGACAAGCCAAGCACTTGTTTCATACTTTAGTAATCTCAAACTTTTTTCAACTTTCACGCAATACATGAGCGTGAGCCATGGATATAGCACTATGGGTGGAATAGAATAATATGATGGGGGTTATGTGGAGAAGACAAAAGGAGAAAGTCTCACATTGACGCGGCTAATCAATGGGCTAGGGAGATGCCCATCAATTGATGTCAATGCAAGGAGTAGGGATTGCCATGCAATGGATGCACTAGAGCTATAAATGTATGAAAGCTCAACAAAAGAAACTAAGTGGGTGTGCATCCAACTTGCTTGCTCACGAAGACCTAGGGCATTTGAGGAAGCCCATTGTTAGAATATACAAGCCAAGTTCTATAATGAAAATTCCCACTAGTATATGAAAGTGACAAAACAAGAGACTCTCTATCATAAATATCATGGTGCTACTTTGAAGCACAAGTGTGGAAAAAGAGGATAGTAGCATTGTCCCTTTTTATTTGTTTTCTTTTTTGGGGCCTTTCCTTTTTTATTTGGCCTTTCCTTTTTTTTATTTGGGATAATGCTCTATTAATGATGATCATCACACTTTTATTTATTGACAACTCGATACTAGAACAAAATATGACTCTATATGAATGCCTCCGGCGGTGTACCGGGAAAGGCAATGAATCAAGAGTGACATGTATGATAAATTATGCATGGTGGTTTTTTTCCACAAATACGATGTCAACTACCTGATCATGCAAGGCAGTATGATAATGATGAAGCGTGTCATAAATGAAATGGCTAATAGTTGCATGGAAATATATCTCAGAATGGCTATGGAGATGCCATAATAGGTAGGTATGGTGCCTGTTTTGAGGAAGATATAAGGAGGTTTATGTGTGACAGAGCATATCATATCACGGGGTTTGGATGCACCGGCGAAGTTTGCACCAACTCTCAAGGTGAGAAAGGGCAATGCACGGTACCGAAGAGGCTAGCAATGATGGAAGGGTGAGAGTGCGTATAATCCATGGACTCAACATTAGTCATAAAGAACTCATATACTTATTGCAAAAATCTACAAGTCATCAAAAACCAAGCACTACGCGCATGCTCCTAGGGGGATAGATTGGTAGGAAAAGACCATCGCTCGTCCCCGACCGCCACTCATAAGGAAGACAATCAAAGAACACCTCATGTTTCAAATTTGTTACACAATGGTTAACATACGTGCATGCTACGCGACTTGCAAACTTCAACACAAGTATTTCTCAAATTCACAATTACTCAACTAACAAACTCTAATATTACCGCCTTTATATCTCAGAACAATTATCAAGCATCCAACTTCTCATAGTATTCAATGCACTTTCTATGATAGTTTTTATTATACCCATCTTGGATGCCTATCATATTAGGACTAATTTCATAAACAAAGCAAATTACCATGCTGTTCTAAAGGACTCTCAAAATAATATAAGTGAAGCATGAGAGATCAATAATTTCTATAAAATTAAACTACCACCGTGCTTTAAAAGATATAAGTGAAGCACTAGAGCAAAATTATCTAGCTCAAAAGATATAAGTGAAGCACATAGAGTATTCTAATAAATTCCAATTCATGTGTGTCTCTCCCAAAAGGTGTGTACAGAAAGGATGATTGTGGTA
The DNA here is from genome assembly GCF_056163025.1 of Triticum urartu. Taxonomy (NCBI): domain Eukaryota; kingdom Viridiplantae; phylum Streptophyta; class Magnoliopsida; order Poales; family Poaceae; genus Triticum; species Triticum urartu. The sequence goes on from NC_141877.1 coordinate 385,485,305, forward strand.
AACTAAAAAGCAAAGACTCAAATCATACAAGATGCTCCAAGCAAAACACATATCATGTGGTGAATAAAAATATAGCCTCGAGTAAAGTTACCGATGAAAGAAGATGAAAGAGGGGATGCCTTCCGGGGCATCCCCAAGCTTAGGATTTTGGTTTTCCTTGAATTTTACCTTGGGGTGCCTTGGGCATCCCCAAGCTTAGGCTCTTTCCACTCGTTATTCCATAATCCATCAAATCTTTACCCAAAACTTGAAAACTTCACAACCCAAAACTTAAATAGAAAAATCTCATGAGCTCCATTAGTATAAGAAAACAAACCACCACTTAAGGTAATGTAATGAACTCATTCTTTATTTATATTGGTGTTAAAACTACTGTATTCCAACTTCTGTATGTTTCATACCCTCCGATACTAGCCATAGATGCATTAAAATAAGCAAACAACACACGAAAAACAGAATCTGTCAAAAACAGAACAGTCTGTAGTAATCTGTAGGTTTCGAATACTTCTGTAACCCCCAAAATTCTAAAATAAATTGCTGGACGTGGGGAATTTATCTTTTAATCATATGCAAAAATAATCAACCTAATCGCACTCTCCAGTAAAAAATGGCAGCAAATCTCGTGAGCGCTAAAGTTTCTGTTTTTTACAGCAAGATCGCAAAGACTTTCCCCAAGTCTTCCCAAAGGTTCTACTTGGGACAAACACTAATTAAAAGCATAAAACCACATCTAAACAGATGATAGATGAATTATTTATTACTAAACAGAACCAAAAATCAAGGAACAAAAATAAAATTGGGTTGCCTCCCAACAGGCGCTATCGTTTAATGCTCCTAGCTAGGCGTAAAAGCAAGAATAGATCTTGGTATTGTCATCTTTGGTATGCAATCCATAAGTGGATCTCATAATAGATTCATAAGGTAATTTATTTTTCTTTCTAGGAAAGTGTTACATGCCTTTCCTTAATGGAAATTGGAATCTAATATTCCCTTCTTTCATATCAATAATTGCACCAATCGTTCTAAGGAAAGGCCTACCAAGAATAATGGGACATGTAGGATTGCAATCTATATCAAGAACAATGAAATCTACGGGCACATAATTCCTATTTGCAATAATAACATCATTAATTCTTCCAATAGGTTTCTTAATAGTGGAATCCGTGAGGTGCAAATTTAAAGAACAATCATCAAATTCACGGAAACCTAACACATCACACAAAGTTTTTGGAATCGTGGGAACGCTAGCACCCAAATCACATAAAAGCATAGCATTCATGATCTTTAATTTTAATTTTAATAGTGGGTTCACACTCATCATAAAGTTTTCTAGGGATAGAAACTTCCAATTCAATCTTTTCTACATAAGATTGCATTAAAGCATCAACGATATGTTTAGTAAAAGTTTTTATTTTGATTATAAGCATGCGGAGAATTTAGCACGGATTGCAACAAGGAAATACAATGTATTAAAGAACAATTATCATAATTAAATTCCTTGAAATCCAAAATAGTGGGTTCATTGCTATGTAAAGTTTGGACCTCTCCAATCCCACTTTTATTAATTTTTGCATCAAGATCTAAAAACTCTGAATCATTGGGACATCTTTTAACTAAAGTTGACTCATCTCCAGTCCCATCATTATCAAGATTCATATTGCAAAACAAAGATTTAATAGGGAACACATCAATCACTTTTAGATCTTCATCCTTATTATCATCAAGTTCTTCCGGTTTGGCGGCCATCTTATTAACTAAGGTGGCCTGCTTAACCGAAATTTGGGCTATTAAGTTTTCAAGATGAGCGAACTGAGATTTCATACCATAAAATTCTTTAGACATATCATCGAGCTCTTTATTCATGTACCCCATAAAACTTTTTTGTTCTTTAAGCTCGTTTCTGAAGAAATTATTATGCTCAGACTGCAAGGACATAAAACTTCTAACATTATTTTCAATTTCTTCCAACCTTCTAAGGTGAGGATCAAAACTTTTTGCTAAGGCCATCGCGGCAAACAATCCAACACACAAGCAAGCAAGAGGCAAACAATCCAACACACAAGCAAGCAAGAGGCAAACAATCCAACACACAAGCAAGCAAGAGGCAAACAAAAAGAGGCAAATAGAAAAAGAGGGCGAATAAAACGGCAAGGGTGAAGTGGGGGAGAGGAAAACGAGAGGCAAATGGAAAATAATGTAATGCGAGGGATAAGTGTTTGTGATGAGTACTTGGTATGTCTTGACTTGTGCGTAGATCTCCCGGCAACGGCGCCAGAAATCCTTCTGCTACCTCTTGAGCACTGCGTTGATTTTCCCTTGAAGAGGAAAGGGTGATGCAGTAAAGTAGCGTAAGTATTTCCCTTGGTTTTTCAGAACCAGGGTATCAATCCAGTAGGAGACTACACGCAAGTCCCTCGTACCTACACAAACAAATAAGAACCTTGCAACCAACACGATAAAGGGGTTGTCAATCCCTTCATGGTCACTTACAAGAGTGAGATCTGATAGAGATAATAATAAGATAAATAGTTTTGGTATTTTTATGATATAGATTGAAAGTAAAGATTGCGAAATAAAATAGATTGGAAACTGATATGATAAAAGATAGACCCGGGGGCCTTAGGTTTCACTAGTGGCTTCTCTCAAGATAGCATAAGTATTACGGTGGGTGAACAAATTACTGTCGAGCAATTGATAGAAAAGTGCATAATTATGAGAATATCTAGGCATGATCATGTATATAGGCATCACGACCACGACAAGTAGACCGAAATGATTCTGCATCTACTACTATTACTCCACACATCGACCGCTATCCAGCATGCATCTAGAGTATTAAGTTCATAAGAATAGAGTAACACATTAAGCAAGATGACATGATGTAGAGGGATAAACTCAAGCAATATGATATAAACTCCATCTTTTTATCCTCGATGGCAACAATACAATACGTGCCTTGCTGCCCCTGCTGTCACTGGGAAAGGACACCACAAGATTGAACCCAAAGCTAAGCACTTCTCCCATTGCAAGAAAGATCAATCTAGTAGGCCAAACCAAACTGATAATTCGAAGAGACTTGCAAAGATAACCAATCATACATAAAAGATTTCAGAGAAGAATCAAATATTGTTCATAGATAAACTTGATCATAAACCCATAATTCATTGGATCTCGACAAACACACCGCAAAAAGAGTTACATCAAATAGATCTCCAAGAAGATCGAGGAGAACATTGCATTGAGATCAAAAGAGAGAGAAGAAGCCATCTAGCTAATAACTATGGACCCGAAGGTCTGAGGTAAACTACTCGCACATCATCGGAGAGGCTATGGTGTTGATGGAGAAGCCCTCCGTGATTGATTCCTCCTCCGACGGAGCTTCGGAAAAGGCCCCAAGATGGGATCTCTTGGGTACAGAAGGTTGCGGCGGTGAAAATAGGGTTTCGTGGTGCTCCTGGATGTTTTCAGGGTATATGGATAAATATAGGGGGAAGAAGTAGGTCGGTGGAGCTACGAGGGGCCCACGAGGGTGGGGGCGCGCCCATGGGGGCAGGCGCGCCTCCCTGCCTCGTGGCTCCCTCGTTTCTTTCTTGACGTCCACTCTAAGTCCCCTGGATCACGTTTGTTCCAAAAATAACTCTCCTGAAGGTTTCATTCCGTTTGGATTCCGTTTGATATTCCTTTTTATGCGAAACACTGAAATAGGCAAGAAAACAACAATTTGCATTGGGCCTTGGGTTAGTAGGTTAGTCGCAAAAATAATATAAAAGTGTATAAATGAGCCCATTAACATCCAAAACAGATATTATAATAGCATGGAACAATACAAAATTATAGATACGTTGGAGACGTATCAGCGCCCTGGTGGGTTGTGCCCACCTGGGTGCCCCCTCCGGTGGATCTTGGCTCCAGAAATTCTCTTCATTGATATAAAAAGTCCTCACAAAGTTTCATTCCATTCCGAGAACTTTTATTTCGGCACAAAAACAACACCATGGTGGTTCTGCTGGAAACAACGTAAGTCCGGGGTTAGTTTCATTCAAATCATGCAAATTAGAGTCCAAGACAATAGGAAAAGCGTTAGGAAAAGTAGATACGTTGGAGACGTATCACCCATCACGGTCCAGCAAGCCTACGATGGGATTACTCACGCACGACGGTGAGCATCATGAAATTGGTGATGGAGGATGGTTGATGATGACGATGGCGACGGATTCCCCTCTCCGGAGCCCAAAACGGACTCCAATCTGCCCTCCCGAGGAAGAACAAGGCTTGGCGGCGGCTCCATATAGTAAAACGCAATGAATCCTTCTCTCTGATTTTTTCTCCCCGAACGTGAATATATGGAGTTGGAGTTGAGGTCGGTGAAGGTCCAGGGGGCCCACAAGGTCGGGTGGCGCGCCCCAGGGGGTCGGCGCGCTCCCACCCTTGGGGCCAGGGTGTGGGCCCCCTTCACTTGATTCTTTCGCCAATATTTTTTATTAATTCCAAAACTTATCTCCGTGAAGTTTCAGGTCATTCCGAGAACTTTTTATTCTGCACAAAAATAACACCATAGCAATTCTGCTGAAAACAACGTTAGTCCGGGTTAATTCCATTCAAATCAAGCAAGTTAGAGTCCAAAACAAGGGTAAAAGAGTTTGGAAAAGTAGATACGACGGAGACGTATCACCAGCCACTCGGGATGGAACACTTCCATGATGAAGTCGGCCGCCAGGAGCTTGGCGACCTCTTCACCGATGGTTCTTCTCTTCTCTTCGGAGAAACGACATACGGGTTGATAGACAGGCTTGGCGTCCTTGCAGACGTGGAGTTTGCGCTTGGCGTAATTCCTTGGTATACTCGGCATGTCCATTGGGGTCCATGCAAAGATATCCCGATTCTCACGGAGGAAGTCGACGAGCTCGCCTTCCTATTTACTGTCGAGGCGGGTGCCCACGACGACATACTTGCTGCAACTGGGGTCTTCCGGGTTCAGCTTGACCTTCTTGGTCTCCTTGGAGGGCTGGAATGAGGCCTCGTCGGCCGGGCGTCTCATTGGCCAGCGCAACGATCCGGTCGAGCTGGCGCCACTCCTTGGCTATGACCAGCGACTCGATCAGTTTGGCGCCGGCTTGGGCGCATTCCAGGGACTTGCGATAATCGCCGGTGATGGTGGTGAGGCCCTTCAGACCGGCAGCTTCATCTTCAGGTAGGTGATACGCCTCCGTCGTATCTACTTTTCCAAACACTTTTGCCCTTGTTTTGGACTCTAATTTGCATGATTTAAATGTAACTAACCTGGACTGGCGCTGTTTTCAGCAGAATTGCCATGGTGTTATTTTGTGCAGAAATAAAAGTTCTCGGAATGACCTGAAAATCAACGGAGATTATTTTTGGAATATATAAAAAATACTGGAAGAAGAATCCACGTCAGGGGGCCCACACCCTGTCCACGAGGGTGGGGGGCGCGCCCCCTGCCTCATGGGCCCCCTGACGCTCCACCGACCTCAACTCCAACTCCATATATTCACTTTCGGGGAGAGAAAAATAAGAGAGAAGGATTCATCGCGTTTTACGATGCGGAGCCGCTGCCAAGCCCTAAACTCTCTCGGGAGGGCTGATCTGGAGTCAGTTCGGGGCTCCGGAGAGGGGAATCCGTCGCCATCGTCATCATCAACCTTCCTCCATCACCAATTTCATGATGCTCACTGCCGTGCGTGAATAATTCCATCGTAGGCATGCTGGACGGTGATGGGGTGGATGAGATTTATCATGTAATCGAGTTAGTTTTGTTAGGGTTTGATCCCTAGTATCCACTATGTTCTGAGATTGATGTTACTATGACTTTTCTATGCTTAATGCTTGTCACTAGGGCCTGAGTGCCATGATCTCAGATCTGAACCTATTATGTTTTCATGAATATATGTGAGTTCTTAATCCTATCTTGCAAGTCTATAGTCACCTATTATGTGTTATGATCCGTTAACCCCGAAGTGACAATAATCGGGATACTTACCAGTGATGACCGTAGTTTGAGGAGTTCATGTATTCACTATGTGTTAATGCTTTGGTCCGGTACTCTATTAAAAGGAGGCCTTAATATTCCTTAGTTTCCAATAGGACCCCGCTGCCACGGGAGGGTAGGACAAAAGATGTCATGCAAGTTCTTTTCCATAAGCACGTATGACTATACTCGGAATACATGCCTACATTACATTGATGAACTAGAGCTAGTTCTGTGTCACCCTAGGTTATAACTGTTGCATGATTGATTGCATCCGACATAATTATCCATCACTGATCCAATGCCTACGAGCTTTTCATATATTGTTCTTCGCTTATTTACTTTTCCATTGCTATTGTTACAATCACTATAAAACCAAAAATATTACTTTTGCTACCGTTACCACTACTATCATATTACTTTGCTACTGAACACTTTGCTGCATATATTAAGTTTCCAGGTGTGGTTGAATTGACAACTTAGCTGCTAATACTTGAGAATATTCTTTGGCTCCCCTTGTGTCGAATCAATAAATTTGGGTTGAATACTCTACCCTCGAAAACTGTTTTGGTCCCCTATACTTGTGGGTTATCAGTAGGCGTAGTGGGGGACCACCATAAACTTGGCGAGAGCCGGCCGGCCCAGCAACACATGATACACGGTAGACAGGTCCACCACCTTGAACCAGAACGGCTCGCATCGGAAGTGGTCGTTGGCGTCGAACAGGACGTCGAGCCGGATCCAGCCGATCGGGGAGCAGGAGAGGCCGGGCATGATGCCATGGAAGATCGTCCGGGTCAGCTCCAAGTCTTTGGCCTCAAGGCCGAGCTTGGTCATGGTGTCGTGGTAGAGGATGTTGATGCTGCTGCCGCCATCGATGAGGACCCAGGAGAACATGCACCTGTGCCGGGGCGCGACAATGATGGGGTCGAGGACAAGGGCATAGCCACCCGGGTTCGGCATGACGCCCGGGTGGTCTTCCCAGATCCAGGTGACCGGGCGCTCCGAGCAGTGCATGTACACCGGCTTCGCCGGGATGACGATGTTCACCTCCTGCCAAAGCAGTCACTCGCTATGTTTGTCATCGCCGAGGCTGGTGAAGACAACGTAGGTCGCATTCTGGTTGAGGTAGATGTCATCGCGCATCGCGCCGTGATAACCCACAAGTATAGGTGATCGTTTGTAGCCTTCTTCAATATATAAGAGTGTCAAACCCAATGAGCAGCTAAAGGCAGAACAAATATTCCCTCAAGTTCTATCGACCACCGATACAACTCTGCGCACACTTGACGTTTGCATTACCTAAAACAAGTATGAAACTATTTTGCAAGAATAAAACTACGAGTACTTTGCGAGAATAAAACTACAGATAAATTGCAAGGTAATAAAAGTAGATAGCTTTTGTCAACAAGAAATTCATTTGTCCCTAGGCAATCGATAACAAGTACCGGTAATCATTCTTGCAATTCTATATGAGGGAGAGGCATGAGCTGACATACTTTATCTACTTGGATCATATGCACTTATGATTGGAACTCTAGCAAGCATCTGCAACTACTAAAGATCATTAAGGTTGTGAAACCTAACCATATTATTAAGTATCAAGTCCTCTTCATCCCATACACAACAACCCACCTACTCTGGTTTAAGCTTCTGTCACTCTCGCAACCCACCATAAGCAAATCATGAACATATTGCAACACCCTACAGTGGAGACCCCTCACGTTTGCACGAGACAGAGGGCACCGTAGGACAGCACCATAAATAAAATATACAATCATACCAACCAAGATCACGATTAACCCACAAGAAAAAATAGATCTACTCAAACATCATAGAATAACCATAGATCATTGGGAAATAATATATGGAGTTGAGCACCATGTTTAAGTAGAGATTGCAGTAGAGACAAGAGGTGTTACACCGCTGCATAGAGGGGGAGATAGTTGGTGTTGACGGTAGCAAGATTGTTGATGTAGATCGCCGTCACGATCCTAGCCCCGACGGTGTTCCGACGCCATCGGGAGAGAGGGGGAGAGATCCCCCTCCTTCTTATTCTTCCTTGGCCTCCTCCTAGATGGGAGGAGAGTTCCCCCTCTGGTCCATGGCTTCCATGGCGGCGGAGGGGCGGGAGCCCCTCCGAGATTGGATCTCCCTATCTGTTCTCTTCTGTTTCGCGTTCCTCGGATCTGGTCGAAATTCGTTTCTTCTATTCTGGGAGATCCGTAACTCCGATTGCGCTGAGATTTTAATACAATTTTGTTTTCGGATATAAGCTTCCTTGCACCCAAAGTAGAGCTCCAACCAACGTATGAGGTGAGCACAACCCACCACCACGCGCCTGGCTCCTCTGGCGCGCCCTGGTGTCTTGTGGGTTGTGTGGGCCTCCGTTTGCGGTGATTCCAACTCCCAAAAGTCACATATATTCCAAAATAATTCTCCGTAAAATTTTATTGCGTTTGGACTTTGTTTGATATGGATATTCTGCGATACAAAAAACAGGAACTAGCACTGGGCACTGGATCAATAGGTTAGTCCAATAAATCATACAGAAAGTTGCAAAAAATATGTGGAAGTTGTATAATATTGGCATGAAGCAATAAAAAATTATAGATACGACGGAGACATATCAACATCCCCAGGCTTAATTCCTGCTCGTCTTCGAGTAGGTAAATGATAAAAAAAGATAATTTTTGATGTGGAATGCTACCTAGCATAAACTTGATCATATATCTAATCATGTCATGAATATTAAGACATAAGTGATTCAAAGCAATAGTCTATAATTTGACATAAAGACATCAATACTCAGGCATCCCAACAAACAATCATGTCTTTCAAAATATCAATGCTAAAGAAAGCTATCCCTGCAAAATCATATAGTCTTGTCATGCTCTGTCTTCTTAACACAAAGTATTTATCATGCACAACCCCGATGACAAGCCGAGCAATTGATTCATACTTTTTAACGCGCTTCAGCTTTTTCAACCATCACGCAATACATGAGCGCGAGCCATGGATATAGCACTACGGGTGGAATAGAGTATGATGATAGGGGTCAATATAGAGAAGACAAAAAAGTAAGAAAGTCACACAATGATGTGGCTTACCAACGGGCTATGGAGATGCCCATCAATTGATATCAACGTGAGGAGTAGGGATTGCCATGCAACGAATGCAGTAAGAGTTATAAGTGTATGAAAGCTCAATATGAAAACTAAGTGGGTGTGCATCTAATCCTATAATGAAAAATTCCCACTAGTATATGGAAGTGACAACATAGGAGATTCTCCATATGAAAAACATGGTGCTACTTTGAAGCACAAGTGTGGTAAAGGATACTAACAATGCCCCTTCTCTCTTTGTTTATTTTAATTTTCTTCTTCTTCTTTTATTTCTTCTTTTTTCCTTCTTTTTTCTTTCTTTCTTTTTTTCTTTTTTTCTTTTTTTTTCTCATTGCCCGGAGTATCATCCCGACTTGTGGGGGAATCATAGTCTCCATCATCCTTTCCTCACTGGGGCACTGCTCTAAAAATGAATAATGATGATCATCACACTTCTATTTACTTATAACTCAAAAGAAATAAAAATCACAACTCGATACCTATGACAAAGTATGACTCTATATGAATCCCTCTGGCATGTACCAGGATGTGCAATGATCTAGTGTAACATGTATGAAAAATGATGAACGGTGGCTGAGCGAAAACTACTATGTTAGCTATATGATCATGCAAAGCAATATGACAATGAATGCTCAAGTCATCAAGCGAAAGCGGTGGAAGTTGCATGGCAATATATCTCGGAATGGCCATGGAAAAGCCATAATAGGTAGGTATGGTGGCTATTTTGAGGAAGATATAATAAGTCTTATGTGTGATAGAGCGTATCATATCACGGGGTTTGGATGCACCTGCGAAGATTGCACCATGTCTCGAGGTGAGAAAGGGCAATGCACGGTACCGTAGAGGCTAGCAAATTGCAGAAAGGTAAGAGTGCGTATAGTCCATGGACTCACATTAGTCATAAAGAACTCATATACTTATTGCAAAAGTTTATTGTCCCTCGAAGCAAAGTACTACTATGCATGCCCCTAGGGGGATAGATTGGTAGGAAAAGACCATCGCTCGTCCCCGACCACCACTCATAAGGAAGACAATCAATAATAAATCATGCTCCAACTTCATAGCATAACGAGAGACTATATGGGCATGCTTCGGGAATCACAAACCTTAACACCAATATTCTTACTAACCACAACCGTTTACTAGTACCTCCCACATATTCCATCTATGTATCGCAAAACTATTGCAAGGAGTCAAACATATCATATTCAATGATCCATAAGTTTTATGTAGGATTTTTTGACTAACCATGCAATTGTCCAATTCCTTTTGACTCTCTAAATAGATATAAGTGAAGCATGAGCGTTTAATTATTTCTACAAAATATCATGCTCTAACGAATATAAGTGAAGCAAAAGAGCATTCTACAAACAATGGTTTTCTATGTGAAGAGAAACAGGCAATCCAAACTTCAAATGATATAAGTGAAGCGCATGAAGCATCCTATAAAGCCACACTCAAAAGATATAAGTGAAGTGCAATGAGCATTCTATAGGTCAACCATGGACTATCTCATACCAGCATGGTGCATAAAATAAAAGTGAAAAGTAAACACAAAAGACGCTCCAAGATTCACACATATCACATGAACGAAACAAAGACGAAAACATATCGAAACTTGTTGAAGAAAGATGGGATGCCTTCCGGGGCATCCCCAAGCTTAGTCGCTATAGTATCCTTGAATATTTACTTGGGGTACCTTGGGCATCCCCAAGCTTGAGCTCTTGCATCTCCTCCTTCTCCTCATACCGAGACCTCCTCGATCTTTGATCACTTCATCCACACAAAACTCAACAGAAAGTTCGGTAAGATCCGTTAGTATAATAAAGCAAATCACTACTCTAAGTACTGTTGAAAACCAATTCATTTTTTTGCATTTTAGCTACTGTAATATAACTTTTTCATGGCTTAATCCACTGATAGAATCGATAGTTTCATCAAAACAAGCAAAACAATGCATCAAAAACAGAATATGTCTTAAACAGGACAGTCTGTAGTAATATGAACATTCACCATACTTATGGTACTCCAAAAATTATAAAAAAATAGGAACAATAAACAGTTTGCATAGCAAGGTTATGCAAAAAGTTTCAGAAGCTTTCAATGTTCCAGTAAAAAATTTAAAATCGCGCACTACGGCGAAAGTTTCTATTTCTGCACCGCACATACCAACAAGCAATCTAAACATCCTAAAGGCAAATCTTGGCACATTATTTTTATAATACAATGGAATTGTACAAGTGGATAATTATTTTTGTTGAAAAGTTTCTGCAATTCAAGATTCACAAAGTTTCCATGGGCATGAACAAAGTTCAAGGCATGCTCCTGCTTCCGCGGTGCTCGTCTTTCTCACTTTCACTTTTCTTTTTCTGAAGTTTTAAGTCCCCCTCTATTTTTTAAACTTTATAAAAGCACTCAACAGAAATAAATGACTCTCTAAAACTTCCGGGTTGTCTCCCTGGCAGCACTTTCTTTAAGGCCATTAAGCCAGGCATAAGGTGCCCAAGTAACGGTTCCACCCGGATCCCAGGGTATATCAAAGCGAATTTTAATTAATAATGATTTGGCATTTAGTAGTGAGCACAAAGCAACATATATCATGCAATGGTGAAGTCTAACTCTCTTCCTATGCATCAACATGTCATACAAGAACAATTCATGCACATCAAGTAAAGGCTAATACATAGCATAAGCAGTTTCTTGCAATTCTATCGTGTTGGAAACATAGAGAGGTGGAGATGTAGTTCCTCTCTCATAATAATTGCAAGTAGGAGCAGAAAGCACATGCATATTATATTCATCAAAATCATCATGTGCAACGGTAAAAGGCAACCCATTAATGTAATCCTTAATAAGAGCAAAGTTCTCCGATATAGTGTAGTTGGGAGAATCCAAAAAGATAATAGGACTATCATGTGTGGGTGCAATAGCAACAATTTCATCCTTAATATGAGGAACTATAGCAAGTTCATCTCCATAAGCATAATTCATATTGGCATCTTGGCCACAAGCATAGCAAGCATCAATTTCATCAAAAAGGGATATTTCAAATGAATCAACGGGATCATAGCAATTATCATAGCATTCATCCTTCGGTAAGAACAAAGGGAAATTAAATAGTGTATGAGTTGAAGAGTTACTCTCATTAGAAGGTGGGCACAGGTGATCAATCCGCTCTTCCTCCTTTTGTTCTTCGCTCTCCTCCTCATCCTTTTCATCCAATGGGCTCACAATATCATCGATTTCTTCTTCCATAGACTCCTGCAAAATATTAATCTCTTCTCGGACAGCGGAGATTTTCTCTAAATAAATCAATATCGTAATTGCATTTATAATTATCATAGCAATATTTAAGGATAGCAAAATTTTCAGGTCTATAAACTGAATCATCAAAATCTTCAAACTTTTCAAACAAAGATTCAATTTCATAAGCACCCTTAAAAGCAATGAATTCTTCTGTTCGTTCCACATCATAGTAATCATATATACCATTAGCATAAGAAGCCAAGGTTTCATTATCATTAAATTTGCAGGAAAAGGGAAGTTGTGTAGCATTCATCCTAGAGCAACAAGTATAATCATATCTTAATCATAGCTCCCGAGCATACCAATGGAACATATAAATTTGATCCCATAAAAGTTTCCCCTTCTGTGTCAAGCGATAATCCATAAAGTATTCACGTTGGTCCAATGTTAGTTGAATGGGGTTTTCTCAGGATTATCAAAGTAGTGCATAATATCTTTCACATACAAGCATCGAGGGTTTTAGGAGGTTCCCCATCTCCATGAGTAGCAATTACCACTAATTTTTTTGGTGTTTCGTGTTCCCTATCCTTAACTAAAGATAGAGAACAACTTAGAACAGAAAATAAGAACTACTTAGTGATAAAGAAAACAAGCACACACGAGAATATTCACCCCACACTATTGCTCCCCGGCAATGGTGCCAGAAAAAGGTCTTGATAACCCACAACTATAGGGGATCATTTGTAGCCTTCTTCGATAAATAAGAGTGTCGAACCCAACGAGGAGCTAAAGGCAGAACAAATATTCCCTCAAGTTCTATCGACCACCGATACAACTCTGCGCACACTTGATGTTTGCTTTACTTAAAACAAGTACGGAACTATTTTGCAAGAATAAAACTATGAGTACTTTGTGAGAATAAAACTACGGATAAATTGCAAGGTGATAAAACTGGATAGCTTTTGTCAACAAGAAAGTCATTTGTCCCTAGGCAATCGATAACAAGTACCGGTAATCATTCTTGCAATTCTATATGAGGGAGAGGCATGAACTAACATACTTTCTCTACTTGGATCATATGCACTTATGATTGGAACTCTAGCAAGCATCCGCAACTACTAAAGATCATTAAGGTCGTGAAACCCAACCAAAGCATTAAGTATCAAGTCCTCTTTATCCCATACACAACAACCCACCTACTCGGGTTTAAGCTTCTGTCACTCTCGCAACCCACCATAAGAAAATCATGAACGTATTGCAACACCCTACAGCGGAGACCCCTCACGTTTGCGCGAGACTGAGGGCACCGTAGGACAACACCACAAATAAAATATACAATCATACCAACCAAGATCATGATTAACTCACATGACAAAACGGATCTACTCAAACATCATAGGATAACCATAGATCATTGGGAAATAATATATGGAGTTGAGCACCATGTTTAAGTAGAGATTACAGCGGAGAGAAGAGGTGTTACACCGCTGCATAGAGGGGGAGATAGTTGGTGTTGACGGTAGCAAGATTGTTGATGTAGATCGCTGTCATGATCCTAGCCCCGACGGTGTTCCGGTGCCACTAGGAGAGAGAGCCCCCCTCCTTCTTATTCTTCCTTGGACTCCCCCCTAGATGGGAGGAGAGTTCCCCCTCTGGTCCATGGCCTCCATGGTGGCGGAGGGGCTGGAGCCCCTCCAAGATTGGATCTCCCTCTCTGTTCTCTTTTATTTCGCGTTCCTCAGATCTGGCCAAAAACCGTTTCTTATATTCCGGGAGATCCGTAACTCTGATTGTGCTGAGATTTTAACATGATTTTCCCCGGATATAAGCTTCCTTGCATCTGAAGTAGATCTCCAACCTACATACGAGGTGAGCACAACCCACCACCACACGCCTGGCTCCTTTGGCGCGCCCTAGTGTCTTGTGGGCTGTGTGGGCCTCCGTTTGCGGCGATTCCAACTCCCAATAATCACATATATTCCAAATTAATTCTCCTTCAAATTTTATTGCATTTGGACATCGTTTGATATGGATATTATGTGATACAAAAAACATGCAAAAAACAGGAACTGGCACTGGGCACTAGATCAATAGGTTAGTCCAATAAATCATATAAAAAGTTGCCAAAAATATGTGAAAGTTGTATAATATTGGCATGAAACAATCAAAAATTATAGATACGATGGAGGCGTATCACGCCATTAGCCGGGGGCGAGGGCGAAGGAGGCGGAGACGGCGGCCCCGCTCATGGAGCCGGAGCCGGAAGAGGCGGGATGTCGCCCCTCATGATGCGCTTGGTGATGTCGCATTGCCGCAGGGTGTGCATGGACGGCCTTGCGTCGCTGTGGTGCTTGCAGGGAGCGTCGAGCATCTCCTCGAAGCTCATGGCGGGCTGCCATGCCGTCTTGTCGGTTTGCCGGCGCTTGGTGGCCGGCTCGACCGCGGGTACTTGCTCGGCGGCCGCGACGAGCCAGTTGTCGTAACACTGAGCCGACTGGTCAGCTTTGCACTTGTTGTTCTGTTGGCGGCTGTTCTCGCCGGCCGGCTTCGGCGGGGGAACCGACTTCGTCTAGCGCCACCTGTGTAAAGCCCCAGATATAACTTTCCCTATTTGTACTCCAACTCTTGCCATTTCCGGCGTTAAGTTATATTTATTCCTCGGGTTCGGGTCTTTGTCTCCGTGTGTTGTTTTCGTTTTCATGCATCTCTTATCATGTCATCATGTGCATTGCATTTGCATACGTGTTCATCTCATGCATTCGAGCATTTTCCCCGTTGTCCGTTTTGCATTTCGGCGCTTCGTTCTCCTCCGGTGGTCATTTCTAGCTTTCTTTCGTGTGTGGGGATTAAACATTTCCGGATTGGACCGAGATTTGCCAAGCGGCCTTGGTTTACTACCGTTAGACCGCCTGTCAAGTTTCGTATCATTTGGACTTCGTTTGATACTCCAACGGTTAACCGAGGGACCGAAAAGGCCTCGTGTGTGTTGCAGCCCAACACCCCTCCAATTTGGCCCAAAACCCACCAAACTCTGCTCCATGTCCTAGAGCGTTCGATCACGATCGCGTGGCCGAAAACCGCACCTCATTTGGACTCTCCTAGCTCCACTTATGCCTATAAATAGCCCCCCTCCGAAATTCTCGTTGTCCTCTTCCCCCGAAACCCTAAATCCTCTCTCTCCGCGCGCCGGACAACGTCCGCCGGCGCCGGACGCGTCCGCTCCGCCCACCGCCGCCACGTGTCAGCGCCGCATTGGCCCGCGCCCGGCTCCCAGCTCCCCGCCGCCACCGGCCCGGGAGGCCCAGGAGGGGCCCCCGCGAGCCCATCTTTGCCGCCACCGCGGGCCGCCCCGCGCCGCCGTCCTCTACCGCCCGCACCGCCGTCCTCCGCTGCCCGCGCCACCGCGGCTCCACAGTGGAGCCCGCGCCCCGACGCTGGCCGGCGACCGCCGCCTCGCCAGGCCACCACCTCGCCGGCGCCGCCCCGTCCGAGCTCGCCGCCGCCCCCGTCCAAGCTCGCCGCCGCACCACGTCACCGCCCCGGCCTCTGATCCGCCATCTCCGGCCGCCGTCCCCGCCATTTCCGGTGAAGCTCCGGCGAACAGTGCTTCCCCGGCGTTCCTCGATTTCCGTGCAGCCCCGATCTGGATCTCAGATCCAAAATCATCTCGGTTGACTTTTTATCCCCGAACACTATTTTTTTGAGCATACTTTGACCGATGATATCTCCGCATCCGTAGCTCCGATTTGGACATATTGTATATCAAAATGTTCGCCTCGACGAGTACATCATTTCATTACATTGCATCATTTTCATTTGAGTTCATCTTGATGCCCAAAATTCTGTTAGAAGGAGGCTTCGTGAGTAAATTGTCAGATCTGCTAGTTCATCTTAGACTTTTGTCATTTTTGCCATGATTAATGTGTGCATGCTATGCCTGTGAGTCCTTCATATGTTTTGTTAAGAATTTTGTCTTCTTTCCAGAGGTGCAACCCATGCATTTTTAGGATGTGTGTGGTGACTTGTGCAAGCTTGCAAAGTGAGGCACCCGGTAAATCTGTTTTCAGAGACTTAGTTGTTTTCACTAAGTCTGGGATTATTTAGTTCATGATGCCATATGTTCAGCTTGTTTCCTAGTGATCCGTGCCTCTTTTGAGGATGATCAGTAAAGGAGTTTTGTTAATCATGTGTTGCTCTATCCATCCATGTCTTTGTTTGAAATTATGGAGCACCCTATCTTGAGTCAATCGAGCTCTACTTTTGCTTCATGGTGAATCTGGGCAGATCGTCAACTCGTTTGCGATTTTGCCGATGCTATTGTAGTTGATCCGTGCATGCTATGCCATTGTTCTTGCCATGTCTAGCTAGCATTTTGTGCCTTATTAATGGATGTATGATTGACTTGCCA
Source organism: Triticum urartu (assembly GCF_056163025.1). Classification (NCBI taxonomy): domain Eukaryota; kingdom Viridiplantae; phylum Streptophyta; class Magnoliopsida; order Poales; family Poaceae; genus Triticum; species Triticum urartu. The sequence continues at coordinate 385,502,070 of NC_141877.1, forward strand.
TGAATTGCACCGTGGTGAGTGCATCGAGCTCGTTTACATGCCTTCGTGAGTTATATTTCAGCATGTCTCAGTTTTCACTAAGTCTGAAAACTGATTGTGTTTGAGCTATGTTCGTGTGCCCGTTAGTATATTTTGTGAACCCTTTTGGTCCCAGGTCACTTTGGGTCTTTTGTTAAGCTTGTTGAGTAGCTCCATGCCATATTCTTACTTGTCTTAATCAGGTCTTGTATCATGTTGTTTTGCTGCTCCGAAGAGGGCTTCGTGATCTGAAATTTCAGACTAGTGTTAATTTCACCAAGTCTGGAATCTGTTTTGCATTTGCGTTTTTGCCATGCTTGTTTGAACCTCATAATGGATGAATTGGCTGTGGCTCAGTGCTAGTCTTTTGTTAAGCATCTTGTGTGCATCCCTGCCATGTATTTTGTTGTCATGTTTGGTGGCTGTAGAATGTTCATTTCGTTGCACTTAGATGCCTACTTGCTGTAAATCACAGACCGGTGTCATTCTTAAAACGCTTTCCATTTCCAAACCGTAACTCCGATTCCGGCGTTCTTTATATCGTTTTCAAGCGATTTCATCTCATCTTTCCAGTGGCACCCTTGGGATTCCAAGTTGAGGCCAGGTTCATGCATTTCCTGTCATATCTTGCATTTTGCATCCCGCATCGCATCCCGCATAGCATATCATCATTGCATCTTATTGCTTGGTCTTGCACGTGGTTGATTGTATCCTTGTTGCTTGTTTGTCTTATTGGGTAGAGCCGGGAGACGATTTCGCTACCGAGGAGCCCGTTGAGTTTGCTTGTGAGGATCCAGTCAACTCTGACAACTGTGCAGGCAAGATGATCATACCCTCGAAATCACTACTATCTTTGCTATGCTAGTTTGCTCGCTCTTTGCTATGCCAATGCTACGATGCCTACCATTTGCTTGTCAGCCTCCCAATTGCCATGTTGAACCTCTAACCCACCTATGTCCTAGCAAACCGTTGATTGGCTATGTTACCGCTTTGCTCAGCCCCTCTTATAGCGTTGCTAGTTGTAGGTGAAGATTGGAGGCCGTTCCTTGTTGGAACATTTATTTACTTGTTGGGATATCATTATATGGCCATGTTATCTTAATGCATCTATATAGTTGGTAAAGGGTGGAAGGCTCGGCCTCTCGCCTAGTGTTTTGTTCCACTCTTGCCGCCCTAGTTTCCGTCATATCGGTGTTATGTTCCCGGATTTTGCGTTCCTTACGCGGTTGTGTTATAATGGGAACCCCTTAATGGTTCTCCTTGATTAAAGCTTTTCCAACAATGCCCAACCTTGGATTTACCATTTGCCACCTAGCCTTTTCTTTCCCTTGGATTCTGCAGACTCAAGGGTCATCTTATTTTACCCCCCCGGGCCAGTGCTCCTCTGAGTGTTGGTCCACCTGTCAGCTACCGGTGGCCACCAGGGCCAACTCTGGGCTGGCCTACCCGTACCTAGGACAATCTGAGTGTGCCCTGAGAAAGAGATATGTGCAGCTCCTATCGGTATTTGTCGGCACATTCGGGCGGTGTTGCTGGTCTTGTTTTAACCTGTCGAATTGTCTTGTTGTACCGGGTTACCGAGTCTGATCGGTGTGTCTCAGGTGGAGGTCTATTCCTTCGTTGACCGTGAGAGCTTGTCATGGGCTAAGTTGGGATTCCCCTGCAGGGATTGAACTTTCGAAAGCCGTGTCCGCGGTTATGGGCAGATGGGAATTTGTTAATGTCCGGTTGTAGATAACTCGAACTTTAATCAATTAAAATGAATCAACTGAGTGTGTTACCGTGATGGCCTCTTCTCGGCGGAGTCCGGGAAGTGGACACGGTGTTGGAGTTATGCTTGCGCTGGTTGTTCCTCTAGATTCTCGCTCGCGCTTTGCCTCCTCTTCTTGCTCTCTTTTGCGTATAAGTTAGCCACCATATATGCTAGTCGCTTGCTGCAGCTCCACTCATATATTTTGCCTTACCATTCCTATAAGCTTAAATAGTCTTGATCGCGAGGGTGCGAGATTGCTGAGTCCCTGTGGCTCACAGATACTATAACTCCAGATGCAGGTCCAGGTGATTCCGCTCCAGGTGACGAGTATGAGCTCAAGTGGGAGTTTGACGAGGACTCTCAGCGTTACTACGTGTCTTTTCCTGATGATCAGTAGTGGTGTCCAGTTGGGGGTGATTGGGACCGTTGTCGCATGTTGGGTTTTCTTCTATTTTGGCGCCGTAGTCGGGCCATGAGTGTTTTGGATGATGTAATGTTATTTATGTTCTTGATTGACGTGGCGAGTGTAAGCCAACTATGTTCTCCCCTTTTATTATTACATTACATGGGATGTTTGTGAAGATTGCCTAACTTGCGACATATGCCTTCAATGCGATTATGTCTCTAAGTCGTGCCTCAACACGTGGGAGCTATAGTCGCATCGAGGGTGTTACAAGTTGGTATCAGAGCCTTCCCCGACCTTAGGAGCCCCATTGCTTGATCGTTTTTAGCAGCCGAGTTGTGTCTAGGAAAATGTTTTGAGTCATTTATGAATTATATATCGGAGAGCTTAGGAATTCTTTTTTACTTCCCAGTCTCCTCATTGCTCTGGTAAGGCATCTTGACGTAGAATTTTGACTCTTCTCTTCTCAAATTTCACTAAATTTTTTTTAGGATCACGCGAGTATCTTGGAATCGTTCCGATGACTTATGATGAGAATACTGTCTTGGTGCCTCCTGTCAGGGGTTTAGTGGAAGTGTCCTGGGGAGTTGAGCTCTGAGGTGTTGTCATCATAATTTTATCGTTGCAATTCTGGCATACTTGAGATATGTTCGCTGACATCGAAAATCTCTTTTATGCAGTTCGTTGGTGAGATAACCTCGACGCCACCCAGTACTGGGGCAGGAGTTCGGGAGTATCGCCATAACTTGTATAACGGATGCTTTTCGAAGGTTGAGGTAGATGGTTTCCGAAGGTTTCTTGGTTATGTGTTGAAGGATGGATACAGCTGGATGTAGGATTTGCTAGTTTGGGTGAGATATTATGCTTCCCCTGTATCCCCAACACCTGATTGCATAACCGGAAAAGTTCGGGAGTTTCATAGGTGGGAATTCTCGTAGCTCTAGTTCTTCTTCCACGAATATTGGTTTGAGATTGGGATTTCTTACCAATTATTCGTTCTCGAGCCGTATCTTGTTGTTTTACTTCTTCTACCTAATTCTACGTGGCTTCGCAGTTTATGGATATGTGACCACTTCAAGAGGAATGCATTCGTTCATTTTGTTCGGATGTGAAGACTTTATGTTGCAATTTTCATTCCGTTGGTTTCAGCTTCATTTATCTGTCTATGTGCTAACGGTGGTCAACCTCTTCAGGATGGCTCCCGCTAAGAGCACCAGTCAGAACCAGAATCAAGATCCGCCACCGCCTCCACCTCCTCCAGAGGCATGGCAAGCTGTGATGGCCGCAACCAATGCAAACACACAGCTGATCATGCAAATTCTCCAAGAGCGCAATCAAGGCAGTCAAGGGAATCAAGGCAGCAATCAGAGTCACTTTGCTACACTCAACCAATTCCTTGCTAACGGGCCAAAGACTTTCAGCAATTGTGTTGAGGCAACCGATGCTGACGATTGGCTTGTGGATCTGTGTAAGCATTTTGAGTGCAGTAACGTCAGGCCTGAGGACTTTGTGAATTTCGCTTCCTTCCAACTCAAAGATCAAGCTACAGAATGGTTCCAGCAGTACAAGGACTCCAGAGGTGGACGTTTTATCACTTGGGATGATTTCCGTCGAGATTTCCGAGCTCATCATATTCCCCAGAGCGTGATTGAAAGCAAGCGTGAGGAATTCCGCAATCTGAAGCAAGGCTCTTTGTCTGTCTATGACTACAACAAGTTGTTCCAGAAGCTCGCCCGCTTTGCCAAGCAGGACGTGCCTGATGAGAAGAGCATGATATACCAGTTCAGGGGTGGTCTCAGAGAAGATATTCAGCTCGCTCTTGTTCTCTTCGAGCCCTTGAGGTACGATGAGTTCTACAACATGGCACTGAAGCAAGAGGCTGCTCAGTTGAGGTGTGATGCTTCCAGGAAGCGAGTCAGAGATGTTACTCCTTCTTCCTCTACTCAAGTGGCCAAGCAGCAGAAGTTTTGGCTTCCTCCTCCTCCGTTCCGTCAGCCGTATCAGCAGAAGAGCAAAGGTGGCAGTGGTTCTTCCCGCCCACCCAACCCTGGCTTTCAGAACAAGACTTCGTCTCAAGCTCCAAGATCGATTGCTCCGTATCACCGTCCGCTTTCAGAGGTCACGTGCAACAAGTGCCAACAGAAGGGTCACTATGCCAACATGTGTTTCAACCAGAGGCGTCTTCCTCCTCCTCCTCCTGTCATATCGGCAAGTACAGCTGTTGTCAAGCATAACCCTAAGCATGCCAAGGTCAATTTGATGAATGCAGCTCAGGCAGAGGACTCGTCAGATGTGATCATGGGTAACCTTTCTATTAATGATATTCCAGCTAAAGTTCTTTTTGACACTGGTGCATCGCATTGCTTCATCTCGAGACCGTTTACAAATAGGCATGAATTGGTTTCGCAAGTTTTGCCTAGTCCTTTAGCAGTTGTCTCTCCCGGTAAGCGCATGCAGGCTAACTCCATCGTTCTTGATGTTTCTATCACTTTGGGTGACTACAAGTTCTTGGCTTCTCCTACGGTTCTTGGTGACTCGGATATTGATCTTATTCTCGGGATGGATTGGCTTTCTAAGCACAAGGCTCAGCTTGATTGTGCAGCCAGGCAGATTCAATTGACTCATTCATCTGAGAATGTAATTGCCTTTGCCGCTCAGGATAATACTATCCGTCTGTTTTCTCTCAATGAGAAGGGTGAATTGGATGCCATCTCTCAAATTCCAGTCGTTTGCGAATATCAAGACGTCTTTCCATAAGAGCTCCCAGGAATGCCTCCGCACCGGCAAGTTGAATTCGTTATTGATCTTGAGCCTGGTACGGAACCTGTGTGCAAACGTCCTTACAAGCTCAGACCTGAAGAGTTGAAGGAGCTGAAGAAGCAACTCGATGAGCAAGAAAGAATGGGTCTCATCCGGCCTAGTTCTTCTCCGTGGGGTTGTGGTGTTCTTTTTGTGAAGAAGAAGGATGGAACGGACCGACTTTGTGTTGATTACCGTCCAGTGAACAAGAAGACCATCAAGAACAAATACCCACTTCCCAACATCAATGAGCTGTTCGAACAACTCAAAGGTGCCCAAGTATTCTCCAAGCTTGATCTCCGTATGGGTTATCACCAGATTCGCATTCGTGAAGAAGATATTCCCAAGACAGCATTCAGAACAAGCTTTGGTTCATATGAATACATTGTCATGTCTTTTGGCCTCGCCAACGCTCCTCCGACGTTCTCTCGCATGATGAATTTCATCTTCAATGCCTACACCAATGACTTTGTTTTGGTCTATCTCGATGACATCCTGGTTTTCTCCAAGAACAAGGAAGATCATGCCAAGCATTTGCGTTTGGTTCTTGATAAGCTCAGAGAACATCAGTTCTACGCCAAGTTCTCCAAGTGTGAATTTTGGCTCGATGAGGTTCTTTATCTTGGTCATATCATCTCTGCCAAGGGCATTTCCATGAATCCCGAGAAGGTGTCCGCAATTGTGAATTGGGAACCTCCTCAGAACGTGAAGCAACTCCGCAGTTTTCTTGGTCTCGCAAGCTATTGCCGAAGATTCATTGAAAACTTTTCTAAGATCGTGAAGCCTCTCTCAAATCTTCTTCAGAAGCACGTCAAGTACGTTTGGTCTCCGGAGTGTGATATTGCTTTCAACACTTTGAAAGAGAAGTTGACCACTGCTCCAGTTCTGACTCCGCCTGATGAATCCAAGCCGTACGAGGTCTTTTGTGATGCCTCTCTCCAAGGTCTTAGCGCGGTATTGATGCAAGAGAAGAAAGTTGTTGCTTATACATCTCGCCAGTTGAAGCCTAATGAGAAGAACTACCCCACTCATGATCTCGAGTTGGCGGCAGTTGTGCATGCTTTGTTGACTTGGAGACATCTTCTATTTGGAAGAAAAGTGGATATTTTCACTGATCACAAGAGTCTCAAGTACATCTTCACTCAGCCTAATCTCAACCTCAGGCAAACTCGATGGGTCGAAATGATTCAAGAGTATAATCCGAGTATTGAGTATACTCCAGGCAAGGCTAATGTGATTGCTGACGCTTTGAGCAGGAAAGCGTATTGCAACAGTCTGATTCTTAAGCCTTATCAACCCGAGCTTATTGAAGCTTTCCGCAAACTTAATCTGCAAGTTGTTCCTCAAGGTTTCCTCGCCAACCTTCAAGTCTCTCCTACCTTAGAAGACCAGATTCGCCAAGCCCAGCTTCTTGATGCTATGGTGAAAAAGGTGAAGATTGGGATTGCCAAGAGTCAGCCCAAGTACAAGTGCTACCGCCTTGATGAAAAGGACACTCTCTTCTTCGAGGATCGTATTGTTGTGCCCAAAGGTGAACTTCGTAAAGTGATCATGAACGAGGCTCACAATTCTCTCCTCTCCATCCACCCTGGGAGCACGAAGATGTATCAGGACCTCAAGCAAGCTTATTGGTGGACTCGAATGAAGCGCGAGATTGCTCAATTCGTGAATGAATGTGATGTCTGCAGAAGAGTGAAGGCAGAACACCAAAGGCCAGCAAGTCTCCTCCAACCTCTTGCCATTCCAGAATGGAAGTTTGACCACATTGAAATGGACTTCGTGACTGGGTTTCCAAAGTCCAAGCGTGGCAATGATGCTATATTCGTTGTCATCGACAAGCTCACCAAAGTGGCTCACTTTCTGCCTATCAAAGAGTCGATCACTGCAGCTCAATTGGCGGAACTCTATACCTCTCGCATTGTCTCTCTGCACGGTATTCCTCAAGTGATATCTTCAGACCGTGGCATCATCTTTACCTCGAAGTTTTGGGATTCTTTTCAGAAGGCCATGGGCACCAACATCCGCTTCAGCACTGCTTTCCATCCTCAAACAAGCGGTCAAGTCGAGCGTGTCAACCAGATTCTTGAAGATATGCTCAGGGCTTGTGTGATCTCCTTCGGCATGAAATGGGAGGATTGTCTTCCTTATGCTGAATTCTCATACAACAATAGTTTTCAAGCAAGTTCGGGCAAGGCCCCATTTGAAATTCTGTATGGTAGGAAGTGCCGTACCCCTCTCAACTGGTCTGAAACTGGTGAACGTCAGCTTTTGGGTAATGACTTAATCACAGAGGCAGAAGAAGTGTGCAAAGTCATTCGTGATAACCTCAAAGCAGCCCAATCCCGCCAGAAGAGCTACTATGATAGTAAGCACCGTGATTTGGCTTTCGAGATCGAAGATCATGTTTACCTCCGCGTCTCTCCTATGAAAGGTACTCGTCGCTTCGGTATCAAAGGGAAGCTTGCCCCTAGATACGTGGGACCTTTCAAGATTGTAAGCAAGAGAGGCGACCTCGCCTATCAACTCGAGCTTCCTTCAAACTTTGCAAATGTTCATGATGTGTTCCATGTCTCTCAGCTTCGAAAGTGCTTCAAGACTCCTGATCGCACAGTCAACTTCGAGGACATTGAGCTCCAAGAAGATCTCTCTTATCGTGAGCACCCAGTTGCTATTTTTGAAGAGACTGAACGCAAGACTCACAACAAGTCAATCAAATTTCTCAAAGTCAAGTGGTCACACCATTCCGACCGTGAAGCTACCTGGGAACGTGAGGATCACCTCCGTTCTGAGTACCCGGCGTTCTTTCAGTCCTAGATCTCGGGACGAGATCTTTTCGTAGTGGTGGAGTGTTGTAACGCCCCAGATATAACTTTCCCTATTTGTACTCCAACTCTTGCCATTTCCGGCGTTAAGTTATATTTATTCCTCGGGTTCGGGTCTTTGTCTCCGTGTGTTGTTTTCGTTTTCATGCATCTCATATCATGTCATCATGTGCATTGCATTTGCATACGTGTTCATCTCATGCATTTGAGCATTTTCCCCGTTGTCCGTTTTGCATTTCGGTGCTTCGTTCTCCTCCGGTGGTCATTTCTAGCTTTCTTTCGTGTGTGGGATTAAACATTTCCGGATTGGACCGAGATTTGCCAAGCGGCCTTGGTTTACTACCGTTAGACCGCCTGTCAAGTTTCGTATCATTTGGACTTCGTTTGATACTCCAACGGTTAACCGAGGGACCGAAAAGGCCTCGTGTGTGTTGCAGCCCAACACCCCTCCAATTTGGCCCAAAACCCACCAAACTCTGCTCCATGTCCTAGAGCATTCGATCACGATCGCGTGGCCGAAAACCGCACCTCATTTGGACTCTCCTAGCTCCACTTATGCCTATAAATAGCCCCCCTCCGAAATTCTCGTTGTCCTCTTCCCCCGAAACCCTAAATCCTCTCTCTCTGCGCGCCGGACAACGTTCGCCGGCGCCGGGCGCGTCCGCTCCGCCCACCGCCGCCACGTGTCAGCGCCGCATTCGCCCGTGCCCGGCTCCCAGCTCCCCGCCGCCGCCGGCCCGGGAGGCCCAGGAGGGGCCCCCGCGAGCCCATCTCCGCCGCCACCGCGGGCCGCCCCGCGCCGCCGTCCTCCGCTGCCCGCGCCACCGCGGCTCCACGCCGGAGCCCGCGCCCTGACGCCGGCCGGCGACCGCCGCCTCGCCAGGCCACCACCTCGCCGGCGCCACCCCGTCCGAGCTCGCCGCCGCCCCCGTCCAAGCTCGCCGCCGCACCACGTCACCGCCCCGGCCTCGGATCCGCCATCTCCGGCCGCCGTCCCCGCCATTTCCGGTGAAGCTCCGGCGAACAGTGCTTCCCCGGCGTTCCTCGATTTCCGTGCAGCCCCGATCTGGATCTCAGATCCAAAATCATCTCGGTTGACTTTTTATCCCCGAACACTATTTTTTTGAGCATACTTTGACCGATGATATCTCCGCATCCGTAGCTCCGATTTGGACATATTGTATATCAAAATGTTCGTCTCGACGAGTACATCATTTCATTCCATTGCATCATTTTCATTTGAGTTCATCTTGATGCCCAAAATTCTGTTAGAAGGAGGCTTCGTGAGTAAATTGTCAGATCTGCTAGTTCATCTTAGACTTTTGTCATTTTTGCCATGATTAATGTGTGCATGCTATGCCTGTGAGTCCTTCATATGTTTTGTTAAGCATTTTGTCTTCTTTCCAGAGGTTCAACCCATGCATTTTTAGGATGTGTGTGGTGACTTGTGCAAGCTTGCAAAGTGAGGCACCCGGTAAATCTGTTTTCAGAGACTTAGTTGTTTTCACTAAGTCTGGGATTATTTAGTTCATGATGCCATATGTTCAGCTTGTTTCCTAGTGATCCGTGCCTCTTTTGAGGATGATCAGTAAAGGAGTTTTGTTAATCATGTGTTGCTATATCCATCCATGTCTTTGTTGGAAATTATGGAGTACCCTAGCTTGAGTCAATCAAGCTCAACTTTTGCTTCGTGGTGAATCTGGGCAGATCGTCAACTCGTTTGCGATTTTGCGGATGCTATTGTAGTTGATCCGTGCATGCTATGCCATTGTTCTTGCCATGTCTAGCTAGCATTTTGTGCCTTCTTAATGTATGTATGCTTGCCTTGCCATGACTTGCACCGTGGTGAGTGCATCGAGCTCGTTTACATGCCTTCGTGAGTTATATTTCAGCATGTCTCAGTTTTCACTAAGTCTGAAAACTGATTGTGTTTGAGCTATGTTCGTGTGCCCGTTAGTATATTTTGTGAACCCTTTTGGCCCCAGGTCACTTTGGGTCTTTTTTTAAGCTTGTTGAGTAGCTCCATGCCATGTTCTTACTTGTCTTAATCAGGTCTTGTATCATGTTGTTTTGCTGCTCCGAAGAGGGCTTCGTGATCTGAAATTTCAGACTAGTGTTAATTTCACTAAGTCTGGAATCTGTTTTGCATTTGCGTTTTTGCCATGCTTGTTTGAACCTCATAATGGATGAATTGGCTGTGGCTCAGTGCTAGTCTTTTGTTAAGCATCTTGTGTGCATCCCTGCCATGTATTTTGTTGTCATGTTTGGTGGCTGTAGCATGTTCATTTCGTTGCATTTAGATGCCTACTTGCTGTAAATCGCAGACCGGTGTCATTCTTAAAACGCTTGCCATTTCCAAACCGTAACTCCGATTCTGGCGTTCTTTATATCGTTTTCAAGCGATTTCATCTCATCTTTCCAGTGGCACCCTTGGGATTCCAAGTTGAGGCCAGGTTCATGCATTTCCTGTCATATCTTGCATTTTGCATCCCGCATCGCATCCCGCATAGCATATCATCATTGCATCTTATTGCTTGGTCTTGCACGTGGTTGATTGTATCCTTGTTGCTTGTTTGTCTTGTTGGGTAGAGCCGGGAGACGAGTTCGCTACCGAGGAGCCCGTTGAGTTTGCTTGTGAGGATCCAGTCAACTCTGACAACTGTGCAGGCAAGATGATCATACCCTCGAAATCACTACTATCTTTGCTATGCTAGTTTGCTCGCTCTTTGCTATGCCAATGCTACGATGCCTACCATTTGCTTGTCAGCCTCCCAATTGCCATGTTGAACCTCTAACCCACCTATGTCCTAGCAAACCGTTGATTGGCTATGTTACCGCTTTGCTCAGCCCCTCTTATAGCGTTGCTAGTTGCAGGTGAAGATTGGAGGCCGTTCCTTGTTGGAACATTTATTTACTTGTTGGGATATCATTATATGGCCATGTTATCTTAATGCATCTATATACTTGGTAAAGGGTGGAAGGCTCGGCCTCTCGCCTAGTGTTTTGTTCAACTCTTGCCGCCCTAGTTTCCGTCATATCGGTGTTATGTTCCCGGATTTTGCGTTCCTTACGCGGTTGGGTTATAATGGGAACCCCTTGATGGTTCGCCTTGATTAAAGCTTTTCCAGCAATGCCCAACCTTGGATTTACCATTTGCCACCTAGCCTTTTCTTTCCCTTGGGTTCTGCAGACTCAAGGGTCATCTTATTTTACCCCCCCGGGCCAGTGCTCCTCTGAGTGTTGGTCCACCTGTCAGCTACCGGTGGCCACCAAGGCCAACTCTGGGCTGGCCTACCCGTACCTAGGACAATCTGAGTGTGCCCTGAGAAAGAGATATGTGCAGCTCCTATCGGTATTTGTCGGCACATTCGGGCGGTGTTGCTGGTCTTGTTTTAACCTGTCGAATTGTCTTGTTGTACCGGGTTACCGAGTCTGATCGGTGTGTCTCGGGTGGAGGTCTATTCCTTCATTGACCGTGAGAGCTTGTCATGGGCTAAGTTGGGACTCCCCTGCAGGGATTGAACTTTCGAAAGCCGTGCCCGCGGTTATGGGCAGATGGGAATTTGTTAATGTCCGGTTGTAGATAACTCGAACTTTAATCAATTAAAATGAATCAACTGAGTGTGTTACCGTGATGGCCTCTTCTCGGCGAAGTCCAGGAAGTGGACATGGTGTTGGAGTTATGCTTGCGCAGGTTGTTCCTCTAGATTCTCGCTCGCGCTTTGCCTCCTCTTCTCGCTCTCTTTTGCGTATAAGTTAGCCACCATATATGCTAGTCGCTTGCTGCAGCTCCACTCATATATTTTGCCTTACCATTCCTATAAGCTTAAATAGTCTTGATCGCGAGGGTGCGAGATTGCTGAGTCCCTGTGGCTCACAGATACTATAACTCCAGATGCAGGTCCAGGTGATTCCGCTCCAGGTGACGAGTACGAGCTCAAGTGGGAGTTCGACGAGGACTCTCAGCGTTACTACGTGTCTTTTCCTGATGATCAGTAGTGGTGTCCAGTTGGGGGTGATTGGGACCGTTGTCGCATGTTGGGTTTTCTTCTATTTTGGCGCCGTAGTCGGGCCATGAGTGTTTTGGATGATGTAATGTTATTTATGTTCTTGATTGACGTGGCGAGTGTAAGCCAACTATGTTCTCCCCTTTTATTATTACATTACATGGGATGTTTGTGAAGATTGCCTAACTTGCGACATATGCCTTCAATGTGATTATGTCTCTAAGTCGTGCCTCGACACGTGGGAGCTATAGTCGCATCGAGGGTGTTACAACCTGGATCTTCATGGCGGAGTCGGCGTTGGCGTACTTGTCCGCATCACCATGAGCGCGGCCATGGTGGCTGGCTCGGAGCGCAGGAGCTTGTGCTTGAGGAGGGTGCCATACCGGCAACCGTTGACGAAGTACTGGATGGCTTGGACCTCATGGACACCCTCGTAGCTATTCTGGAGCTCAGTCCAGCGTCCGAGGTACTTGCAGCTAGTCTCTGTTGGCCCCTGCACGCACATGGCGAGCTGGCTAGGGCGGCCAGGTCGCTTGTAGGTGCCGGTGAAGCTGCGCACGAAGGCCTGCTCGAAGTCGACCCATGCGTTGATACTGCCAGCTGGCAGGCTGTTCAACCATGAGCGGGCCGAGCCCTGGAGCATGAGCGGAGCATAGTGCACGGCGAGGCGGCGATTGCCGCCCGCGATGCCGATGACAGTGGTGTAGTCAATGAGCCAGTCCTCCGACTTGACGGTGCCATTGTACTTGGGGGTGTCGCGAGGAAGAGTGAACCCTTTGTGGAACGGCTCATCCCGGATGCATGGGCCGAAGCAAGACAGTCCGACGACATTGTTCTCCTCTAGCTCCAAGGAGAGGGCGAGCTGGTCGAGGCGGTGGCGAGCGTCAGCGTCGTTGATGGGGCGCGGGCCTAGCCGGCTAGAGATCGCGCCGCAGGAGCTGGGTCGGCGGAAGCCGGGCGACAACCAAGTTGCGGAGGAGGATCACGCTGGGGACGATCTTTTGGAGCAGGCTCATCGGCCAAGCCGCCGGCGGTCACCGGAGCATGGTTGCGCCGGGTCCGGGTTCTACCGGAATGAGCTTCGTCGGGTGGCAAAGATGCCGTTTTCTGCTCGGGGTCGTCGGGATGGCGCGAGATGGATCCCGCCGGCATGGCGAGCTGGTTGAGGCGGTCCTGCTGCACATTGTCCGCGTCGAGGAGGTCATTTAGCCGCTGCAGGTGGTCCTTCAGCTCCTTACCCTGTAGCTGGTTCAGGCTGACTGCGGCCGCCTGAGTGGCACGCATATTCTCCACGGGGGTCTCATAGACGGGAGGGATTGCACCAAGGGTGCGACCGATGGAGCCGCCCCGGGCCCGCACGTTGGCGACCCGGCTTGGCTCGGCGGCGGTAGGTGTAAAGCTGTAGGTGGCATCGTGCTTCCGTTGAGCGGAGTCCAGACGGCTCTACGTGGCAGCTAGCTTCTCAGAAAAGTCCAGCAGGCACTGGCGGTCTTCCTCGAGCTGGGCCCAGGTCTCGGTGGCATTGGAGGCGTTGACGTCGGTGGTGATGGGAACACGGAGGCTCTGCATCGTGGTGTGTAGCGGGTTGGGCGCGTTGGCACGATCCGCTGAGGCCTTGGCCTCAACGGCCTTCATCGCAGCGCTGGACGAATAAGAGGTGCTGATGTCGATGGCGAATACCTCCACCCGGCTGCAGAGGTCCATCACCCCGGCGGAAGTGCCACCGCCTAGGGAAATGTGGGAGTCGGAGATCTCAAGCACCCCGCTGGGGTACTCATCGGCCGCGTGTGCATCGGAGATGTGTAGTGCGGCGAAGGAGGCGGCGAGCGCATCGATGACGTCATCCGCCAGCGTGATGGGCTCGTTGGAATCGGAGAGGAGCCCCGTCTGGAACATGTCTCCGGCCAGGACCTCGAGCTGCCCCACGGTGGGCACCAACTGTCGTGGTGGGCACACAGCAGATGCCAAAGGGTGGCTAAAGAGAGGAGGAGGCTTGAGGGCACCGGTGGGCTCTAGAGGCGAGGTCGGCATGAGTGAGCGAGGGATGCAAGAGACACCCCTAGTCCTGCCGAGTTTGGTTTATATGTATCAGTACAAAGTTGCTCCTAGAGCTATTCGGAGGAAGAAGGAAGACTGGCCAAGGCTTAGGCTGCTCCTGCTCCTGGTGTGTGTGTGGGTGTGTGCTACTGATTTGATCGCCCGTATGCATGAGGGCTCCTGGGGGTTTTATAGGTCAACCCCCAGGGGTACAATGGTAATGTTACAAGGCCGCGGGGCCGAGTTGTTAGTGTCCGGGAAGCCGGTGGTGGGACCTGCCGGGTACCAGGGATCACCGGGTTCTTTGGGCACGGGACCCCGCTCGTCGGGGGCACTGTGCTCCGTCTTGTCGATCGTCACGGAATGGCCGGGTCAAGTCCGCTATAGTGGTGCACCGCCAGGTCGCCATCCGCTGGCGTCAGCGATGACGATGGATGCAGTGTAGCCACGCCGGCCATGGTCTGTGGGGCAGGTGGGGCACTATTGCCATGCCCTTGCTAGTCAGAGGAGTTGGTGGGGCACTATTGCCACGCTCATCCCTTGGTGGAGACTCGTCCCATCGTACCTTGGATGGGACAGGAGCTGACCCATGGTCGGGTTGAGGAACACACCACGGGAGAGCTGGCTTGCTGGAGAAGTCTTGCTTTGCCGGGCTCGGCTGGCCTGCGCCAGCTGGCAGGGTCGGGTCGCCGTCTTGGTTGGGTTGAAGTAGTTTAGCCGAGTTGAGGGACTTGGCCGGGTTGAGGAACCCGACCAAGCGTGTGCCGGCTTGAGGGGCGATAATGGCCCCGATGTTTTTGAAAAGGATCCGGGTTCCGTTGCCTGCCCGGGGTTCATCCCCCCGACAAATCTAGATTACATTGTAATGAATCTAACACCCATGGAGTCTTGGTGTTTATCATGTTTTGCTCGCGGAAGAGTCTTAGTCAACAGGTCTGCTACATTTAGATCCGTGTGTATTTTGCAAACTTCTATGTCTCCATCCTTGACATTTTCACGAATGGAGTTGAAGCGTCTCTTGATGTGTTTGGTTCTCTTGTGAAACCTGGATTCTTTTGCTAAGGCAATTGGTCCAGTGTTGTCACAAAATATTTTCATTGGACCCGATGCACTGGGTATTACATGAACTCTTTTATCCAGACTCCTTCATGTGCTGCTTCCGAAGTAGCTATGTACTTCGCTTCACACGTAGATCCCGCCACGACGCTCTGCTTGGAACTGCACCAACTGACATCTCCACCATTCAATATAAATATGTATCCGGTTTGTGACTTAGAGTCATCCAGATCAGTGTTGAAGCTAGCATCAATGTGACCATTTAAGACAAGATCTTCGTCACCTCCATAAATGAGAAACATATCCTTAGTCCTTTTCAGGTAATTCAGGATGTTCTTGACCGCTGTCCAGTGATCCACTCCTGGATTACTTTGGTAACCCCCTGCCAAACTTATGGCAAGGCACACATCAGGTCTGGTACACAACATAACATACATGATAGAACCTATGGCTGAGGCATAGGGAATGACTTTCATTTTCTCTCTATCTTCTGCAGTGGTCGGGCTTTGAGTCTGACTCAATTTCACACCCTGTAACATAGGCAAGAACCCTTTCTTTGACTGATGCATTTTGAACATCTTCAAAACTTTATCAAGGTATGTGCTTTATGAAAGTCCTATTAAGCGTCTCGATCTATCCCTATAGATCTTGATGCCCAATATATAAGCAGCTTCACCGAGGTCTTTCATTGAAAAATTCTTATTCAAGTACCCATTTATGCTATACAGAGATTCTATATCATTTCCAATAAACAATATGTCATCCACATATAATATCATAAATGCTACAACACTCTCACTCACTTTCCTGTAAATACAGACTTCACCATAAGTCTGTATAAAACCATATGCTTTGATCACCTCATCAAAGCGTATATTCCAACTGACATGCTTGCACCAGTCCATAGGTGGACCGCTGGAGTTTGCACACTTTGTTAGCACCTTTAGGATCGACAAAACCTTCTGGTTGCATCATATACAACTCTTATTTAAGAAATCCATTAAGGAATGCAGTTTTGACGTCCATTTGCCAATATTCATAATTATAAAATGCAACAATTTCTAACATGATTTGGACTGACTTAAGCATCTCTACGGGTGAGAAGGTCTCATCATAGTCAACCCCTTGAACTTGTCAAAAACCTTTCGTGACAAGTCGAGCTTTGTAGACGGTGACATTACCATCAACGTCTGTCTTCTTCTTGAAGATCCATTTATTCTCAATGGCTTGCCGATCATCGGGTAAGTCCACCAAAGTCCATACTTTGTTCTCATACATGGATCCTATCTCAGATTTCATGGCCTCAAGCCATTTATCGGAATCTGGGCTCATCATAGTTTCTTCATAATTCGTAGGTTCGCCATGGTCTAATAATATGACTTCCAGGACATGATTACCGTACCACTCTAGTGCGCAACATGCTTTGTTCGACCTACGAGGTCCAGTAGTAACTTGATCTAAAGTTTCATGCTCATCATCATTAGCTTCCTCTCTAGTTGGTGTAGGCATCACAGGAATGGTTTTCTCTGATGTGCTACTTTCCAATTCAAAAGAAGGTACAATTACCTCATCAAGTTCTACATTCCCCCCACTCACTTCTTTTGAGAGAAACTACTTCTCTAGAAAGGATCCATTCTTGGCAACAAAGATCTTGCCTTCGGATCCGTGGTAGAAGCTGTACCCAATTGTTTCCTTAGGGTATCATATGAAGACACACTTCTCCGATTTGGGTTTGAGCTTATCAGGCTGAAGCCTTTTGACATAAGTGTCGCAATCCCAAACTTTAAGAAATGACTGCTTAGGTTTCTTGCCAAACCACAGTCCATATGGTGTCGTCCCAACGGATTTAGACGGTGCCCTATTTAATGTGAATGCAGCGGTCTCTAATGCATAACCCCAAACGATAGTGGTAAATCGGTAAGAGACATCATAGAACGCACCATATCGACACTACAAAAAAAAGACACATCCGTGACATTTTGGGCCGAACGAATTTTTTTGTCATGCTTGTGACACTTCTATGACGATAATTGTGACAAAACCCGGTATCATCATAGATGTGATGGGCTCCTACTTCTATGACAAAAAATCATGACAGAAAATGGGCTTTTCGTCCTGGGTGGGCCGGAGACACAACTGCATGACATTCTTTGGGCCGTCCATGACGGAAAAACCCGTGGTAGAAGTGAGGGCAAGGAAAATATCAGGGGAGTTCCCGGTTACGGTGGGTGGTCGGGGGCCGAGCGATGCGTGTTTCTCTCATACATACACACGTCTGTGTGAGGCGTTGGGCTCTAACTGAACCCGAGTAAGGTGTTCGGCTCTAACTGAACCCGAGCGATTGCACTGTAGGCTACGTGTTAATGAACCCGAGCGATCGATCGATCCCTTGTTGTTAACTGAACCTGAGTGATTCCTTCCCTACTGCTGCTAACTGAAGCTGATCGATGCTGCCTCTGGATGAACAATGAGCGTTGTTGGGCGGGTTTGGATGAATAGTTCTCGGTGGGGGGTTGGACGAACAGGACTCAATGGTAGTAGAGGCCATTGCTACTGGATGAACAATACCCCGATTGATCGAGCCGGTGGATGAACAAGACCCCGTGGAGGGCTGGATGAAATTGACCCCGTGGAGGGATGGATGAACAGGACCCCATTGAGGGATGGATGAACAGGACCCCGTTGAGGGATGGATGAACAGGACCCCGTTGAGGGATGGATGAACAGGACCCCGTAGAGGGCTGGTTGAACAGTAGCCGGTGGAGGACTGGATGAACAGTAGCCCGTGGAGGGGTGGTTGAATAGGACCCCGTGGAGAGGGCTGGTTGAATAGTAGCATGTGGAGGAGTGTGCGGTGGAGGCTGGATGAACAGGAGCCCATGGATGAACAGTCGCAGGTGGAGGTTCGAGGAGGTCGACGGTGGATGAACAGTAGCTCGTGGAGGCAGTCGACGGTGGAGATGAACAATATCCCGTGGAGTCCCGTTTTGCGGTACGCCACACCCCTCCCGATGAACAGGACCCTCGTTTAGACCGTAGCACTCCAACACAAGTCCGTTTCCTCTGTTTTGCGGTACACCACACCCCTCCTGATCAATAGGACCCCGTTTCCATCATAGGAGGTCCGTTTCCTCCATTTTGCGGTACGCCACACCCCTCCCGATGAGCAGGATCCTGTTTCAACCTTGGCCGGTCGAACACAAGGCCGTTTCCTCCGTTCTGCGGTACGTCAGGCCTCGTTTCCATCGGCTGTTCCATCCAAGCCGGTTGTGTGACGCCCTCGATTTGACCGTACACTAATCATACACGCAAATGTGTACGATCAAGATCAAGGACTCACAGGAAGATATCACAACACAACTCTAGACACAAATTAAAATAATACAAGCTTTATATTACAAGCCAGGGGCCTCGAGGGCTCGAATACATAAGCTTGAATACACAAGAGTCAGCAGAAGCAATAATATCTGAGTACACACATAAGTTAAACAAGTTTGCCTTAAGAAGGCTAGAACAAAAGTAGCAACGATCGAAAAGGCAAGGCCTCCTACCTGGGACCTCCTAACTACTCCTCGAAGCTGAACTCCACGTAGAAACATCCTCGGGATCCTCTGGCTCCTGGACTCCATCATCTGGTTATGACATCCAAGAAAAATGGAAAAGGGGGGAAAGATGGAGCAAAGCAACCGTGAGTACTCATCCAAAGTACTCGCAAGCAAGGATCTACACTACATATGCATTGGTATCAATGAAATGGGGTGGTATCTATGGACTAACCTGCAGAATGCCAGAATAAGAGGGGGATAGCTAGTCCTATTGTAGACTACGCTTCTGGCCGCCTCTAGCTTGTAGCATATAGGGGAGAGTATATGGTAAGTTCACCAAGTATCATCGGATAGCATAATCCTACGCGGCGATCCTCCCCTTGTCGCCCTGTGAGAGAGCGATCACCGGGTTGTATCTGGAACTTGGAAGGGTGTATTTTATTAAGTATCCGGTTCTAGTTGTCATAAGGTCAAGGTACAACTCCGGGTCATCCTTTTACCGAGGGACACGGCTATTCGAATAGATAAACTTCCCTGCAGGGGTGCACCACAGTTCCCAACACGCTCGATCCCCTTTGGCCGGACACACTTTGCTGGGTCATGCCTGGCCTCAGAAGATCAACACGTCGCAGCCCCACCTATGCACAATAGAGAGGTCAGCACGCCGGTCTAAATCCTATGGCGTAGGGGTCTGGGCCCATCGCCCATTGCACACCTGCACGTTGCGTGGGCGGCCGAAAGCAGACCTAGCCTCCCTAATACAAGAGCAAGCGTTCCAGGCCAATTCAGCGCACGCCGCTCATCGCTGACGTCAAGAAGGCTTCGGCTGATACCACGACGTCAAGTGCCCATAACCGTTCCCGCATAGTTGGTTAGTGCGTATAGGCCATTGGCCAGACTCAGATCAAATACTAAGATCTCGTTAAGCGTGTTAATTGAAGTAACTGCAGACGCCGACCAGGGCCAGGCCCACCTCTCTCCTAGGTGCTCTCAACCTGCCATGTCGCTCCGCCACAAAGATCCACTCAAAGGGCCATCGCGACAAACGTCCTTTCGGTCCCAATCCGTGAATCACTCGCGGGTACTCTACGAGCCGACCTGACTTTAGTCATCACATATATCATGTATTATGTATATAAGTATATACCCGTGATCACCTCCCGAGTGATCACGACCCAATAGTATAGCATGGCAGACGGACAAGAATGTAGGGCCAATGATGGAATACTGGCATCCTATACTAAGCATTTAGGATTGCAGGTAAAGGTAACAACAGTAGTAGCAAAGACAGGCTATGCAGTAGATAGGATTAACGGAAAGCAGTAACATGCTACACTGTGGCAACCGGGTGTGCGGGCGCGCGGGTGTAGCAGGCTAACGGGGCGGGCGCCCGTGCATGCAAGCGGCATCAGGGGGCCCTGGCAAGGCCAAAACGTGGGTGGAGGGGCGGCCGCGGCCATGGCGAGGCCGCCGGCGGCGTAGGGAGCAGAGGCGGGACGGCGGCGGCGGCGCCTGGAGCTGCGGGCGTCGGTGGGTGAGCGGCGTAGGCATGGGCGAGGCCGGACGGCAGCAGCGGGAGGCGGCGGCGGCGGTGAGCGAGGATGGAGCCCGGGACGGCGCGGGCGTGGCCGAGCGCATGGAGTGCGGCAGCGCGGCGGTGCAGCCGGAGGTGAGCGGCGGCAGCGCTAGGCAGCAGTGGCTGCGGTAGAAGCAGCAGCGGTAGCAAGCAGAGCAGCTTGAGCAGCAGTTAGTGCAGCAGCAAGCGGGCAGGGCCGCAGGCGGAACACGCAGGCGCGCGCGTGGGGGCAGTGGGCGAGGCGAGCGCGCCGCGCGCGCGTAGGGCAAGACAGGGCACGGCTGGGGGTTCACGGTGAGCGGAGCTCGGGCTCCCTGTCATGGCGGTCGTCGCGTGGAAAGGCTAACCTGCGGCGAACTGAGGGGGAGCGAGCATGGAGGCGGGGAGGGGAGCTCACACTGAATCTAATGGATGCGACGGTGAGGCCGGGGGTTGACCGGAGTGGAGGTAATCGACGGCGAGCGACATCGAGGTCCGTGATGAAGACGATGGCGATGGCGAGTATACGGGCCACCCCAGCTCAATGTTGTGCTCGGGACGGAAGAAGTCGACCGCGTCAGATCTCCTGGGCGTGCTCCCGCGCACCGAAGACATCGTTGGCCGCGACGACGACGGCTGGGAAGCGATGACTGTGTGAGTTAGCAAGCTCGAAAATGAGCCAGAGAGGAGGGAGGCGATGGGGGATCCAGGGGGAATGGACGAGGGTGGTCTAGGGTTTCGCTGGGGCGTGCTTATAGGATCGGGGGCGACGTGGAGGCCATCCATGGCCAGGGCCCCATGGATGTGTGCCACGCCTCTGTTCTGTGAACAGAGGAAATGGGAGACGGGAGTAGGTGGGCCGGCCTGCCTGGGACAACCCTTGTGGGCTACAGCCCAGTGGGAAACAAGGGCCCTTTTTTGCCTTTTGCTTTGTTTTCCTTTTACTTATTTTATTTCTTTTCTGTTTTATCTTAGTTTTAGTAAAATACAGAAGTTGTACCTAAATTAGTATATGTAATTATGCCACTGCCACAAATATTTTGACACATTAAATACAGTAGTTTGTATTTGTTTATTATTAAGAGCATTTAAATAACAGTTTTGCCGCTATTTTACTTATTATAGTGCAATTGAATACTTTACAAAAGTGTGGGTTATCCACCAATATTTAGTATGTATTATTTGCCACAATCCGAACATTTTAGTTTTAATTTTTGAAAACTTGTGTTGTTTAACTTTATTTTAAATTTGAATTTGAACGGGGGTTTGAATCATCGTGGGATTGGCAACAATAATTGCGGTGACTTGGCATCATTAGTAGAGGGTTACTGTAGTTTAATTATCCGGGCGTCACAATTCTCCTCCACTACAAGAAATCTCATCCCGAGATTTTAAGAGGTGGAGTAAGGGGGAAATCTGGTTACGAAATTGTAACAGATCTTCTCGGTCTTGGTTGCTCTTCTCGAAGAGGTTGATTCATTACGTTGATGACTTCATTTCTCTGCTTCAGGTCATCATGATGAAGTCGACATCCTTTCTTCGGGAACTCCATCATACTTACGAAAGAATAAAGGGTGGGTATTCCAGGAGAACGGACCTCTGCAAGGTTGACTAACTGGTTGATAACATCGGGGAAGGTGGCGGAAAGTAACTCTGGAATTGAAACTTAAGAAAATATTGAGAGCAAAGTAAGGAGGTATCATGAGAAGTTTCGAGCAGGCGGGCAATCGTTCGGTGCCTGAAACAGGGTGTGAAAGGGGTTCATAGCAACGGGAATAAGTATTTTGTCTAATACCAGAATTGATGATCCCTCGGAAGGAGGCTCATGAATTACATACGAGGCCATGCGCGAGGGATAACCTTGGGAACAGGGGGTGTACAGGAGAGTCAGGTTTCGATCCTCTAGAACTGTGGGTTATGGGCCCACCATGTGGGTTAAAAGTAGGAAGGGCAGTGACGTCTTGCACGATCATGTAAGCAAGGCATGTCAGGGGATAGCCTATTAGTTATGTCGGCAACAACATCGGTACCAAGGGCGAGGGACGAAGAGAACCATTTTCCTGCTCGTTGAACGAGGCGGGCCAATAGGCAAAGTTCTTGTCCATCGGTGGTTACTGGAATGTCATCAACGGTAGAAACAGGGTCTCACTGACAGAGTTGTACACCGAGGTGTTTACATAAGCAGTGAATTATTACTTCTTAGATTATATAGATCACAAGAAAGGTCAAACAAACCAATGGAAAGGAGAAGGTGATCATCAGGTTAAACAGAACAATGGAAAGGAAAATGTGTTTAAACACATAATTCAGGGGTATATCCTTCCCAAGGACAAGCAGAGCATGATATCCATGACATGATATAATTGTAGAAAACCCTTTTAGTAAAGGGGAGAGAAATTTCATGACATTACCCATACAACGGTGTTTGGATAATTGAGCAAGAAACATTTAGCATTGGGCTTCAAATGTTCTTGTTGAAAATCGGAGTACCACATACATGCTTCGAGATAGCATTGACATGGTCTTCAAGCAAAGATCAAACTTGCATACACAAAGGATTCATCAGGAACAACATATAGAATAAGTCATACGATTTCCTCATGGAAGAATCGCTAAGTTTGCTAAAAAGGAAAATATAACAATAGGTCCTCCGGCCAGGTGTGCTAGGCACGACATCACCTTACCGGGTCATATAAAGACCAATGATATAACTCTTGGATATATGTTCCAACCATCATATCTGGCCGAGATTCGGATCTGATTGGTGTCAGGATACCTCTGACTCAGGATGCCCGAGGAGAAAAGGTGCGACACAAATTGATGAGATGACACTGTAAAATTATCAGGAAATGAACTATGGAAGCGAGTTCTGAAACAAGAGTTCGTCATTAAACCAAGGAGAGGATGAGGAGGTGGCTGATGGAATCAGCAACAATTCATCGAGGTTTCCAAAAACATGGATTTCCACAATTATGTGAACAAGGAGATAATATTGGACATATCGAAGTAGATAACGAAGTATGTTCGAGGATAACATCCATGAGTAAACATTGATCAAAATGTGCACCTGGAAGGACGGTCTAAGTAGCCTGATCGATGTTAGAAAGGTGATTCAATAACCAATAGACTAAGAATCAAGATATCAACCATTAACTTCAAGCAATAGGGTTGCTAGAAGTTTTGAAATTACACTTCAAAGTTAAATGGCTCGTATCCCGGTTAGACACAACACGGGGACCAAGATATGAACGGAGATGGCGAGAAGCATCACTATATCACGAATTCTAAAGAGGTGGTGAAATTCTCACAACATTGATGACATAAGAGACGGTAATGTTCCAAGGTAAAGAGGAACAAATGATGGTAGCAAGGAACTCAAGGTATAACACAAAACACGAACAAGTTTGCATTGGAGGGAAGGCAATAAAGTGGTCGATGATAACGCAAATCATCGAGGGCAAGGATGGTCTTTCTCATCATGAATTAATTTGATATTCTGGAAGAACTCAGAATGCTCATGACGACCACGGCACATTTGTCGAGAGATTCCATGAAGATGTAATCAATTGGCGATGACGTCAAGTCAAAGGAATGATGAAGCGAAAGGTTATTGGAACCATGGGTATGACACAAACTCGAAATCAAGTTTGCTGTTCAAGGAGAAATGATATAACGAGGAAGATCGACGTAATCTTAGCTCATCGCCGAAAATTGTGCTCCGAGAAGAAGGATCAGGTAGCACAGTTAAAATTTAGTACGATAATGATATAGCCGATCAGGCTAGGAATGACTTGAAGGATTTATTGAACTCATAAGCAACGAAAATTACTTAAGAGTTATTGAACCGAAGTACAGACTCGATTCACTATTCGGTGCTCTCGGTTGACGACAACCTAGAACCCAGGAAAAATTGGATTCGGTGAGAAATAACATTTGATGAAGAACCCATAAGAAGTTATGCAATTCCATGATATTCTCGAGATACCAGTGTGTATACTCGACGGTAGATCAAAGTAAAGGTTGGACTGGTGTATTGATCCATAGAAGACAAGTGCTTAAACTTGCCCGAGAAATGGCATCAAAGAAGAACATATGGCCGGAACCATGATTGCAGAGGATCAATCCACCAATACCAAAGGATATTATATAAAGGAAATAGTTATTATTACAAGAACCTTCCATGATAGGATCTACATCGTGTCCATGGGCATGAACACAAAGGTTCAAGGTCGACTCCCACTTCTTCAATGCATAACCTTCCATTCACCTCTCGTATTTCGAAAATGACATTAGTTGCTAAAAGTTTTACCTGGCGCAATACCAGATAAGTATGACGCGTGAAATCCTTCGGGTTCACACAGATTAGGGAAGGCGTTGGTTCAACCCATCGGGGCATTTTTAGGAACATATACCACAAACTTCGGAGTAAAGATTACAAGCTCAAAAGTACAGTATGGTTATGAAAGCAGCGGATACAAATTACCAAGGGAACTATATACACATGGAAAGGTTCACAAGGTTATTGAATATGAAGGACACTGTTAGATAATAATCCAACAAGGGGTCTTGTGGTCTACAACAGAGCTGATGCGAGTATCGGTACTCTATCAGAGGAAGAAGAAACGAAAGGGCATCGGATTATAGGAACAACTGACTAATTCAATGCTCAAATGCAAATGAATTATCATTTCCAAATCAAGGGACCTGAAGCCAACGGTCTGATTAAGAATGGATAGGTTGAATAGACTTAGGGGTACAATCAACGACAATTTGATTGGTCGATAACCAGCTCATGTTCAAAATGACATCTCAACCGGAAATATAATTTTAAAAGGATCAATTGATGATTGCGTGCATTCGCACTCATGTTGAATCAATAGGATCAAAATGACAGTGTCAAAGGAGACTAACGAATATTGCTAGACCTATGGGAAGCATCCATAATGCAAGCAAACAAGTATATGCAGAGCAATAGTTTTAAAAAGGATTCTCGAAAGATCGGATAGTATTTCAAAGTATCCTATGAAACATATGAACAACTGGGGATGGATGAATACTTGATAAGTGCGAGTAATTATTTGCAGGGGTATTCATGCGGTAAAGAACCGCAAGGCAGTAGGCACAAGGTATTCTCGTATCAATAGAGAGAATTTCGGGGTATCTTGTAATAACAAGAACAACTAAGGATGAAGGTATGGACGACAAGGATATAAAGCTATCCATAAGGATACATCGATGGTAGGGTATTGTAAAAGCGATGAGTACAAGTTCTCGAGAGAACATCGGAGAGAATCTTCGGAGTCTTCTAGTAAAGCAGGCGATCATCTAGAAAGAGGGGCTCTCCGGGAGGAAGTAGTCACGAGAACCTAGAGTCAGAGTTAGTAAAATCATTTAACCTAAATAGATGAGATATCAGAATCCCAGAGTATAGAAGAGGAATAAAAGATCCTAATACCACCCAATGGCGACGAGGGCCCGTAAGCCACACAACCATGTTAGTAAAAGTTTTGCAATGACTTGACTCAACTTCGGCCAAGGAGTTGGAAGGGGGATTCCTACAGGCAGTCGGCTCTGATACCAACTTGTGACGCCCTCAATTTGACCGTACACTAATCATACACGCAAATGTGTACGATCAAGATCAAGGACTCACGGGAAGATATCACAACACAACTCTAGACACAAATTAAAATAATACAAGCTTTATATTACAAGCCAGGGGCCTCGAGGGCTCGAATACATAAGCTCGAATACATAAGAGTCGGCGGAAGCAATAATATCTGAGTACAGACATAAGTTAAACAAGTTTACCTTAAGAAGGCTAGCACAAAAGTAGCAATGATCAAAAAGGCAAGGCCTCCTGCCTGGGACCTCCTAACTACTCCTCGAAGCTGAACTCCACGTAGGAACATCCTCGGGATCCTCTAGCTCCTAGACTCCATCATTTGGTTGCGACATCCGAGAAAAATGGAAAAGAGGGAAAAGATGGAGCAAAGAAACCGTGAGTACTCATCCAAAGTACCCGCAAGCAAGGATCTACACTACATATGCATTGGTATCAATGAAATGGGGTGGTATCTGTGGACTTAACTGGAGAATGCCAGAATAAGAGGGGGATAACTAGTCCTATCGTAGACTATGCTTCTGGCCACCTCCATCTTGAAGCATATAGGAGAGAGTAGATGCTAAGTTCACCAAGTATCATCACATAGCATAATAGTACCCGGCGATCCTCCCCTCATCGCCCTATGAGAGAGCGATCACCGGGTTGTATCTGCCACTTGGAAGGGTGTATTTTATTAAGTATCCGGTTCTATTTGTCATAAGGTCAAGGTACAACTCTGGGTCATCCTTTTACCGAGGGACACGGCTATTCGAATAGATAAACTTCCCTGCAGGGGTGCACCATATTTCCCAACATGCTCGATCCCCTTTGGCTGGACACACTTTCCTGGGTCATGCCCGGCCTCAGAAGATCAACATGTCGCAGCCCCACCTACGCACAATAGAGAGGTCAGCACACTAGTCTAAATCCTATGGCGCAGGGGTCTGGGCCCATCGCCCATTGGACACCTGCACGTTGCGTGGGCTGCGGAAGCAGACCTAGCCTCCGTAATACAAGAGCACGCATTCCAGTCCAATCCGGCACGCGCCGCTCAGTCGCTGATGTCAAGAAGGTTTCGACTGATACCACGACGTCGAGTGCCCATAATTGTTCCCTCATAGTTGGTTAGTGTGTATAGGGCATTGGCCAAACTCAGATCAAATACCAAGATCTTGTTAAGCATGTTAATTGAAGTAACCGCAGATGCCGACCAGGGCCAGGCCCACCTCTCTCCTAGGTGGTCTCAACCTGCCCTGTCGCTCCGCCACAAAGATCCACTCAGAGGGCCGTCGGGACATACGTCCTTTCGGTCCCAATCCGTGAGTCACTCGTCGGTACTCTACGAGCTGACCCGACTTTAGTCACCACATATATCATGTATTATGTATATAAGTATATACCCGTGATCACCTCCCGAGTGATCACGGCCCGATAGTATAGCATGGCAGACGGACAAGAATGTAGGGACAATGATGAAATACTAGCATCCTATACTAAGCATTTAGGATTGCAGGTAAAGGTAATAACAGTAGTAGCAAAGACAGGATATGCATCAGGATAGGATTAACGGAAAGCAGTAACTTGCTACACTATGCTAATGCAAGCAGTAGAGAGAAGAATAGGCGATATTTGGTGACCAAGGGGGGGCTTGCCTGGTTGCTCCAGCAAGGAGGGGTCGTCAACACAGTAGTCGATCGGGGCACCAGCAGCGGCGTCAGTCTCGTAGTCTACCGGAGAGAAGAGGGGGAAGAAACAATGAATACAATGCAAACAAATGCATAATGATGCATGACATGACAAGTAATGGTGCCAGGTGTGCCCTAACGCAGTAGGAGGTGATACTGGTGAAGGGGGGGTAACATCCGGGAATGCTTTCCCGAAGTTTGGCATTTTCGAACAGACGAACCGGAGGGGGGCGGTTGCAGATTTGCTATGCTAGAGACGCGTGACAGACGAACGGATTGTGTATTCGGATTCGTCTCATCGTTCTCAGCAACTTTCATGTACAAAACCTTTTCATCCGAGTTACAGATTATTTTCTATGATTTATCAAAGATTTATCTGAATTTATTATTAAATCTAAAACAGAGTTATTGCATCTAGCATGATGCCATCATGACGTCAACGGTCAACACAGACCGTTGACTGGTCAAACAGGGCAGTGGGGCTCGTCTGTCATTGACCTAACTAATTAACAGATTTAAATCAACTAAACTAGTTCATTAAAATAATTAAGCAAGGTTAATTAATATAATTAATTACCTAATTAGTAAATTAATTGTTTTTTGTCAGGACCCTGATTCCAAGTCACATCGATCTAGCCGGTAACACCTCATATCACTTTGCGGCCTCACACACGGTATTCCCACGGGTGTCGCCTTACCATGGCCCGGGACCGTTTGCGCCTTTTGGCTCACGTATATGATAGTGTCGCTAGCATCCATATGACAGAGAACCCGGGCCGACATGGCTAGTCCTGAACCCAAAGTGGCACTAACCTATGGGGACATGCATACATGAATCACATCGAGCATGTCGGTCAGCAGCGTGTGAATCCGGGCTGTAGCACTGGGCTAACAGGACTCCGGGAACCCGGGCTGTAGCAGGCTAGGCAGGACTCCGGATGTCACCGTGTGACATTTCCCCGAAGGGACAGACACAGGAACAAAGTGAAACACATGCCGGCCAGTCAAGTGTCCTGAGCAGTAGTGCTGGGCTAGCAGGACTCCGGTGAACCGGGCTGTAGCGGACTACTATGGCTCAAGGAAGCACTAGACTACATTTCCCCATAAGATAGGCTGCCAAGGATAAACAACTAGATTGTCGGATCCCACACATACCAAGCATTTCAATCATACACACAATATGCCCGATATGTGCAAATACAACATGGCATCACAACATAACTCTACGACTCAAGTATTTATTCATTAGGCTCCGAGGAGCAAGATATTACAAACATGGGTCTCATGACCCAACAATCATAGCATACAAATCAAAGCACATGCGGAAGCTTAACATGTCTGAGTACAGACATCTACAAATGAAAAAGGCTAAGAAGCCTGACTATCTACCAGATCCTGCCGAGGGCACAAGATCGTAGCTGAGGTATCAAGCTAAACATTGAAGTCCACGTGGAACTACTACCGAGACTGAAGTCTCTTTACAAAACATAAATTAAGCAAACGTGAGTACAAATGTACCCATCAAGACTTACATCAGAACTAACTACATATGCATCGGTATCAACAAGGGGGGTGGTGGATTTTAACTGCAGCAAGCCAGCTTTGACTCAGTGGCTAACCTGAACTGCGACTAGAAGCAACTCTTTTGAGGTGGCGCACACGAGTCCACATATTCACCATATCAATACACCACTATGGATCCGCTCCCATCTCCCTACGAGAAGGCCATCCATAGCACTCACGCTTATCTTGCGAGTTTTAGAGTATCCACTTTCACTTGTCTATGAACTATGCAAGGGGTCGAAGTTTCCATATCCGAGGAATCTGGCTATTCGAATAGATAATGATAACCCTGCAGGGGTGTACTTCTTCACACACGCTCCCACCACTTACCGTCGTTTACACGATATGTACTCGGCAACCTTCAAGCGGAAGCCCAACGAGGGTGTCGGCCACGGCCTACCTAAACACTCAAGTCTATAGTCCAGGTTTATCGCCTATCCAGGTTCCATCCGCAGCGAGTACGGCCGAGGTTTCCACATACGGCCCCGAACGATGTGTACAGGGTTCCGAGACACCAAACGGGCGCCCGGTATGCCCGACCACGGTGTATCTACCGCATCATAGCCCACCCCCGGGGTCAGCTCTACGCTCGGCCACCAACACATATCCTACAAACACCAGAAACTAGTTGCAACTCCTGGACAGAGGACTAGGGTGGTTAAGAAGCCGAGAGGTTCAATTAAGGATCCCAATGAGTGGTAGTAGCTGTTCATGGATCACAGACACAGAACTCAGTTCCTGAGGACGGTTTCAATGAGACAACCCACCATGTACTCCTACATGGCCTCTCACCGCTACCTTTACCAAATCATGTTCACACACTTAGTTCTCACACAGTAGGACATGTTCACACACCTCCGATACATCCTCGATGAATCAGACCTGACACAACTCTATGCAATAGCAGGCATGGAAAACAAGCATGAATGAGTAGGCACATCAGGGCTCAAACAACTCCTACTCATGCTAGTGGGTTTCATCTATTTACTATGGCAATGACAGGTCATGTAGAGGAAAGGGGTTCAACTACCGAGCATGTAACAATTGAATCGTTGTTGTCCTAATGCAGTAAAAGAGAGCAGGAGCGAGAGAGTGGGATTGTATCGGAATGAACAAGGGGGTTTTTGCTTGCCTGGCACTTCTGAAGATAGGATAACTCTTCATCGGTGTCATCGAACTCATCGTCGGATCAACGTCTACTGAGGGGGAACAAATACCGGCAACAGAGAATAAACACAATCAATGCAATGCACAATATGATGCATGATCATGACATGGCAATATGCTGTTGATTGAGTTAATGCAACTAGCAACAAGTTAAATGAAGTTGGTTTGAACCCTAGTTTCAAATTCAAACTCCATATGTGAGGGTCTAAATGCCCTTTATATGATTTGTCCTAAATAGTAGCCAAAAGTTGGTCTAACATGCATGATAATGGTACACATGGATTCCTTGAATATTTCTGATAATTTTTCATATATAAATTATTTCATTTGGAGTTATAGATTAATTTCTATGATTTTTTGAAGTTTATACTATTTTTTGGAATTTCTAAATCATTTCTGAAATAGAAATAATCTAGAACTGGTTTATTGCGTCAGCCTGACGTCAAAGTGACGTCAGCGGGTCAACAGCGCCAGCGAGGTCAAACCTGACGGCTGGGACCCGCACGTCAATGACACAGGAGGTTAAACAGGGTTATTTGATATTTGATTAATCCTAAACTAATTCTGTCAGTGGGAGGGCCCACATGTCAGTGTCTAGTGTTAAACTGAACAGGGTGGTTAGTGGCTAATTAAGCCGGACACGTCAGCCCGCTGGAGTTAGTCGCCGGTGACCTCTGGCCACGGCGGAAACACACCGGGGGGCCACAGGAGCGGCGGAGAAAGGCACCAGGAGGTAGCCCGTGTGCCCGCGCATCCAATGGAGCGGGTGGGAGGTCGCGGGGTGGTCGGAGCTCGCCGGAAGTGAGCTCGCGGCGGCGCTGGAGTTCGGGTGAGTGCGGGGTTGGCGCTGTGGGGCACGGGAGGGCAAGTTAGCGTGTGCGTTAGGCTCCTGGTCGCTTCCTGAGCGCGGTGACATGTTCATCTTGGACGGAGGCAAGCTAAAACGACAGCGGCGACATGACCAGCGCCGGCGAGGTCTCGGCATCGACAGATATGGGGGCTATGCTAGGTTATCGAGCACGGGGAAGGGGGGTTCGGTAGAGGAGCTCACGGCAAGGTCGTCGGTGATCCCACCGTGCTCGGGGACGGCTTGGTGACGACGAATCGGTCGACGGCGGCCGTCGGTGCAGAGGACGAAGATGGTGTCGGTGAGGGCGCTCCAGGGCGTCCGGCATCATGTGGCTCATCGGGGAGGACTACGACGTCGTTTCGGAGCTCGGGATTGTGTCGGAGAGGTATGGGGATGGCTGTGGCCGCGGTGGCAGCGAGCGCGGCGGCGAGCTCCTCTCGGTGGTGCTGCGGGAGAGAGCAGAGGAGGAGAGGGGCGACCAGAGGGGAGGGGAGTGGACGAGGGGGTCGGGGGGGGGGTGCGTGGCAATGCCAGGGCGATGGGGAGACAGGCAGGGAGGCAGGAGGTGGCCGGCGCATGCCGGCGCGCGGCGAGCACACGCCCTCGTGCCTTCTGGCACGAGGTTGAAGACGACTGGCGTTGAGGAGGTGGACTGGGCCGGCTCGACTGGGCGAGATACAGTAGTAGGTAAGGCCCAGGTACTTCTCTCCTTCTCTCTTATTTCTGTTTTCTAATTTCTGCAGATGTTTTGAATTTGGTTTGCTAACCAAATTATTTTTGCAGCTTCTGGAAATAATTGTGGATGCAAAATGGTTTAACGCAGAGCTCCACAAGAAGTTTCAGAATTATTGGAGCAATAAAAATATTTATAGGATTTATTTGCTCCAACTCAAATACATTAGTGGATTAAATCAAAGCCCAAATAATTCCCTAAAAATGTTCACTATTTTTGGCTTGGAACAAAACCCTTGCCTAAATTATCAAACATTAATTAAGGCATTTTTGGGTTCATTGAAAAATATTCTTTTGGTTGACCCTAGTTTTCAAAGGAGAGCTAGGGTTTGTTAATCCCCATTTCGGGTTTAAGGAAAGATTGCCATGATGCATGGATGCAAATGCAACTATTGCACACAATTAATCTAGGGCTGTGACATTTTTATATTTATTTATTTTTAAAAAACTTTTTTAAACACGGGGCCGGGCCCAGTGGCCAGTGGCCCACTGTGGCAACCGGGTATGCGGGTGCGCGGGTGCAGCGGGCTAACGGGGCGGGCGCCCGTGCGTGCACACGACATCAGGGGCCCCGGCGAGGCCATGATGCGGGTGGAGGGGTGGCCGCAGCCACAGCGAGGCCACCGGCGTCCTAGGGAGCAGAGGCGGGGCGGCAGCAGCGGCACCTTGAGCTACGCGCGTCGGCAGGCGAGCGGCCTAGGCGTGGGCGAGGCCAGACGGTAGTAGCAGGAGGAGGCGGTGGTGGTGAGCAGGGATGGAGCCCGGGCCGGTGCCGGCGCGGCAGCGCTGCGGCGCAGCCGGAGGTGAGCGGCGGCAGCGCTAGGCAGCAGCGGCGGCGGCAGAAGCAGCAGCAAGCAGTAGCGGTGGCAAGCAGAGCAGCTTGAGTAGTAGTTAGCGCAGCAGCAAGCGAGCAGGGCCGCAGGAGGAACGCGCAGGCGCACGCGTAGGGGCAGCGGCAGTTGGCGAGCGCGGCGAGCGCACCGTGCGCACATAGGGCAAGGCAGGGCACGGCTGGGGGTTCGCGGTGAGCGGAGCTCGGGCTCCCAGTCATGGCGGTCGTCGCGTGGAACGGCTAACTTGCAGTGAACTGAGGGGGAGCGAACAAGGAGGCGGGAAGGGGAGCTCATAGTGAATCTAATGGTTGCGACGGTGAGGCTGGGGGTTAACCGGAGTGGAGGTAATCGGCGGCGAACGACGTCAAGGTCCGCGATGAAGACGATGGCGATGGTGAGTATATGGGCCACCCCGGCTCGGTGTTGTGGTCAGGATGGAAGAAGTCGACCACGTCTGATCTCCTGGGCGTGCTCCCGCGCACCGGAGACATCGGTGGCCGCGACGACGACGGCTGGGAAGCGGTGACCGTGTGAGTTAGCGAGCTCGAAAACGAGCCAGAGAGGAGGGAGGTGATGGGGGATCCAGGGGGAATGGATGATGCGGTCTAGGGTTTTGCTGGGGCGTGCTTACAGGACCGGGGGCGACGTGGAGGCCATCCATGGCCAGGGCGCCATGGATGTGTGCCACGCCTCTGTTCTGTGAACAGAGGAAAGGGGAGACGGGAGTAGATGGGCCGGCCTGCCTGGGACAACCCTTGTGGGCTGCAGCCTAGTGGGAAATAAGGGCCTTTTTTGTCTTTTGCTTTGTTTTCCTTTTACTTATTTTATTTCTTTTCTGTTTTATCTTAGTTTTTGTTTATCTTAGTTTTAGTAAAATACAAAAGTTGTACCTAAATTAGTATATGTAATTATGCCACTGCCACAAATATTTTGACACATTAAATACAGTAGTTTGTATTTATTTATTATTTAAGAACATTAAATAATAGTTTTTTCGCTGTTTTACTTATTATAGTGCAATTGAATACTTTACAGAAGTGTGGGTTCTTCACCAATATTTAGTGTATTATTTGCCACCATCTGAACATTTTAGTTTTAATTTTTGAAAACTTTTGTTGTTTAACTTTATTTTAAATTTGAATTCGAACGGGGGTTTGAATCATCGCGAGATTGACAACAGTAATTGCGGCGACTTGGCATCATTAATAGAGGGTTACTTAGTTTAATTATCCGGGCGTCACAGGTTGGCTCCTGGTGAACACGACGACGCATTCTGTTCCGACCCAGCCGGTGGCCTCCCCATGATCACGATGACGCTGCAACTTCTCCATTCCGATCCAGCCATGTACACGAGCCCTAGCCATACGTATGCGCGAGTAGGCGTTCAAGACCCCGCTCGTATGTACGTATGTGGTCGTATTTTTTGGCGTGTGGCTGTATGTACGTGTACACGGTTTAGACGGGACAACCTGAACTGCTACGTGGGGGGCTCTACTATGACATGTGCCGCTACTTACTCGTCCATGGTTCATACTTGCAGAGAGACCGATCGACCAGTATGTACGTACACGTTCTGACAAGACAGATAACGGTACGTATGCTTCGACCGGGTGGGTCCCAGCTGTCAGGGAGGATAAGGACGCACTTCCTTGCGTGCGAAGATATAGCTACTGGGTCCCAGCTGTCAGGGGGTATTTTTTTGCCCGTAATAAGGACGCACTTCCTTGCGTGCGAAGATGTAGCTGGTGGGTCTCAGCAGTCATGGGGAGAAAGCATTATTTTTAGTGTAAAAGGATGCAGTTGCATGCTTGCGTCCATGGGCGTGGTGCGTCCCCATTGCCAGCCTCTCACGTACAGTCATCTTCCGATGACTCTTGATTGTTGACCACGTTGACCACACCGTGCCGAGCGCACCAAGGCCGGTGGACGACGGCGAGGGCCCAGACTGGAATGACCCGAAGATGGGGAAGACGTGGTAGTGGAGTCGCAGATGGAGAGGAGTGGGAAACTTGACTGGTTCGGGTGCACAGCAGCACTGCCGCCCACGGGAGACAGGAGCAAGAACAGAGGTTGAAGAAGGAGCACGGCTGCTGGATTAACATCCAACGGTCCAGCTACTAGAATCATTTGTTGATTAAGTTGACAAAGCCCTGCGTACACGTCTGCTTAGTAAGCCCACAAGTCAGCCACCAAATCTGCCGGGTCCCAGCTGTCATCGGGAGGAATGATTTTTTTCGCATAACAAGGAGGCACTTCCTTCCGTGTGAAGATACAGCCGGTGGGTCCCAGCTGTCAGGGGGAGGAAACAGCTTAATAAGGAGGAACTTTCCTTGTGTGAGACCATGGACCTCGTGGGTCCCAGCCGTCAGGCTCTCCACGTACAGTCCTCTTCCGATGACTCTTGTTTGTTGACCACGCCGTGCCGAGCGTAGCGAGGTGGTGGATGACGGCGAGGCCCCAGACTGGAACGACCCGGAGATGGGGAAGACGTGGCAGTGGAGTCGCAGACGGAGAGGAGTGGGAAACTTGACTGGTTCGGGTGCGGGGTGGGCCTACACTCGGCAGAGAATAACGGGAGGTGCGAAGTGGAGGGATGGCCTGGCCGTCAGCGGGGTAGCATTTCGTTGAGGCGCGCAAAACAACGCCGATGAATGCCAGAGGCTGGAGCAGGCGGTCCCGGCAGCGCTGGGGGAAGAAGAAGAGAGATTGAAGAAGAATGCCATCCATTGGATGTAAATCCAATGCCTTGCTTAGGCTTCAACCTACTGGCCCACATGTCAGCCTGTCCATTTGTTTTTTAGTCCATTTGGTGGGCTGGGTGAAACAATGATGTAGCATCTATGCAGCCCATTTATATATATGGTAGAATTTAAAGCCCATTTGTATTTTTCTCAAAATGTGCGGACTTGCTGGACTGGGTGAAAATATCATGTTGGGCTGGACGGAGAAATGTTATAAAAACATAAACACATGATTGCACGTCTATTACTGCATTGGTCAGTAAAATCTTTGCAAGCTTATGTACGCAATCACTAGGAGTTAACTTGCCAACTTATATACAAACAATTATTATTATTATTTTGTAAGAACTTTCAATTTATGAAATAAAATATCATTTTAATTTGATGATTTAATAGGATGTGGGGTATTATTATTTTTTAGGCTAAACGTGGGACAGTTGAGTTGGTTCTAGGGAAAAGCACTGGGAGAAAACTCAGTTTACATCGAAAAAGAAGTGGGAGAAAATTCAGATATAGGATTAATGAAAACGAAAAATAAAGAAAATGGGAAGGTCTATAAAATGGTTGGACGAATGACAGGTTTAACGGAACCTTATGTTGTTTCTATTATATATATATGCAATAAAATAAGATATTAATATAGGTTCAGTTTTGCATTCTTATAGAAAACGTAGGTTCGATTTTGTATTCTTATAGAAAAATAGTACTAAGATGTGCATCATCTTGAAAAAAGAAACATAACTTGGGTTGCTGATGTTATAGACAAGATAGGTTGGGAGGCCCAGAGGCCGCTTGATACCTGCTGGATCCAAAAATTGTTGAAACATGTCGTGGGCTGCCCATGTTAAACAACAAAACCTAGGCCATGGACTTGGTGGGCCCGGGACTGTCAGCCTCTCGACGAACAGTTGTCTCCCGATTCCTCTTGTTTTGCTGACCATGTTGGGAACGACAGACGGCGGCGCCGCGGCGAGAGCACCAAGGCAGAGGACGACGTCGAGACCTCGGACCAAACGAACCGGAGCGGGGGAAGACGCAGACGGAGGGGAGTACGAGGGTTGACTTGTTCGGGTGCAGGGTGGGCCGGTGGAGCTGCCACCGCCTGACAATGTGTGGGAGTAGAGGGATGGCCTGGCCAACGCCATAGGTTATGATGGCCAGTCGTTGTATAGGAAGAGGACAAAAGATTGAACAAAATA